>NW_027468564.1:8670004-9240004 GCF_046254945.1 Alosa pseudoharengus | reverse complement strand
AGATGATCAGTTTTAGACAGAACTTAGGTTAGAATCTTAATTTTCACACAGCACAGCTCAGGTCTAAAAACAGAGGTCTAACAGCACAGCTAAGTTTCACAGATGTCACAGCACATGATTCAAATGTATGCATGCTTCATATAGTTGTCGGCATAGTCCTCCTGCAACAATATAATACTCAGAATGTCTCAGTGTAGATCTCAGATCTACGTCTATAGTTCAAAAGTATGTGCAGATATGTTGAGATATGGTCACATGTTTTTTAGGAATTAATGTTAGTGTTAATGTCAGCGATGTATGGTTGGCAGGATGTGCACACAGACAGGCACACACATAATGTATTACACGGTCATCACCACACTGGTCTGGTCCCTAAAAGACAAAAGCAAACAAGTTAGAGTTATACCAAAAACATGGAATGTGTACAATTGTTCAATACAACTTAGATATTTAAGTGAGGTTGTTGCACCATAAATCTGTAATGGTAGTTAAATATACTAGCCTATAGTATTTCACTGCAAACAAAGCAACATTTTGTGTTTTATTCATTTCTGTTTAAGGATAGTTGACAGCCAAACAGTTTAAAGTAAACAGCTTAGAACACTTTGTAGGCAAAGGGTGTGTTGTTGCTGTTGATAATCATAAACTGAGTCTTAAGGATGGACCATTCTGATATTAAGCATCTTGATAACCAACTACACATATCTTACAGCTTGCTAGGTCTGTTATCCACATTTGTTCTACAGATTACGATGTAGGCCTACTTTAGGATGTAGCCTACAACAACTGGGAAGCTTTAATTTATAGGCCAGAATAATGCAGAAATGAGTAGCCTAGGCCAAGTAAACATACTCTGTAGCTATGTTGACAGCACAAACGTTATACCTCAACTTCTGTAGTGTGTTTTAACAATACTTTGGTCATATGGTCCGTTTCCAAACAGTAAGGTTTTCATCAGGTCCCTTTCCACAGGTTATCAAGAGCCAGATAGTATAACGCTACTGGTTAGTGAGCAAATGTAACGTTAACGTCAGTGCTCAGCTGGGAGCGACGTTAGGTTTGAATGTCGTTAGCTAACGTTATCGAAACCTACAGCTAACCAGTCAATTTAAAGTGACGACTTATTAACGTTGATTAGGTGGGTTTCATAACTTTCCTTACATAGGCTAATAAATATCAACGGATAGTAGACCTATAAGTGCTAACGTTAACTATTCCCCTAACGTTAGAACTACCGAGTTTGGCTACTTGTGACCTATCATTTCATCCATAGCCTAGACCTATAGTAGAATGCTACATAACATAATGTTTGACGACATAAATGAGTCAAATACCAAAAATCGGACCACTTACCTTGTCTGTAGTTAGAGAAATGTGCCTCTGGAGGAGAGTTTTACGAGCAAGTAAAGTATCACGGCAGGTCAAAACGTTCAGAAGATTCACGTTCACAGCTCCAGTGATAGAAAGATTGCAGCGGACCAGCTGTTGATTGCCTTCAGGTGCAGCTGTCACGTCATAATGCTAAAAGTTGCCGCCACGGCGGTCAATGTAAAGTCTATGGGATTTTATTGCTCTTTTATCGTAAATATCTCAAAAAGTATAAAGTTCACAAATATGAAAAATACATTCTACGATTGTCCGTTACAAGAGCTTTGTAGGAGTCTTTGAATGAGGTCAGACGGTTCAGCGGTTTCAGTCGCATTAAACGTTGAATTTGGTCGGAAGAAGAATAAGAAGAAGAACAGCGATAATAGTCCATTGCATTTACATGCAATGCAATTATGTGAACAAAAATCTACAACATGTTTGAATGGCCAAAAAAGGATAAATCATGGGGGGTATACCACACATTACCTTGGTGGTAGGGTAGCTTACTCTGCACATGCCATTGACAGTGAGTAGTAACTTCAGTCATTTGCATCATACTAACAATCTGACACCAGGAACTACGCTGATGCCTGAGCCAAAGGGAAAATTATAATAAAACAGAGACGTTGAACTTTAAAGTCTATAATGATGGTTTGGCTCTTCATTGATTCACTCATCTGACAAAATTGATTTTAAGATAAGTTCATAGCAAAAATGAATGCATGCGCTTAAAGGGAAACTTGGCAGGATTTCCCCCTCTGCTGGAGAAATTGTGCATTATGCTATTTCAAACTGTGGAAAAAGGTAACGATAAAGCACATGGATTTGTTTACAAGCTAGCAAAACGGTTAGCATAAGTTTGGCAGACAATGTGGATGTTACAAGGTAAGAAACACAATTTAAAACTAGTGTCTTGTTTCTCACTTATCTTTTCGGGACGGTAGTCTCAATGTTGCAAGGTTGGTTTTCCGCCTGGGGACGCTAGGGGCAGCGGGAAAAGTCGCCATTTTCACCGGAACAGGTCATTTAACCATCCAAATGATTTCTAAACGGGTTTATTACGTTGAAATAGTTGCCAAGTTCCCCTTTAATTTAGATTAATTAATCACAGAGTGTGTGGGAGTGGAAGGGAGTTCCAGAGTTTGGAGCCAGCCACGCTAAAAGCCCTGTCACCCATGGAACGGAGATGTGCAGTGGGGGTGAATAGGAGGTGGGCATCAGTGGAGCGTAAGGTGCGGGTTAGTTGGGGTGGGCATCAGTGGAGCGTAAGGTGTGGGTTGGTTGGTAAGGGGTCAGGAGGCTTGAAAGATAAGAGGGTGCAAGATTATGTTGGGCTTTGAGTGATGTATTTGATGTGAGAGTCAAAGGAAAGGGTAGAATCAATTGTGAAATCAAAGGTTTTTGACTTCACAGGTAGAGGTGGTGAAGTAGCCATGGATGGATAACTGTGATTGTTTGAGCTTTTTCAGTACAGATGGCCTGGGTTCTCTTAACGCTACTTACCAAGTCCCTTTTACCGCCTTCCTCTGGGCCCAGAGCTGCAAACACACAGACAGTTCACAGAAGGAGATCAAACACAGTTCTGATGGGGAACAGTGCTACCTCATGCAGCAATCAGGGTAAGATACACCCAACAACAGTTCCGTATGACTATTGCCATTCCTTGTGTAAGAACACTACAATTCTACCACACATGTTACAATCTCTGCAAAACTGAAAGCTATGAGGTTGTTTAGTGTTGACGATGTCTGTTCTGTCCCCCACCTCCACCCCATCTCCTCATACATCTGCCTTATCAATGTCTAATTGCCTGGTCTGTTCTGTACCCCATGGGGGTTTATCTGGCTGCTCTCTCTGTCTTAGGCTTTTCATGTTTACACATGGAAGGGCCGGGGGCTCCCATTACAGAGCCATACCACCAAATGAAACATATGCATTACAAATAGTATTTAACTATCTGGACTAATGAGCTAAGTAGTCTTGACTGAATGTATATTACAATCACTGCAAAACAAAGCTATAAAGTTATTTAGTGGTGACAGCACAAATGACATGAAGGAATCTCACAGTCTTACTGTGTGTGTGTGTGTGTGTGTGTGTGTGTGTGTGACCGAGTTAATAGATGATTGGTGATTAATATTTACAGTACCCTCCAGATTTATTGGCACCCCATGCCAATAAATAAAGTTGACTAAAATCTGGTATACATTTGGTGGTTAATTTGGTGATTTATTGTAATCTCACAATGGAAACAAATAGGAAAAATCCAACCTTGAAGGGAAGCAAATTTGTTTTGAGAAAAAGGAAAATATCATAAAGAAATAAATATTTAAAAAAAAACACGTTGCTCACAATTATTGGCACCCCTGCTATACCTTCTTAAGCCTCCCTTTTCCAATAAAACAGCTTGTAATTTTCACCTATGATTCACCTATTATTCAATTCAACCAGGGCCCACGCACTTAGGTCTCAAAGAATTCTGAGAAAATTACCAGGTGTACCTATGTTACCCAGGAGACACACTGTAAAATTACTTTTATGTAAGATCAATACTTTCCAAGAAACAGCTAGTTTTTCAGGGGGAGGGGTGTGTAAATTTTGTTCGGCGTCTTTTTTTTGTCAAAGTTCACAAGCCCAAAGCACAAGAACTAAACCATGTAGGAGGCTCAAATTGTGCATGCTGGTACATTCATTGGAATAGTATGTAGCAAAATTGTCACGTTTGGTCTGGATGACCCTGCATGGTCATAGCTGTCCTCAAAGTTGATCAAAATGTTATTGGAGTTTTTGGCTGGGCTCTGTTTAGGCCTTCAGTAGACATATTTGTACTCAACATAGGCTCTTGATTTATTTCCCTTACTGAGATAAGTAGAAACACTCTCACAAAAAGCAATGAACAGAAAAGAAATCCCTTCAGGGTCTGAACAGCAGACCTCACAAGTCTGAAAAATCACTTTGGTTCTCATTTTCAGAGCACCCAACCACCTTGTGGGAATATACAAAGATTTTTTTAAATATTTTTTTCTTTATTGTCCATGATCCCTTCTTTTTAAAAACACCAATTTGACTTGTCTTATGTAAATCTTTCTTTGTTATTTTCCACCCTGAACATGGACAAAATGCACCATTGAGATCAATATGTTTTGTATAGTTACCACAGGTTACTCTATACAACCACAGACAGCACTGTGGTAACTCTACTCTACCTCTGACACACAGACACTCTGATTAACTTAACAAAGTTGAAATTAGATAGGGAAATCCTTCTGTTAGGTTTTGTATGTAAGATTTTCTAGGGGTGCCAATAATTGTGAGCAACGTGTTTTGTTTCAAATATTATTTCTTTATGAGATTTTCTTTTTTCTCAGAATAAATTTTCTTCTCTTCAAGGGTGGATTTTTCCTTGTTGTTTTCATTGTGAGAGTACAATGAATCATCAAAATATTATTTATAGTGAACATGGCCAAGCAGGAAATGTGCCAGAAATGCTCTATGCTTTGAATAAATGGTCTGAAACTTCTCAGGTTAATAGATCATGATTATGATGATATCCAGACACCCAACGGGCCTGCCTGGCATAGCGCCACCACCTGGTCAAGCAGGAAATGTGCCAGAAATGGACAATGTCTTAAGTGATTGATCTGAAAGTTTACAAAAAATTTGGATATCATTATTGTGATGATATTCACCAGAGGTGGAAAGTAACAAAAAATAATTTACTCACGTTACTGTATTGAGTAGTTTTTCTGTGTATTTTGTATTTTTTAAGTAGTTTATAAAGTCGGTATTTTAAACTTTACTTGATCACATTTTGAGTGAAGTATTGTAAATCCCATCCGTTACTTGAGAAAACAAAAGTTAAGACTAACGAAAACAGAAAGGGAGAGAGAAAAAATCGCACCCTAAACCACTAACCTAGTGATAATGATCAGCATAGCCTAGGCTACAACAGGACATGAATCAAGCTGGCGCCATGAAGTCTTTCTGAAAGTGATGGAGATGGAGATGGAGAGAGAAAAATAATTCCGTGGAAATGCATGGATTCCAGTTGCTGCTACTGGAAGAAACTGGAATCCATGCATTTCCACAGAATTATTTTTGGAATCTGATCCCTTATCATACCTGTTCATTCTTACTCGTCGCTCGACTTATCGTGACTAAATTCAAGATGGCTGCAAACGCTATACTTCGTGAAGGACCTGTCTGTAGGGATGGGCAGAACGAGGCTTTGTGAAACAACGAAACGTTCGAAGCAATTGCGCCGGAATGTGTCGAGGTTTCGAAACAATCCGACACCCGTAACTCCATGTTAGCAAAACTAGCCACTAGATGTCACCATCACATTTTGACCGTGAAGCACAACTGCTTCAGACGAAGAATATAAATAGCCAACATGGAACGCAAGATTTCGTTCACAGCCACGTGGTTGAGTGGTTAACACATTTGCATTCGGCCGGAGCGTCCGGTGTTCGGTTCCCTGCTGGTGCTTAGAAATTTCAGACTATGCCTTCAATAACTAGAATATTTTTATATCTGCCAGTTAGATGTTTTGTTATTTCAGTTTCATAGTACATTATCCTTTGGAATATGCTGGAGAGGAAAATGCTACAATGGTTTTAAAATGTAGGCTATGCTTATGGCCCAGGGTTTTTTTGGGGAACATGTTGTAGGGAAATAAAGGATACATGTGAAGCAGGTTAGACTAAACAGGTACAACATGGGAAAAATAAACAACACATTTTTTGTATGTCAACATACATTTTTATTTAGGAATAACAGTTGTTCTGCCGTCTTGGCATTTAATCTGTTTCTTGTTTTTGAATAAACCTCCCCAGCCTTGGAAAAAATTCTTTCACAAGGCACACTTGTTGCTGGCATGCACAAATATTTTTTGGCCATCACAGTTAGGTTTGGATAAACCACTCTCCTCTCCTGCCAGTATTTCAAAGGGTCAGCTGTTCTTGAAATAAAGGCATCATATATTTTTTTACTTCTGCTACTATCTAAATATTAACGTCACTAGACTATATCTATCTAAACTATCGCTCACTGTCTGTCTCTAGCCTGTCAACTAATATATATCACTAACCTATCAATCACAAGAATGCACTATAAATCGCTATATCTCTATATGTCTCTATGTCGCTATATCTCTCAAAATCTCTCTCCTCACAAAAAACCCACAAAGATAGGATGTGTTTGAATGACTTTTAAGCATTCTGGGACTTTGTAATTTAGATCAAACAGGTGTTTACTCGGGTAATTGGCTCGCGCGGTAAGGCTGTGCACCTGTCCAAACCAAATTGAAACACCACGAAGCCTCACTAAGCCATGGTCACGTGACATGGGCGTTTTGAACCACACTTCGAAACACTGTTCGAAACACTTGCGTTTCGGAAGCTCGACACTGTTTCGAAACGTCAGCTTCGAGCGTCACATCCCTACCTGTCTGTATAAATCGTCTTGTAAGTAAACTACCAGTGTGTGGAGATACATTGAGCCTCGTAAATGGTGTAAAACAGTGATTTATTTGCATGGCTAGGCCGATGCCGGAGCACCACCATTGTTAGCATCGGCTAACTAGCGCCAGATTTTGGAGTGCAGGGGACAAGCCGAGATGGGCTATGAGACATACGTTCACACTCGGTATCATGTTTCAACACACTTTAGGTCAATATCACACCGGAATTCTCCTTTAAAATGGATAATAATTTAACTTCAAGACTACTTTTAGTTAGCCATGTAACCCTTCTTGGTTTAAACAAAGACACCCTCCCCTCCCCCAATGGAATGCTAATGTGCTGGTTATAAGGACTATCAGGTACACAAGACAAAGGATGCTACCTTGATATAATGTATCTATGTGTCATGAAATGTAAATGTATTCATGTTTGGTATCATTCTGATAGTCTCAGTACAAGGATTGTAATGATTTGATTGTGAGAATGTTTGGAACATTCTATAAGTGATATTTCTGATATATATGATGTCTCTCCTCATGCTATTTTGATAAGAATGAATAGGTGTGAAGTGGGTGTGAGTAGGTGTGTCTGATGCCAAGTGGAGAGCCAACCAAGTGGGCTTGTTTGTGGCGCCATTTTCTTCTTTGTTTAAAGCATTTAAAAGTAACTAAGCTGCAATGTTTGTCAGATTAAGACTTGGACAGAGAATTAGAACATGGAGAACTGAGAGAAAGGTTGGCTACAGGCCAACCTAGGCCTTCCAGGCCTAGGCTACATCATAGACCATTTTTGTACCCTCTCTGCTTGTAACAGAATAAACCTGATTCCTGAGTGTTCCTGAAGTTTGCCAGTCTAAGATTAATATTAAGTAATTATTCACCACAATCACTTTCAAGCCTAACCTATGAAAGTGTATTTTCTGCTATTTCAATGGGTTGTCTCAGTTCGTTTTAGCACTAATGATAGCGGAGATATTCAAGCAAACACCATGGGATTTTGTGTTTTGACGTTTGTGCTCACCTTTCTTTGGAAAGAAGTTTATTAGCAGTTGTTTCCCCTCATTTTGATGTCTCTCTTTTTCCTGTTTTGGCCTTTGTTTTTTGGTAACCTGTTTTGGCTTTCTTGGAGAAAGACATTGCACCAGCAGCACAACAATTAGCGGTCCACTACTAGCGATGCTCAACTAAATAAACAAAAGGAAAGATACACTAGGCTACCTTATGAATCGTGCAGGCGGACTAAACCATTTAGCTCTTTAGCAAGGGAGAGTGAGAGTGACCTTAGACAGTTTTCACTATGTTTTCTATACAAAATCCAGTCAGTCAATCTTTACATTTTGTCTGATATTCATTTTGACATTTAATTTGGAAGTTAAAATATTCAGGTAAAATAAATATGTAGTGGAAATAAGTATTGAGCGCTTACATTTTTTTTTTTCGATAGCCTAAACTTCCAGTGAGTCTTTTCAAAATTTTCACCACACACATTATACACACATATAAAAAAATACAAACATAAGAGTTATGTGTAATAAAGTGGAATGACACAGGAAAAAAGTATTGAACGTGCTATAGCCTACCAAAATTTCTTCAATACTTTGTGGAAAAGCCTTTGTTTGTAATGACAGCTTCAAGACATTTCCTGTATGACAAAATGTATTAGTTGCAGTATCAGGTGTGATTTTGGCCCATTGTTCTAAACAGATTCCTGATCTTTAGTTACTTCCAGAACTGTTTAATTGAATTCAGAGGCATATCAAGCTTTTTAAAAGTGTGTGGGTTGTGGGATAGGAAAATGAAACAATCTAGCCAAATTATAAATAACCCCCTACAGGGACGTTGTAAGAGGAGTGCGGACTATATTGGTGTCGGGGAGTTTCTCCCCCGAAAAAAAATTGAGATTCTAATTGCTAAACACACAATTTTAATGCAGTTTGGGAGGGACAGAAGAAGCAGCGCCTATGTGTGGCTCATGTGACATGTAGGCCTACATGATCTACCTGCTATCACTTCACTATTTGACACTACCCTACATGGAGACATATCTCATGTTATAAATCAAGAAATCATTTCAGAAATTATGTTTTGTGCATATGGGTTAGCAGGCTACAATAAATTAAATAAAATAAAACAGTCAGCAGCCTAATTTCGAGGTATCACTAATACCTATTAAATAAATGTAAAGGACACAGAATAGTGGCAGAACTGTAAGCTCAAATTCAAAAACGTTTGAAGTTTACCCAAACATACTGTATGCAAAGGAAATATAAATAAATTGTGTTGCATATAGCCAGCTTAATTAATGTCAATTTAAAGATTATGATTAGCAGTTTCTATGTTTTTTACATTGATAGTTATAGGAAGCAACATTGTTGTTTAAACTGTTTGCTTCTAGCCCACGTTACCTCCAGTTTCACTTGCTGCAGGGACGCACACATTGCATGAGCGCTCATAAGCGTTCTATTTGAGTTACATGCTGGAAATCTTAGTTCTCAGCAGGGGCGTAGCAAGCGTGGGGGATGTGGGTGTTTCACTTCCCTATCCCACAACCCCCACACTTTTAAAAAGCTTAAATTTGGGTCAAGTCAGATCAGTTGTTGTGTCACAGATCACTCAATTAAAAAAATGGCATTTATTTCTGTAAGGCACACACCACATATGTCTGTAAATTGCTCAGCCCCAGATAATCCCTCCACCATGGCAATGATATTGCCAGATTCAGGACAGTCTGCTCTACACACACATGAAAGACAAATCGAGCTGCCAGCTTGCAGTGGTGAGATACATGTCAAAATATAAGATTTTTTATAATATGCTTTTTGTATTTTTATTATTTAAAAATCTAAATTTAATCAATGCAAGTATTAATAAATGAAATTGTGACAGATTTGGGTAGCATAGACTCTGCTGAAAAAATACCCCACTATATAGCATGTGTGTATGGCACTTACAATGACCAGGATAAATGCTTCTAACTAAAGGTAGTGAAAATGCCCTTAAAGCAGTCTAGGGTTCTAAGGATTAAACATCTTCCAGTTCTCGTTGACATTACCGATCAACTCGTCAGGCTGATGAATGTAATTCATCTTTACCGTCGGTAATCTTTACCGTTCAAGATATTTTATCCTGATGAGACACACACACTGAGTACTGCTAAGTCAGAAGGTTTACTGAAGACTGCATCGTAATACATAATTTCCTACCAGGTTAGGCCTTAACGTCACTACTGCCATATAGTGGTGAAACACATTGCACAATTTTGTCATTTTATGTAATGAGAAATGATTAACAAAATATTTGTATTCATAATTTCATCATATTTCATGTGTGTATATATGGGTCATTCTATAATTCGGGGTACATTTCAAGTGTAGAGAGAAACCAACAAATGTAATGGGTTTTTATCATTAAACTTTTTTATCATAGAACACACTTCAAAGTTAACATGACAAGTATTTGCTGAGCTTAATCACCAAACAACATTATGATAGCCTACCCATGCAAAAAACATAAACATTATTTCAATATGCCTCTTTGTGGATACATGATACATATCAAATGCTTTCTTTCTTTCTATTTTTGTTTACTTATCAACCCATCCTTGTGGAATAGTGGAATATTTTTGTTAACATATCAGTTTAAGTGAATTATAGTATAACCTTTACACATTTGTTGAACCATGGTACTAATAAAAAACTACAGGATAGTAAGAGCTCCATTTATTCAATTTCCACCACCATGAAAATTGTTGGCCGGTCTTGGGCCTGAAACTCTCGAGCTGACAAGTGGCCCCACTCCGGCCCTGCTTGTGTCTGGGGTAAAGCTTTAGCCTTTTTTGTTTCCATGGCTAAGGGTACAGTTGATTAGCTTGGTACACAAAATGTATTCATGAAGTGAATACATTTACATGTACATTTATTAATTTAGCAGACACTGTTATCCAAAGTGACATATTATGTAAATTATGGCACTTCTAATGTAGTGGCAGTGATGGGCAAGCTACTTGATATGTGTAGTGAGCTAAGCTACCAGCTACTCTGCAATAAATTCAGCTTCAGTACACAGAAGCTACCACCCATACAAATGTAGCAAGCTAAGTTACAAACTGTCAAAAGTAGCTTGATAAGCTACAATCAAACTGCATGCCAAGTCAATGCAATTTTAGTGATCAAAACAACTGTCAGTCAGATAAAGGCTAAAATATGATTGGCATGAGTTATCTAACTGTTTGAACTTCATCAATTATTCCATTCTCCCACCTCTTTCCTACTTAATTCGTTTTGTTAGCTGATTTAAGTTCCATTTCATTCATTGGTGCAAAATGGAAAAACGGTAGTTCAATGAAATTCAATCACCTGAACGTGTGTTCGTATGTTTGTGTTGGATGTCGTTGACGTCGACAGGAACTTTTTTCTTTGGATTACACAGAAGGCATCTGAAAATATATTTATTTTCGTCTCGACTAAAGTGACGTAAGGTTAGGGTAGAGCAGTGGTTCTTAAACTTTTTGTCTGGCGACCCCACAAAAAAGTATGGCGAGGTCTGGCGACCCCACTTTCCCCACCCATTCTAAGTCCTTACTCAAATACCCCCCTTAAACGTTAACAACTAAATCAAGCAAAAACTAGAAAGCAAAGTCATTTGTTTTATTTACTCCATATGAACAAGAACCGAGAAAACCAAACAATCACGATTAAACAAGTGTAGGCTGCCGCCATATCAGATCAGAGCGCTATGTGCGTAGCATGCGCACACACAAGCACGCACACACACATACACATGCAGCATTAGGCCTACAACTACATTAATTATATTTATGGCAACAACAATAACAATATTTTTTATTTCCCTTTTCTGGTTTACCATCTTTAACAATTTCAATGGGAAGGGTGGACATGCTTCCGTGAACATAGCAAGTTAATTCTAGGAGGAATGCTGCATACGGCGACACGGATATTTTCCTCCACGGTGCTGAGCCGACATCTGTATTTTGAGATGTCGTTTCATTTTGACAGGTTTTAAGCTCTCATTCGCCAGAACATTGCCGCAATTCACACATTGTGGGTGGTCGAGGTTATCTTTAACTTGGCAAGTGAATGCATATTTCAGAAATTATTTCTGATAAAGCCGACGCGCCGTTTGTTCTTTTTTATTCTCACCGGCCGTTAGACTTGTCCCATCTGAGGATCACGGAGGAGACGACGCACTGGTAGATGGCACTTCCGAGCTTTTGTTCAATTTTTTAAGCAGCCACCTGTCCATTTTGGCTAGTAGGCGGTCTATGTCTTTTGTTTTGTTTTACTTAAAATAGCGGGAACAAGTTGAGTTTGCATAGTGGGAGCAGATTGTTTCTATCAGCGGACCAGTTGCCCATAGGCTGAACCAGATCTCGTTGAAAGACGAAAACATTTCTCTCTCTTCTCTTAACTGCGTGTAAATAAGAAAAAGGCAGAAAAGGCCAATATTATTTTCCTTTGTTTCACCTAATAATAATTTCAGACTGAATACAGAAAATAATTGGCGACCCCACGGAAGTTTTTGGCGACCCCATTTGGGGTCGCGACCCCTAGTTTAAGAATCACTGGGGTAGAGGATAGACTGCTTCTGATCATCACTGCTGCTCTTCATGTTGGCAGGAGCAGGAGGCTTCTTATCCTCCACATAATCATTGGCCAAATCCAGGATGTGTGTCAGTGCAGACAGTAGAAGTGCGTTCACATCTGTATTCAGCTGGGTCTCCTCATGGTAGTTCTTCACTGGGAAGATGCAGTTCATGGTAACTCCCAGTTTGGTACAACGCTCTTGCATCTGAGGAGATGGTTGCAATTAGGAGAAGAGAAGAAAATAGTCATGTGTTATGTGTAGGTTATATGTGTAATATACTATATATATATATATATATATATATATATATATATATATATATATATATATATATATGAGAGAGAGATAGCTAGATTACACTTGTATACAGGCAGATTCTCTGATGAAAGAATACAGCATACCATCGCCTTGATCTTCTTGCTCCTGTAGATCACTTTTATGTCCTTCTTGACCTCTGTACACGCCAGTTCCACTTTTGTTAGTATTGCAACCTGAGGGATACCTGCAGGAAAATTCCCCCCTGATCATGACTTTTATCTTGTCTTTGTTTTGATATTTGGCATGTACTGTGGCCTACATACAAAACCAACATTAGCATACAAAGAATCTTAGCTGGTTTGACAAATACAAACAACTGCATTCACAAATAGTATGTCATGCATGTCATTATAAACTCATTAGGTTGACCCAGGTGTCCCCTGTCTAGTGCATGCATGGTGTAGTTGTTGTTCACTAGCATCATAGCAACAAGGACAACTACAATGAACCTCAACTGTGTTCTTAAGAAGGTCCTACAAAAACTCTTAGGCAGTTTGTTAGGCAGGTGTTCTTAAACCTCAGAATCGTTCGTAGTTTTGTTCTTTTCATGCTGAATCCCATTTCTTCTAAAGTTGACAGGGCGTGCCAATTGTTCTTAATTATCATAGGTAAACGCCCTGTCTGTCACTATACAATGATACTGCATGGCCATGTGCACACAAATTGAGGCTGAGGCACCAGCTTTCATTTGTACCATATATTACAATACTACATGAGCAAGACAATTTGTTTACCATATATGACACATGCTTTGAAGTGAAAGCACTGCTGCAGGAATTGAAAAGTAAATGAGTAATTATAGTGGATGGAATCCACTATCTTAAAATCTCCTGTCTTCTTATTATTATTATTTTCCCCATAGACTTGAATGGCTGTGATGTCATAATGGCCTAAAGCCAGCTGCACTCGTTAAGCTCCCAGAGTAGTTCCTGGGCTAATCAGAACACTGGCACAGGTGTCATCTGTGAATCCAACTGTTTCAGCTTCTAATGCATACAATCTGGTGCTCCCTAAAATTACACATCCCGTAATTAACTTGTGCGCATGCGCAGTAGCGTTCTCCTTGCGTCATTGATTCCTACAGGCACTGCTGTCAAGCATCCTCTTGCTGAAAGTTTACATTCTTGTTGTCTGGTTCATCCAACAAACGACGACAAAACGGACGTTTTCCTACCATACCCAATGTGAGTTACAATTAATTTGTGTTTTTACATTGAATGGAGTGTGTGAAGTCTGTTTAAAACGACTCGGCTAATCAAGTAAGCAAGCAAGCAAGCTGGCCTTAGCTTCAAACTTGTAGCTTAGCAACATACTCGTAGATGCTACGTCTAGAGAGGACGTTAAGTTTAACTCTAGCTAGTTCGGTAATATTGGTATTACGTCGAGTAAGTTCATAACTTCATTAAGCGATTATCGAAGATGCAGTAGGTAAGTTATATTACGTTAGCTAGACCTCGGTAACGTTTCTAGGTTTGCGGTTGTGTGCAGTGCTAAGCCTTCACACTCAAATTGTCAGCCGCCTTTCCAATAGCTGGCCTGACGAGGGAAATGACCTTCTATGGCAAACAGTCACTGGCTGAAACTTAGCCTTCGTTTTGAACTACGTTTATATGAGTGGTAGGTTGTGGTGTAAAATGACTTGATTGTAGGCTTAGATGTGAGTTTGTTGTTCAGTTTAACATTTATCTAACAACTGTCTCTTTTTTCCCCCTTCTATTTCTTTTAGGTGCCGGTTCACTCTGCCACTGGAGGATCAGGCTGACTGCAACTGCTATGGATGCTATACTGAATGGATGGCAGGAAAGCACAACACAGATGAATTTCTAGATGAAGAGTGAATAAATGCACTTGCTTAACTGATAACAAGTTGTCAATGGTTATTTATGCAAGCTTGTGTAGCCTAAACCAGACATACCTAGGCCTAGCCAAATTTATCCTGGCTGTAGATAAAGCAGGATATGAATTTCCCAATATTTTGCCAGATTAGGCTAATAGTGGTAGCCTGGTCCTTACCGCCTGTGACTATGTTTCTCTTCGTCATACAGTCTGGAACAATGTAATAATAATCTGTCTCCGTAATGGGCGGATGCTTATTTTGAGGTTTAAAATCATTGGAGTTCAGTTCAATCAGCAACGTTTGGTAATGACGTATGCTGTGCGCCGGAGTTCAGGCTTTTACGCTTACCACTTCCGCTTCAGGCCGCTTCCCACTTCTGCTCTCAGTAGTAAACAGACCGCTGGCTAGTATGCAGGCTACCTGACCGCCAGGGCAGTCTCTTCGTAGTGGCTATATCTCTAACTTGCGCCAGCCACAGACCGAGAGTTGTATACCAAAAGCGTCACGTCACCGAGATTATATCAGCTCTTGTCACACGACAGTTTTCCTCTTATCTCTTCTCGCCGCTTATCAGACGATTGTTCGTCTTCGTTGGAGCTACGGAGCTTACTTTGTCCTCCATGGGCTGTTCAGACTACACTCTCGGATAAGTTGGATTGTACTGACGACCTACGTGTTATTTAACCTGGAGCTTGCTCAGTTAAAATAACAGTTGTTCGGCATAAAACAACGCAGCCTCACCTTGAGCCACGCTCGGTGACTGGCTAACGTTACTGTCCACAAGCATGGTAGCCTCGCCTGGAGCCCAGCTCGGCCACAGGCTAGCCTCTGTCAAACACAAACACAGAGCGGTTTACCTTGATCCCAGCTTGGTAACTGCTAGTCCCAGTCAAGCACAATCACAGCAGCCTTGCCTTGAGCCCCGCTCGGTAACCGGCTAGCTCACGTCAAGACACACCGCCTTGCCTTGAGCCCTGCTCGGTAGGCTAGCTAGTAGCTAACATTCCATTCCTTAAGTAGGCCTATGCCGCATTGATTTTGTAAAGGTAATTTGAGAGTAGGGGGGAGAATAATGAGCAGCAAACGTTTATTTGAAAACATGAAAAGTAGTGATGCATGTAGTACACATGTGCGCTTAGGTTTAGTTATCACCATCTAATAAATCAAACTTTTCCCAAAGCCAGTTGGAAGGAGAGTTATACGACATCCTTGCCATTTATAAAATTGACAAGACAAGCCTCTTGTTCCTGCTTTAATTGTGTGATGCCCTTGAGAGTTGAGACAACTTCGCGGATAGCTTCTAGCGTCTCTTCCTCCGTCACCATTGTTGCTATGCTGTTGAACTACAAGCTTCGCTGGACTACAAGCAACTCGGCAGGCAAGTTCCGCGTCATCACTCAACTGTTCGCTGAATGGCTCGGCTACACGTGAGCCGTATAATGTGGGTTGGGCCAGACTACGTGCGAGGCTGAAATCAAATTTTGGCCGGAAGTACGTAGGATGGTAACGACCAGGCTATAATAGTGGTTTACTGAGGTTTAATATCAATTGAAATACCATTGAAATCACTCTGATTTTTAGTTTGGTTGTACTTTCAACATTGTTTCAATATTCATGTTAGTGGAAATACCATTGAAATCCTGTTGATATGTAGTTAGAATTTCAACGTTGCTTCAATATTAATGAAGGGTGCAAAAGTGATGCAGTATCAATGTTGCAGTGCGACGTTGATTCAATGATTTTAACGTTGACAAAGTAGCCTAATGTTGATTTAACATTGATTCGATGACTAATTGTTAACTGGGTGCAGGATGAGCAGTTATCAACTCCAACTGAAAGCCCCGTTTTGCAGGAAGCCTATTGAATTGCATACAATTAGGCTTTTTGTGAGTAATTTTTAATTAAAAACTATTCAACATTTCCCCATAGACTTAACATTGGGCTGATGACAATCGGGCCGTTAAGCAATTAGAATCCTAGGCCAGGTGGCCAGGCCACCTACACCAACTGTCAGCTTCTCAGGCTTTAAAGGTGCCATGTGTAATATCCGCCAAAAAATCAATTCATACTCCACATTCCATAAAAGATGGGGGCAGTATACCTCCAGAAAGTGAGTTGGTCTACCCTAGAGTAACAACCGAGAAACGTGTATTGCAGTTTGGCTGGCGGTTATGTTGCCTGCATACCGCCTCCCATGGCTGAAGCTGGTATTATGACACCTGTCGGGCTGTGGCTAGTAATTTAGCATGCTAATTCTGGTTGATATCTCTGCAGCACTATACCTTGCCATTTTTTTAATGACATCATCACCCTTATTTCTTTTCATTCTTTTGATGTGTGTAGCTCATTTTTGGGATATTTTTACCTCAATTCTTACACATGGCACCTTTAAGCCTACAATCTCATTGTCTTAAAGGGAAACTTGGCAGGATTTCCCCCTCTGCTGGAGAAATTGTGCATGATGCTATTTCAAACTGTGGAAAAAGGTAACGATAAAGCACATGGATTTGTTTATAAGCTAGCAAAACGGTTAGCATAAGTTCGGCAGACAATGTGAATGTTACAAGGTAAGAAACACGATTTAAAACGAGTTTCTTGTTTCTCAGTTCTCTTTCCGGGACGGTAGTCTCAATGTTGCAAGGTTGGTTTTCCGCCTGGGGACGCTAGGGGCAGCGGGAAAAGTCACCATTTTCACCGGAACAGGTCATTTAACCATCCAAATGATTTCTAAACGGGTTTATTACGTTGAAATAGTTGCCAAGTTCCCCTTTAAGACTACAGATCCTGTTCCACTGCTTCCTCTGTCCACAACTGTTTCAAAATAAAAGTCCTCAGCACAATAATTCACTGTTAAAAAATGTAACCATTTAAACTATCTACCTATTTAACTGTTCAGCCATTCCAACTATATTAAACCACCACCTACCTAGCAACCAACATAGCAACCAACTCAAGTACCCTAGCAACAGCCTAGCAACCATATCAAATACCCTAGCAACAGCCTAGCAACCACTTCCACAGTTACAACCTAGCAACCAATATAGCAACCACCACAACTAACCTAGCAACAGCCTAGCAACCACCTCAAGTACCCTAGCAACAACCTAGCAACCATCAGAACTACCCCAGCAACCACCTCAAGTACCCTAGCAACAGCCTAGCAACCATGTCAAAAACCCTAGCAACAGCCTAGCAACCACTTCCACAGTTACAACCTAGCAACCAACATAGCAACCAAGGAGTTTAACCTAACAACCAGCATAGCAACCACCACAACTAACCTAGCAACCACCTCAAGTACCCTAGCAACAGCCTAGCAACCATGTCAAATACCCTAGCAACAGCCTAGCAACTACTTCCACAGTTACAACCTAGCAACCAACATAGCAACCAATGAGTTTAATCTAGCAACCAGCATAGCAACCACCACAACTAACCTAGCAACAGCCTAGCAACCACCTCAAGTACCCTAGCTGGAATTCCTGTCTGCGTAAAGGGGTTAAGCATACAATCTGGCTCTCTAAAGACTAAACATCCTGTTCAACTGTTTCATCCTGTTCCTCTGCCCAAAACTGTTTCAAAATAAAAGTCCTCACTACAATAATTCACTGTTAAACAATTTAACCCTTTAAACTACTGAACATTTTAACTGTTCACCCATTATAACTGTCACTTCTCATCAACTATGACTCCTACCCACTGTAGCATTGTTAGCATGTTAGCATTGTTAACATTTTTAGCATTTTTAACAAAACTGCTAGAAAACATTAGCTAAGTTGGCTAAGTAGCATGGTTAGCATAGTTAGCACTGTTAACATCGTTAACATTTTTAGCAAAACTTCTAGAAAACATTAGCTTAGTTAACTAAGTAGCATGGTTGGCATAGTTAGCAAAACTACTAGAAAACATTAGTTAAGTTAGATAAGTAGCATGGTTAGCATAGTGAACATTGTTAGAATTTTTATCAAAAGTGCTAGAAAACATTAGAGCCATTCCAACTTCCAGTTATTGTCAAATATCTACCTATACAAAGCCATTAAACTATTTGAATATCAACATTCATTAAACTTTCAGACTGTCAACAACTTCTAAACTATTTACATTCAACTTTTAAACGGTCTACTTTTAAACTATCATTAAACTATCTATCTAACAGCCTAGCAGCCACTTCCACAGTTACAATCTAGCAACCAATATAGCAATCAATGAGTTTAACCTAGTAACCAGCATAGGAACCACCACAACTAACCTAGCAACAGCCTAGCAACCACTTCAAGTACCATAGCAACAGCCAAGCAGCCATGCCAAATACCCTAGCAACAGGCTAGCAACCATGTCAAATACCCTAGCAATAGCCTAGCAACCACTTCCATGGTTACAACCTAGCAACCAATATAGCAACCAATAAGTTTAACCTAGCAACCAGCAAACAAACCACCACAACTAACCAAGCAACAGCCTAGCAACCACCTCAAGTACCATAGCAACAGCCAAGCAACCATGTCAAATACCCTAGCAACAGCCTAGTAACCATGTTAAATACCCTAGCAACAGACTAGCAACCATTTTTATGATGACAACCTAGCAACCAACATAGCAACCAACATGATTACCCTATCAACCAGCAGAGCAATGACCATAACTAACCTAGCAACAACCTAGCAACCAGCATAGCAACCACCATAACTACCCTAGCAATAGCCCAGCAACCACCTCAAGTACCCTAGCAACAGCCAAGCAACCATGCCATATACCCTAGCAACAGCATAGCAACCACCATAACTACCCTAGCAACCATATCATTTACCCTAGCAACAACCTAGCAACCACTTTCAGAGTTACAACCTATCAACCAATATAGCAACCACCATAACCGGTATAGCAACACCCTAGCAACCATATTATTTACCCTAGCAACAACCTAGCAACCACCACAATGTCAACCTAGCAACCACCATAGCAACCAACAGGATTACCCTAGCAAACAGCATAACAACCACTTAATTTGGCATAACAACCATCATATGTACCCTAGCAAAACTATTACATCTGTATTATTTTTTTTACTCTGTATGATATTTTACATCATATGTTTTTGTATTTTCATGCACTCGTAATTCCCTGGAATTACATTTTCTAGTTAAAATGTAATCTACTGAAAATGCAATCTACTGTTATCCGATTTATTACGGTGCATGCAAATGCAAAACTAATGCACAGTATATATATGCAACTGCAGTATTTGCGCTGTCAAAATTTTGTATTTATATAAACTGTGGGTGAACTTAAACTGTATGGCTATGCGGTGGTTCCTGTAGGCTTTGCATGCGGTGGGGGGGGCCTCCATGTCCATTTTGCTTGGGGCCCCCAAATTCCTTGAAACGGCCCTGCATAAATATGGACATGACAGCTTCATGGAGAAATTATGGACATAAAGACTGCACTGCAAACAATCAAAACACCAAGGAAAAAGTTTTAGTGTCTGTGGCTATGGCTGGGTTTACGTGGGCTCTGCAATGGGCTGGATATGTCAATGGGGTAGCCTAATCTAAGGTTTATAATGTTCACCACACTATTTGAGTTTAACGAGCACAGTGGTGTCTCGTAAGGAAGCACCTTATCTTCCATAGGTCTTGGAGTGGTTTTCTGAGTGTGTATAGAGGCCCCAGACGCGGTTAAATCGCTTGCCCTCATAGCTAGCATTATAGCTAATTTCGAAGTGCTGGCAGCCAGAGCTGATCTCCGGCTTGGTCGAATAATTTTTTTTTCGGGGTAACCCTAGGGGTTAAAAATGTCCAGATTTACCCTTTAATCTGAAGGAGTTGCATGTTTCCAGCTATGCTTTCTATGATTTCAGATTGATGAGCATAATATTGATGCATCTATATATAATGAGCTACACATTTATTTGCAAGACATTAGAATCTAAATTGTATTTTGTTTTATTATTTCAGACTGTGTATACTGGCAAAACTGAATATCAATGCTGGAACAATACAGACTTCAGACCCATCTCTTCTTCGTCCTGTATTCTACCGATATACCATCTAGTGCCATTACCCAACAATCAAACCAGTGCAACCTTCATCACCCAATAATATAAGATTATTCACACTTCGTTAGAGTTTTGCAGTGTAAACAAATTTGTCTTGAAAAGATGCCTTGGTGTTGGCACCAGATGGGTCATCATAAATATGCAAGCTTTTTTATCATAGCAGAACAAACAAATCTCCTATTACCATCAATGGAGCATCTGTAGAGATTGTTGACAGCTTCAGATTTCTAGGCGTTAACATCTCAGACACTTTAACATGGTCATTAAACACCAAGTGCACCCTCAAGAAGGCACAACAACACCTTTATTTTCTGAGGCGTCTTAAAAAGTTTGGCCTAAGTACCAGAGCACTTGAGAATTTGCACTTTCCGCATTGCACTATGCACTTTATGTCTGTTTTTGTCTGTTGTATGTTTCCTTGTCTGTTATACTGCATGTGAGTGATGGAGCCAAATGCATTTCATTGTATTGTAGGCTTACTACACATATGACAATAAACCGAACTTGAACTTGAACTTGAACATCAATAACTCAGGCGAAAAAGCAACGCAATAAGGGAGCCAAAGCAAGAAAGGATAGCAGGCAAAACAGTTAAGAGGGGATTCATTTGGTGAGCAAATACATTTCTTATACATTTTGATCTTGAACACAACCAGCTCTGGAGCAGGTTGGGTATTCAGTGTAAATTACCATGGTGATGTATTATGTAAAAATTACATTTAGCGTGGACATGTCACTTACTCATCTCAACAGCCTTGTCTCTGACTTGCCTCATCTTCTCAAATACATCATCTTCCATCATTCCGATTGCTGGAATGACACTTAGAAGGCAGTGAATCTTATCACTCAGAGTAGGGTTGGCGATGAAGTCCTCTTCTGTTTCTGAACAGGCGCATCTAGGGTTAAACTACAGCGAGAAGAGCAGCTCTTAAGTGTCCCAGTCCAAAGACAAATAACTTGATTCACAGTAGGAACAGAAAAATGGAAAAATATGATGTGTTTGTGTCTGTGTCTATATTATTACCTTATGGCCTTCTTTTATTTGACCATTTAACATTTTGATGAGGTCCTCAGGATTCACCCCTCGACCCTGCTCCTTTTCCAGACCCATGATGTCACATAAGACAAAGGGCAGGAGTTGTCTGGTTTCACCATCTCTAATATCGTGGATTTTTAACTGAAATGACAACAAATGAGTGCTGAACGCCAATGTCAAGTCTGATGCAATTGACGTTATTCAGATTGTTCTCTGCCGTCATGTAGCAATTGGCCACACAATTGATTGTGTCCTCTACATTTATAATGTAGATGACACAATAACTCTACATTATAAATACTAATGTTAACGTTAGCCTATATTAGGGCTGGAACGCGAGTTATGGATTATGAATTTTGCGCCGCAACCTATGACTGATTAAGAATCATAACAGTCACCTTTTTGCGCCAGAAGGGTATTCCAGAAAGCAGGTTTACTGGCTTAACTGGGTATGTTAACACAGAGTTAGCGGTAAACGTGGGATTTCAGTTCCAGAACGCTCAAATATGAACAGGCTATGTAAGTAACTATGGTAACATAGGCTCTGAACTGAACTGGGTATATAAACCCAGAGTAAACGGTAAACCTGGGATTTCAGTTCCAGAAAGCTCAAAAATGATCAGGCTATGTAAGTAACTATGGTAACATAGGCTCTGAACTTAACCTGGTAGGGGGTAGGTTTTGTTCAGGTTATGTTCAATTATGTTCGGTTATTTCAGTGCATGTTCAATCAGGCCGCTATTTTTACACTTGTCACACAATGGCGTTTCATTTTGACGAAGGTCCGATTGACAAAGAAGCACAAAATCATGTAATATTCATCCGTGCAATTCACCGTGAGAGGGCAATAAGACCACGACATCACATGATAGCCTATCCATTATTTTCCAAACGAGTTTTTTAAGAGCGCTAGAGTTTTTCAGCTGAATCCTAAATGTAGGCTAGGCCCTACTTAAAAAAAAATTCTCCATCCCTACATTACGCATGGTGGATTAGAATAGATTAAAATAAATCTTTAATGTAGGCCTGGGCTAGCTAGCCTACACCATAGTGGACATTTGTGTTTGGCTCACCAGACAGATGGACAAACAACATCTCAGACACATTGAAGATATAATTAAAACAGGTACAGTACAAAAAGGGGAAACATAGCCTATAGAAAATTAATAAATAAGTTTAAATATAGCTGTACAGCTCAGCCGGGTATGCATGTTGTCACTAAGTTTGGTTAAGAATGCTGATGGCATTTGGCATAAAATATTTTTTTAATAGGCTAGGCTACACACGCTCTCCGACTGGGAGTTTTTGTAGTGTTGGAGACGCAGAGCATATCGGCAAGCTGTCGGTCGGTGCGTAAAGTTTGCCTTGCGCTAAAGCAGTTCCTGCGCAACTTCATTCGTTTTCCTGGACACAAACCCACGAGGATCATTAATGTGTAGTTTCACCAACTGGCAGGTCAGCATCACTTATTAAATTTTCCAAATGTGCATTCATGAGCGTTGGCTTAATCTACACTACGGTCATTTTTTGTGTCTAACCTATAACATCAAATAAATCAATTGTCATCAGTTGTTGTATGGTATGCACGTCCATAGTGGAATATTTGCACGAAACAGCACTATTAACCCTCATAGGGTGTTCGTTTGTTTGTTACACAGGAGGTGCTGCTGGGTCTGGTGGACCCATTGCATTTTAGGCCTTTTAATTTAACATAATCAAACTTTTTTTTTTTTAAATACTCACTAGATGGTTACTTCATCCCAATTGCAAGTAATATAAACAACACATATGTTAAATGTGTTGCCTTTACCTTTGTTAAATCACAATTATGAATAGAAGTGCCACTCGTTTTTGTTTATTTTTGTATTAAAATATAACAAAATAAGGAAATGCATCATAAAACAGGCATAACTGGAAAATAATCAACAATTGTACAAATGAAGCAAGTTTTATTTATTTGAATTTCATTAGAAACACATTGAAGCCATTGAACACAGCAATTTTATACCAGACTATACCACACATGAGGGGCAGAGTCTCACTGTGTGTGTATTGCATATGTATTTTTTGATTGGGGATGGCATGAAAACGTAAAAAGAAGAATTGATGTCTTGTGCATGAGTGACTGCCAAGCATGTAGGTCCTGGTAGCATCCAAATCACATTGGCAGCCATGCAGGGGGGTTCATTTCTTGAGCAGGAAGACCATTCAATTCTACCATTTTTTGACATCCATATGTTGTCATTTGCAAGCTGCTGACAGTCGAGTCCAATGTCTGGCTGCTCAATGGCTGGTTCTATGGCTGGCTGCTCAACGGCTGGTCCTGCGGCTTGCTGCTCATCGGCTGGTCCTGGGGCTGGCTGCTGGCGGGCTGGTCCTGAGGTTCGCTTGCGTTTCAGAGCTGGCTGACAGGCTGGTCCTATGGCTGGCTGTTCACGGTCTGGTCCTGAGGCCTGTTTGCGTTTTGAAGCTGACTGAGGAGCTGGTCCTGTGGCTTGCTGCTTATTGGCCGGTCCTGGGGCTGGCTGCTGGCGGGCTGGTCCTGAGGTTCGCTTGCGTTTTGAAGCTGACTGAGGAGCTGGTCCTGTGGCTTGCTGCTTATTGGCCGGTCCTGAGGCTGGCTGCTGGTGGGCTGGTCCTGAGGTTTGCTTGCGTTTCGATGTAGGCTGACGGGCTAGTCCTAAGGCTCACGGGATGGTCCAGGGGCTGGCTGCTTGCCGGCTCCGTCCTGGGGCTGGCTGCTTGCGGGCTGGTCCTGGCTGATCACAGGCTGTTCCTGGCTGCTCACAGGCTGGTCCTGGCTGCTTGCGGGCTGGTCCTGGCTGATCACGGGCTGGTCCTGGCTGCTTGTGGGCTGGTCCTGGTTCTGGCTGCTTCTGGGCTGGTCCCAGCTGCTCACAGGCTGGTCCTGGCTGCTTGCGGGCTGGTCCTGGCTGCTCACTGGATGATCCTGGGGCTGGCTGCTTGCAGGCTGGTCCTGGCTGCTGAAGGGCTAGTCCTGAGGCTCTTTTACATTTCGGAGCTGGCTGATGCTTATCCTCCTCTTCAAACTCAGTGTCGGACTCTAATTTTTCAGAAATGTTATCCTCACTTTCTGAAACTATTTGCTCTGCATCACCATCAAAACCCTCTGACACACTGACACACACACACACACACTGGACCTATGATTTCCACACTTTAACTAGTTCCGGGTCCAGTGGACCCGAACATCCTGTGTGTAATATAAATGTGAAGGGGGGGTATGCAGGGGGGGTTCATTGAAAATGTTTTCTGATTTATGTTCCTCACAGAAAATGAGCCAAGGCCAATGAATCTTAGTTTTAAAAAATAATTATTTGTATCATTTTTATTAAGCTAAAAACTGAAAACGGGTCCCACAGGCCCGAACACCTTATAAGGGTTAAAGCGCATTCGAGATCCAAAATGTTAGTAGAGGCGGAGCTCCACCTGTCAGATATATGACAGAATCCTACACGTGAGATAACTTCGTTTTTAAGACAATTGATTGGTCAGTGGGGGGTAGATTACACGATTTGAGCTATAACTTAGCACATAACCTCCTCCCGACCAGGTTTGGTTGACAGCATAAGATACCATGGTGATATAGCGACACTAAAACAGATCCACTTTCGTGTCACAGTATACCCTGGCTTTGAGCGCAACATACCTCGCTAACCCACTAATCGAGATTCGTAGTATACCCCTGCTCAGCAACCTGACAGTTACTATGCCAATGTTTGCAAAAGAGAAAATTTTAATTTGATTCACAAAGGCACATTTACATGTCGACAATGAGTAGCCTAGTTTTGGTTGTTGTTGGTGGCGTTATTGCATGTTAGTTATGCCTACAATGCAAAATTGCATCCTCACGATTGGAAGCTCCTGTAGCTGCATAGGATTTAAAAACACGGCGAAATGCCACAAAAACAGAGGGGTATTTCACAAAGGCAGAATTAAGACATCCAAGATAAGTGATAAAGCGAGGTTTGACATAGCGTTGTCTGGTCATCCTAGCTCAACTCGTTTCACTAATGTGTGTGCGTTCTCGTTTCTGCTCCAAAGTGCCCACGGTTGGAATAAAAAAGACGCGGAAAATAGCGTCATTCACACAAAGTGAACAACCGCTTTTGATATAGACTAACAATGAAGTATTGTCCGTTTTGGAATGGGGAATAATGGCTATTTCTGTAAAACAGCAGGAGTAGGCGTGGTAGACCAACTGAATGCAAATTTACGTATGCACCCACGTGTGAGTGCTTCCTTGTCCCGGCACGCAACGTCATTAAGAAAGCGCTTGCCACTGCAAAGATGCACATAGTATGATATACCTTAATATTATAGTTGAAAATACCTCCGAGAATTTGACCCTCCACTTCCAATCAACTACAGTAGGCTATTCATCAAACGTCTATCAATAAAATAAGCAAACAAAGAGTACCTAGGCCTATGTTAATAATTATAAGGCTATCACAATTAAAATAATAACCATATGGTAGTAGGCAGACAATCTGTTTTGTTTTGCGAGCAAATACATTTAGCAAATAGTTTATAAATGGAATAAAGCTCCTTGAAAATTAGCACGGAGGTCTGATGTGAATGACAGCTAGCTGAACCAATAAGACAACATAATTACCATTAGAATTAACTTAGCTTGGCTGTTAGCCTGGTCGGGACCAGGCTAGGTGCAGAGAATAAATCCCCATGGTAACTTATGTGCCATCTCTTTTGTGAAACCAAGTCCAGGCTAAATTCATCCAGGATAACCTAAAAATCCCAGCTTAATCCCTTATCTAGGTTTTGTGAAATACATGTTGTACATGATGTACAATATGTGTTTGTTAATTTTGACAGCATGCTTTTTCATACAGCGCCCCATGCACTTATGCAGTTATTTTACATATTTGACCATGTTATTGACACACATCAGGTCAGGGTTAATAGACTGCCTCCAACTTCAAGTGGCATTCTCTTGCAGTTTACAGTTTTGGAATTCAGAAAAGAAATACAAGTATCAACAAGGAACCTTTCTTACTGTCTTAGTACAACTGCTACCAGATCCTGATTGGGCAATGGCTCCACTGGTCATGCGCTCCTGGAAGACGTTGTTTATGGAGTTGATTAAGCTGGATTTCCCTGATCCCACTGGACCATAGACCATGATACGCAGACGCTGGACTTCTGGGTTTCTCACCACCATGTGTTTAAGCTGTTTTTTTATTTCTTCTTCCTCACTGCCACACATCATATGAATGGTTCACTACAGCAGGTGTCCAGGATGAATTCTAATCATTTTGCAAATAAAATTATTATAAAGGAAATATTTCACTCACCCCCACTTAACACATCGCCAGTCCTTTTGCATCACTGTGAGAAGCATAAAAATAAAACACATACACTGTGACAAATTATTATGCAAATTGGTTTTTTGTCATAAACTATTATTTTTTAGTTTTTCAATTAAACTAATGGATGGTACTATTTCTCAGGGCTCTTTAGATCATTGAAATCAATCTCAGACACCTGTGATAATTAGTTTGCCAGGTGAGCCCAATCAAAGAAAAACTACTTAAGAAGAATGTTCCACATTATTGAACATGCCACAGGTTTCAAGCAATATGGGAAAGAAAAAGGAACTCTCTGCTGCAGAAAAGCGTGACATTCTGCACTACCTTGGACATGGTATGAAAACATTGGATATTTCTCAAAAACGTTTGCGTGATCATCGTTCTGTGAAGAAATTTGCCGCTGATTCAGAGCACAGGCGGGTTCGTGCAGACAAAGGTATAATAAGGAAGGTTTCTGCCAGACAAATTCATAGGATTACAAGAGCAGCTGCTAAAATGCCATTGCAAAGCAGCAAACAGGTATTTGAAGCCACTGGTGCCTCTGGAGTCCCGCAAACCTCAAAGTGTAGGATCCTCAAGAAGTTGCAAGTGTGCATAAACCTACTATTCCCTAAACAATGCTCGCTAGCAGAAACGGTTGCAGTGGGCTCAGGAATACATGAAGAATTTTTTTTTTAAACAGTTTTGTTCACGGATGAGTGTCGTGCAACCCTAGATGGTCCAGATGGATGGAGTAATATATGGTTGGTGAATGTCCACCATGTCCCAACAAGGCTGAGACGTCAGCAAGGAGTCATGGGGAGAGAGCTGTTAGGCCCCTTTAGGGTCCCTGATGGTGTGAAACTGACCTCGGCAAAGTATGAACAGTTTCTGACTGACCACTGGTACAAAAAGAAGAACCGTGCCATCCATAGCAAAATCATCTTCATGCATTTAAATGCACCATCTCATGCTGCAAAAAATATCTGGGTCGTTGGCTGCTATGGGCATAAAGGGAGAAACTCATGGTGTGGCCCCCATCTTCCCCTAACATCAACCCTATTGAAAACCTTTGGAGCATCATCAAGCAAAAGATTTATGAGGGTGGGAGGCAGTTCACATCCAAGCAGCAGCTCTGGGAGGCTATTCTGACATCCTGCAAAGACATTAAAGCAGAAATTCTCCAAGAACTCACAAGTTCAATGGATGCAAGAATTGTGAAGGTGATATCAATGAAGGGGTCCCATGTTAACATGTAACTTGACCTGTTAAGATGTTTTTGATTGAAATAATGCTGCAAATTCAACAAATGACCATGTTTAGTTCTTTACAACCTATAACATGTCTTTAAACTCTGTTTTAATAACTTGGAACAGTGCATTTTGATGTTCTGAGTTTCTTATTTTTGAAAAAAAATCTTATCATTGTTTGAATTATACTGTAACAGTTGATGACTTGAAAATCATACTGACTGTCATTTGCATCAACTATTTAGGAAAATCTGAGAAAAAGCAATTTGCATAATAATTTGGAATGCATTGTAATTACCTCTCTCTGTCACTGTGTATGTGTGTGTGTATATATATCAGGATTTCCGTTGTCCGGTAATTACTGGACATTGGCCGAAAAAAAAAATGAAATGTCCGACAAAATTAAATCTCTCCGGTCAAATTGTCCGTTTGAAATTGGCTAATAATCCCGTCCCCCTAACGCAATCTGAATTTGAGAATAAGCCTTAAAATGTAAGCCTATATTAAAGCATTACGTCCTCTGGCTATGTTTTTAAATGTACCGTTTGAAAGCTATTAAACAACACGCATAGCCTATGCTGCATTTCAAATAGGAAGCGCACGCTTAAAACGACCATGTTAAACAACGAACAAATGAGTGAGGCGGTTCAAACATGGCCAGGCCCAGGCAGACTAGCCTTAAAAGTTTTTTCAGAGGCCAGACGCAATGGATGATGATAAATTGGTAACGTCTGAAGCCTCAGATGTCCGTTCAACTCCACCACCACCAGATAAAAAGCAGAAGTGTTGGGCGTATCTGTCGGAATCATGACGTTGGAAGTGGAGTTGCGGGGTTGCGGCCGCTCCAAGACACTGTCATTCTCCGTGTACACTGGACATGCAACTGTGTTCTGTACCCAAAGCATACAGTAGGCCTATGCTTTCTCTCTCTATGATCTGCAGGGTTAGGGCCTCCTCGACGAGGAGATTGCTGGTCCGCGGATAATTTCCGGCACAATTAAACGGTATCATTGAACCACGGACCAAAAGAAAAAGAAACTAAACATTTCCCAGAATAGAAAACATTTCTTAATTTATTGTTATCAAATAAAGAGGCATAGCGATAGGGGGTAGTGGTGTGAGCGCATCTGTGCAAGTTAAACCACTGGAGATAACGTGGGTAGCAGCAACAAACTACGTAGCCTTTTTAAAACAATGAACGAAGGGACTCTTGTTGTTAATGAAAACATACATAGCCTACTGGCTAGATCTTTTTAGGCATGTTTACGTAAGTTAGGCTAATGCACGTGTTGCATTCTATTCAGCCTGATTATGTCATTCTTTAAGCTAGCCTGTCTCCAGCTTTCCTCAACTTTAAGAAGCGATAATAGGATATTTGACCGGCATATCATCAAAATGTCCGGAAAACGAAACCTCTGCCGGTCCCTTTGACCGGCACCATTTTTTTCTAGCGGAAACTCTGATATTATATATATATATATATATATATATATATATATATGTGTGTGTGTGTGTGTGTGTGTGTGTGTTGAGGGAAGGCATTGTGTGGGTCAGTCATGCAGGTTCTAGTTTACTTGGTTGGCTAAGTTTAGCTAAATTAGTGCACCAACAGTTTTTGGGATGAACAGAAAACCCCATCAGACACGTCTGTTGTTTGTGATCATCATTATGTAGTGTGTGTGTGTCTGTGTGTGTGTGTGTGTGTGTGTGTGTGTACTCACATTTAGTCTTCGATGATTTAGAGAACATTTTGTCCTGTGTGTTAAAAAAAGCAAAGAGGAAATGGTGTGGATCAAATGATTCAACAAATGTTGTTGTTGGAAACTAGATGTACCACATAGCGGTATTAAATATGACCACCGCTCAGTCTTGTACATCTCTTCCGCGAACATAAATCACACTAATCAATTTGTCTCCATCTTCTACTCCATCCCCCACTCAGTAGTAGCCTACTGGCGCTGCGAAGGTGAATAGATTTGTAGCATTGTTATAAAATCTCTTAACAATCACATGTAGGGCAGTTCATCACAGTTCATCCATTGCAACTGGCTGATGAAAAGTCATGTACACCTGTAGGCTACATTGTATAGGGGAAAGCTGAAGGTATCAGTTTTACTTTTTTATTTATTTATTTATTTATTTATTAATAAACAAAACAATCCCTTTCATTTCCATGCAGTTTTCAACAGCTATCAAGAAGAGAGGTCATGCCATGGATTTTTGTGAATGTTTCTTCTTCTACATATGCAAGATTTTATCTTTAATTCATATGATATTCAGCTTTATTGTCAATGCACAAATTAAATACCAAGAGTCTAAATCGAAATGCAATTTTACTTCTAGCCAGTGGTACAAATAACTGACATGTCCAAAAGGGCCTTCATGAAATGCATTGCTAGACTGTTCACATTTTAACGGGCCAAGTTGAGAGATGCGTTATTGTTCTTGGCAACGTTGGCGCCCAATAGAAATATTGTTTAATTTTGCAATTAAGATATCTGGTGTCCCCTCTGCGACATGTTCGCCCCCCAGTTGCAAAGCTATTCTAAATGCAAAAATGCATAGAGGGAGACAAAACAGTGATTGTTAACAAACTAGATCCTAGAAAGCTGTTAGCTCTCCTAAGCCCTATAAACTGGGCCTATTACACAACATAAATTGTCACTAAGCTATGCTGGCGACCCAAATTTGGGGCAGCCGTGGCCTACTGGTTAGCACTGTAGGTTCGCACTTGTAACCGGAGGGTTGCCGGTTCGAACCCCGACCAGTAGGAAGCGGCTGAAGTGACCTTGAGCAAGGCACATAACCCCTCACTGCTCCCCGAGCACCGCTGTAGCAGGCAGCTCACAGCGCCGGGTATAATGTGTGCTTCACCTCACTGTGTGTTCACTGTGTGCTGAGTGTGTTTCACTAATTCACGGATTGGGATAAATAAAATTTGGATAAGACCAAATTTCCCTCATGGGATCAAAATACTATATATACTTATACTTAAATAAAATCTCCTTTGGGAACTAATGGCTTACAGCAGGGATTTTCAACTGATTGTGAACCAGGGTCCAGCATTCTGACTAATTACGTAACGCCAGGACCACCACTGAATAAAAATACTGATTCCCACATTGCAACTACATTACTGAATCCATGGTCAGGGACCACCAGCAATGTCCTCACGGACCACAAGTGGGCCGCGGATCACTGGTTGAAAACCAATGGCTTACAGTATCAAGCGGACTTAAGCTGCCACCTCTTGGCGAAAAGTTGTAATACATTTCATGCAGCTGTGTGAATCACGGAAAGCTTCTAAATGGAACCCAATCCACTGTACAGTAGCTCAAGGTCTGTGGCTAAAGCAGCATAGACTACAACTACCAAGCTGGAATCAAGCACATCGATTCCCCTCTCACACCCTAAACACGCACTTCAAACAAACAAACAAACAAGCGTCTCAGTGTCAGGCATGTATAGCCATAGGCAAAACTGTATCAGACAACGTTGGTAAATCATCCATCGCACAGAATGATTTTTGTAGCATGTGCAACAGGTACAGCCCTACCCTGGATACATCTCTCAAAGTGCGCTCTAAAACATTTGGTTTAAATGGAGATGTAGATCATCACGGGTGCGTTAATAAATCTACATTGTGACGAGTTGACACAAATGATTCACTGAATTTATGTAGTCAATTACGTCGTCTCAGTCCTGCAGTGGCGCAAAAAGTGGGTATGCACTATATGCGGCGCATGGGGGCGCCAAAGCAATGGTAAAAAAAATTATATATATATATATATATATATATATATATTTATACAACAATTGGGTTCCATGGAACTATTTATTTGTTTCTGATTGGCCGAGAGACGTTCCTTGAGTTGGAATATCCCTGGACATTTCAACTCAGACTTTGCACAGCTAATAATAAATCACTCCGCGATACAATGCGAAGATTTGACACAATGTTCTCATCCCAGCTCTCCACTATTTTAAACAATGGGTTACTCCTTAGCAAACCATAACAAAACAGTGCTTCACCACATCTGTGGATTAAGCCACACAGTCAACTTAATGTAAGTAAGATAAACGAGGATGCTAATTGTTCTCAGCATTGCCAGCATTGTGTATAATATGATTGTCACTTGGAAGAGATTTGTAGATAACTAACGTTAGCATAGTTAGCTAACCGCTGCTAACGTGCTAGCATCGTCACGTCAGGCTGTGCACAGTAGTGTAACATTTATTCACCATAAATTAATAAAGTTGAGTGGTTCTGCAATGTAGGCTATGTTTCCGTTTTTTTGCAGTACCATGTCCCTTACATGACATGGCCCAGTGTCCTTGTAACATGCATGCAGCAAACCTAGATATGAATGTGATTTCAGCCCGACTTTAAACCACAAAGACCCATAAAGGTAACGAGGGATCTGGAATGTTGGTTACCTAGCAACCAAGACGCTGTCTATTGAAAAGGGAACTATTTTGATGCGTAAGAACAATGTCGAAATTAACATTTTTAAACAATATTGGGGTGTTTTCAGATTATTTAGTTTGTGGTAGAATTGTTGTATAAAAGCAATATAGCACTCGTGATCGTGGGATTGGTCATGGATATTCCCACGGCTGTTGTTGCCTGCGCCACTCGGCCTCCGGCCTCGTGGCTACGGCCGAACAACACCCGTGGGAATATCCATGACCAACCCCACTCTCACTCGTGCTATATTGCTTAAATATATATGTATATATATATATATATCGTCCCCTTAGAATTATAGGGTTCTATCTACGTTCTGGTATATGGTATTTTCTATATGTAGCTACTGCTGTGCATTTCTAAATCATTTCAACATTTTCTCAATGTTCTATAACATTTTAGAGGACTAACAGGCTAGAGTAGGCGCCCTATCTCATAAGATTCCATTATAGAATTTTGACATAGAAGTGGGAGTGGGGGCGCCGTGAGCGCTGGGCGAGCAGATAGGCCTACGAGTAGTGAGTTGCCGTCTATGGGAAAAGATGGATACAGCAAAAAAAGCTGTCGGTGCCTAAAAATAGAAAAAGAAAGAGGGAAAAGGAGATGGCATGTCAAGGGATGCGACAGCAGTTAAATAAGTGGACGGTGAAAGGCAACTGTAGGATTTAAAGTGATGATGTCTATGCTTGGAGGCTTGCAAATATTCATGTTAACAGACTAGATAGATAGATAGATAAATACTTTATTGATCCCCAAGGGGAAATTCAGGAAACTAGGACTAACTAGCGTTTGTTAAGCATATGCCGATTAAAACATAGCCTAGTATTCCATTCAGATAGCTAGGTGGCTACCATGCTCATACTGCACTTTTTTTTTTTAATATATATTTTTTTGGTCTTTTTATGCCTTTAATGATAGTGAAAGTGGAGAGTGACAGGAAGCGAATGGGAGAGAGAGCAGGGGTGGGATCTGGAAAGGACCACGGGGCGGGAATCGAACCCGGGTCGCCGGCGTACGGTGCAGGTGCCCCAGCCAGTTGCGCCACAGCTGGGGCCCTCATACTGCACTTTTAATGGCAAACTGAAAAAATGAAGGCTCCTTCTAATAACTTAATATTGTGTTGTCAATGTGGTGCAAACAAACAAGGCTAGAGTAGGCCTATCAGCCTTATCCTTTGTGAGCAACAGCTGGCAAAAGGACGTCATGAGAACCGTTTAGACTAGCCCCTGCCTATTAAACCCGGTAAAAAAACGGCATTGTGTGACAAAACTGCAGGTTTTTTTCTGCAGTAGGCTACTGCAATATTTTTGTGCCCAAATTATTGCATTGTGCAGTACAATGTAGGCCTGTGTTGTCAGTCAGGGTCGACTTACTGGTCTTTTGTTATTTGCACAGCTTTATCAGAGCAGTAGCCTACTATGCCTACTATTGGTATAGGCCTATGTTATTGTTTACACTTTTTTGCACAGCTGTGTTAGAGCAGTCTGAAATCATTCTAATTAAAGCTGGTTGTGTTGTCATAATTTTAATGTTGAGTGAATACGAAACACTTAGCTCTTCTGTTTAAAATATCAATATATATCGTATTTGTGTTTTGGACTGATTGAATCATCTGCTTGATGTCGGGACTATTGGGCACTGAACTTTGGGGGGTATTTGTTCGTGCATTGTGAAACTTTGTTGTTAATTGTGTGTCGGGCCTTCAGTTGCGCGCCGAGTGGCCGCGAGTTCGTTCATTACAATACAAAGTGAATCAATCTCATATGTTTGGGTTTCTTTCTGTAAGATTTTTCTTTAATATACACTCTTATTAAGAGGAAGGAAAGGCCTTTTGCCAGTTTAAGTTAAGATAAACTGAGGTCTTCGTCTGCATTGAGCTAGAATGATTTCCTGCTTGTTAGATCCGCCCGTAACCTTAAATGCGTAGTGGCAATCAGTTCTTTTGAATAAGGGCGATTTGTTACAACTTGCACAGACACGCATAGACTTTGAATGAGCACTCACAGCCTACCACTACCACGTAGGCTAATGTTATGCCTCTATATTTGATGAATTAAGAAGTATGCCTATGCATTGATCAGGGAAACATTTAGTTTCTTTTTCTTTCGGTCCACGGTTCCAGCAGTTGTGCCGCAAAATTAACAGACAGAAGCACTGGGCATAAACCTAATCTAGCCTTAATTCGTGGTCCAGTGGACCAGCAATCTACTCATAGTTTGAAGATCATGAACCATAGATAATTCAGAGAAAGCCTATGCAGTTGCTTTTCGCGGACCTAGGCTAGGTCCAGCACGGCCTGGCACCGGTTCGCGGATTGCCAATCACACTGCCGTTGCAACTGCAGCCAGCTGTCCCGTTTACCGGCAATGCTACAGCGGACTTAAGCTGCCACCTCGTGGCGAAAAGTTGCAATACATTTCACGCAGCTCTGTGAATAACGTAAGAGACATCACCATGAAACTTCCTCAGTTGATTACTTACACAAGTATGAACAAAAAATGTATTACAAGTTTTGGAAATTTGAATGTATAATTATGCAAATTAGGCATTATCTAATTAAATATGCGCACATTTGCATATATTTTCGGTAGACAGATCTGAACATATGAAAAAGCCAGGTACAAAATTATTTTTTCATTTTGTTTGCATACAAGATGAAAATAAAATTACAGAGGGATTTCAGGATATCTGCTTTCATTACCTAGGAAATCAGAATATACTGTCCATAGCCTTAAAAAATCGATTTTTGCCATATATTTTTGATTAAAATGTCACATAAATCAGGCCAGGAATGATTTATTAACAAATCCCTCTGTAAATATCTTCAGAATACTGCTAAGTGTATAACTGAAAAGTTTGGTGTACATAGGTGCTACATAGGCTGAGATGTTTCTACTGGAAAATGAGAAAAACTCAATTTGAGAAAACAGCCTTGGAACCATGGAGGTATTATATATAACTGGAGAGAGTGACTAAGTCCCGCCCTCCATACAAATGAATGGTGGAGGCTAGGCTAGTAAATCCGGCCAATTCATAGTCAACGCCATATTGAACACTGGGGCTCGGATCCAGCGCCAGTCGGCTCTGACCATGCGCCAAGTTCTAAAGCTGGAAATGACGCATGAACCACGTCGATTTTTATTGGATATTCTGTAAAAAGAGAATTGTCCTCCAGTAAGAGGGTGGCGATAATGCACATACTTTGCTTGCCACGTAACAAGAAGAAGAAAAAGTTGCTCGGGAACGCGCATGGAGTCCGAGTGGAGTCGCCCTGAAGCGCAACTTAATTTCATTGGATAACACAGCGGTTCTAATGTCGTGGAAAAAGTCCACTTCCGAATCCAATTTTCCAATTAACAATTACCACTTGACTATTTAGTAATTTAGCACTCTGGAACAAGGCGTCCGAAGGAGACAATGTAGACAGAAGATTTTCTGAGGACTGTTGATCTTTATTCTCCATATTGCAATGATAGTACAGCCTAACCAAAGTCCAGACCAACCATCAAAGCAATAGGGAGGAGATGTCATCAGCTGGGGCCCCCGACGAAATCTGCCTACGGAGGGCTATACACTATATTTTATACCCCTTGGCCCTCGAGAAGTGCCACCCTCTCACGTCATCCCCAAAACCACCTTTCACCAATCAGCATTAAGCAGGGTCGCTTACATTGGTGGAAACCATCTTCCCATCATGCATAAAACTATATGCAAACCTGTCTAATGCATAGGAAACATATGTAAACTAGAGGTTTTCTGGTTCTTTCCAGTTTGGGGAAATAGGGCCTTCTTATCTGATTCTCTTCCTAGCTGGACAGGCTCTAAATCATAAGACACAGCGGCCTCCTATTCCCTGTCCTGTCCAGTGCTCACCAGCTGGATAACACCCCCCTTCCCTTGACCATGTAAGGAGGAGATGCTCTCATCCACTCACCCCACTCCTCTGATAGTTGGTCTGGCCTACACAAGATACAATGACCTCACCCTGCTCACAGCACATGCAGTGACATAAAAACATATAACACTCATGACTACATTCTTCTAAAACATGAAAACCCATGCAATATTATAAACCATTATGAAACCCATGATTACATCCCTTTAAATCATGAAAATCCACCATACTAACTAAGAGCGATCTGCTTGCTGTCCTGCTGCAAATATGCATTCGAACTTGACGTGAAATATCCGTAGTCGAACTATAAATAAACTATTCGGTTTTTAGTGCCAAGTGTAGCGCATTTTTACAGTCTATGATTAGTTTGTTTTTTATTTTATTGTTTGCCATCTCATAGCGGGTGCTCTAAACGTATTCTAGCGTTGGCCCATGACCAAATCAAGCCAATAATAGCTAGTAGCCACAATAATGACTGGAGCCAGAGCCCTCAATAGCCACCCTGTTTTGAAAATTATATTGAAGATATTCAATATTATTGAAGATAGTATTGAAGATAACGCACAGAACGGTCAGCCTGAGCGGACAATTACGTCCCCAACTCATCTAAAATGTGGTGTCTTTACTTTGAGTTGTACACCGCAGATGGTAAAGTAACGGTTAAAGAGAATGCTGTCTGCGGACTCAGCAAAAAACAGTTTACTTACGCATCCACGACGTCCAATCTTCGCGCTCACCTGTGGAGTTACCATCCAAATGAGGCAGCGGTGTCAGAGGCACAGTAGACGGCCAGAGCATCGCCAGGCGTCCAACATCGTATGATTGCATTTCCGTAAATCCTAAATTATGTCCAGGGTCTGCTATTTACTTAGGCTGCAAAGCACAGGTATTTATTTGAGGTATGCTTATTCGAGGCAGACCTTTATTTCTTACATTGTACGTTATTGTGAGACATGCGTTTTGTTTGGAGCGGCATACCAGGCTATCAAACGCAGACGATTTTCGGTTTTGGTATGGGATTTAATTTACTTTTTGACTTTTATTATATAGTTAAATGTTGAGGCTGATGGGCATTTAAATCTAGAGGGTATTTGATGATCACTGTAAAGTTTCGTGTAGTTGAAAAAGAGTTGGAATTTCCAGCTGTTTATTGCGAGACAAGGCCTTTTTCATTCATTGAACGTGCACTGTGCTCTAATGAAATCCTTATTGCATAGCGAAGTAGCCTAAATTGAGTTTTTTTTTAATTATGCATGGTTTACTTTTTATTAAATTCGTAGGCTGGAATGCCTCGCGGCAATAATTGTGTTTAAATGTAGTAGCCTAGTGCTTCAGCCTCTGGCAAGCTCCAAAGGGGGCGGCTATAGGTTGAGAGCAACGTGTTGGAGACCCATGGTGTAACGAGACAAGGTCTTTATGCCGCTGTTGTGTAATTTATTGTCTTTAATCATGTTTAGGCTACGTTTGTTCGGGACAAACAACAACGAAACAAGATCAATACAATTTTCTTTATTTGTTTATTTGTCATATGATGGATAAACAACCATAATATGCACGTCTTCTCATAGGATCCTCAAGAAATACGCACTGAATAACGTTTGGCTGTAGCCGCCGGATAGGTACCCGCCCACCAACATGTACGCGCATGAGAGCTCGTGCCCAACATGGATTTTCGTGCATGGAGCTGGTTCCAAATGCTCCATGCAGCGCCATATTTGAAAATGGCGTATGCTAACATGCCGAAGCTAATCTGCACGCTCTTGACCCCCTGCTTGGAACACAGCCAAGAGATTCCGTTCTCAGCCTAGACTCGCCTTTGAACTTTCGCGATTGGTTGCGGTTACAAAGGAAGTGTCCATATTTGGATAGCAGAACGTCATGCAGGAAAAACAGAGCTTTCCAACGGTACTACACATGTTATGTTTTGTATCACGGTCGCGGTAGAGCATGAAACGTTAGAAGACTAACTTTTGGTGAATTTAGGAGGAATATACAGGCGCGAGTAGACAAAATGTAATGAAATAAACACCTAAATGTGTAAATCGGGCTTTGTTGTGGTAGTAGTGTGAAAGAACACATGCTAAGGTAGCAAATTAGCCCAAAATCTCGAAATTGACCAGTGCATGAAAAAACGATGTTTTCACCTGCCGTGTCTCGCCTTAAAGCAAAGATTGTTAAGGCGGAGCAAGATATTTCATCAGAAGCCACTTCCGGGAACCCGGATCGCACGAGGGGGGGGGGTCAAAATCCCCCTTTATGCAGAGCAGAGGCAGCGACTGCTCCATTGAAGTCTATGGGCATAGCTCAGAATTTTACCACATATGCTAATTGTGATGTCATCAGCCCATGTTAAGTCTATGGGGACATTTTTAACAGTTTTTAATTAATAGTTTAAAAAGTATAAAAGTTACAAAGATGAAAAATACATAGCCCACATGTCCTAAGTAAGACCTACGTAACATAGTTTGAATGAAGTTGAAGCTGCATTAAATGCGTTAGAAGAAGAAGAATAATCAGAAGAAGAAGAAGAAAACGATTTGGAAGAACAGTACAGTGCATTTTCATGCACTGTAATAACAAAATGCCTAGGAAGAACAGTACAGTGCATTTTCATGCACTGTAATAATGACAGCCAAGGCCTGATGGCCGTCACAACAGCGCCCAAGATACTTGCATTTTGCGTTTGATACTTGCATTTGAGATCGCTAAGATAGCTCCTAAAGACTTTACAACCAATGACGATGACTCAGCACTCATTCAGGCAGGATTCCAAACAATGTGTGTTCAACACCTTGCACATTAACTTTCATATTGATGGTACACTGTTAACCCTAATCTACCTCCGTTTTATTGAATCTGTTTTATCTTTTAGCCTGGTGTCTTGGTTCAGCTACCTATCCCTGAACAATAATCCTTGAACCAAATTGTGAGGTGGGTTAGGGTTATGGTTAGGCTGATAGGATATGCCAAGCAGCTACAGAGGCTAGCTGGGTCTATTCTAGAAGTGGCTCCAACCCACTACAGTGTAGGCTATATGGTGAATTTAAGCCTCTCCCATCAGGTCGCAAATATACATTACCTGCCTGTAAAACCAAGCAATATAGAGACGGTTTTGTCCCCTCAACCATTAGAATGTTTAACAAATTCTAGTAATTATTTATGGACTAAGGGGCCTGTGTCCACCAATCATCTTTTTTGCGGTGACAGCACCCTCAACCTCATTTGGTCAAGTGTTCTATGTTGCTCAAAACCGTCTGCCAGCACGTCTTTTTGAAACGTTGCCTAATGCTAACTAACTAGCTAACTGAAATGGCAGTAATCATTCAGGACTCAGCTTGCTAAATATAACTTTGACTGACAAAAGGAGTTAATTTGGCATTACAATAGAATAGGTCATCCCTCTAGGCTTTGTAATTTGCGTTCAGTTTGTAGCAGTAATTTAATATTAGTCACGATAGGACTTGGCTGATTGAGTTTTCCTCAGCCACTAGCCTACCAACATTGTTGACAGTGTACAGTAGGTCCTTGATGTCAATTGACTAGAAAGAGAGAAGCCACATTGACGAGCCCAGCGCTGTTCTAAAAGTTGAACAGATTTCTACTTTCAGTGCTCAGAACCCCGCAGAAAAAAACGGTCAGCTTTTTTCCACCGAGGGCGCTGAGCGCTGTGAACGTTGAGCCTCTGAGTGAAAGCCCAGACTGAATTTTGTTAAACTGTCATTGAATGAGTAAGTTAAACATCATATATTAACGGTCACTGAACTGAAGAGTACTGTTAAATGTGTCAGGATGGATCCTCTTATGATTAATAGATAAGCCTTTGATAGAGAGATAGTACATATATACTAATTGTTGATTGACACTTCATAGCCAACACTAGATACGTGGCTAACCTTTATAACACAATTGGAGTCAGATGGTTAATAAATAATTGTGGTTCACCTCATTGAAGCGTTGAGTAAGACAAAACACGTATTTTCCCGGGAATACGTTTATATTTCCCGGCTTTCATCTGAATCTGCCATGATGGTTTTTACTCTGTCCGGTATCTTTTTATATCCATAATTCTTTGTCTGAAGCACTGGTGTCACTGTCATGTGTGTGTGGAAGCAGCCGACTCACTCTCCTGCAAACCAAATCTACCCTTGGGTATAAATAAAGTTACCTTACTTTATACCTTACCTTACAGAAGGCTGAATTGACTGAAGTGTAAGTTAAGGATGTACAGCAAATATGGTGTTTCTTTCCTGGCATGAAGATAATAAACATTGTGCCAGCTGGTCGTTTGTAGGGGCACTCACAGCATTATTTTGCTGTTTCATCTAGCTTATAAGAATATCTGTATGACATTTTTAATGAGCAAATACAGTGTAACACAAATACACCTATGTTGTTGTTTTCACTGATAATGTTGTAATAAATACCTCACCTCATAATGTAACTGTATAACCAGGTGTACTGCAACAGGGTCTACTGTATATCTTATGTTAGTTTCTCCAAACGACTAAACTCTCTGAATTGTGAAAATTGATCATTCATTTTACACACAATGCAAAGCTAAATTAAACTGAATTGTCTTTGCTGGTTATAATGCACAATCACAAATAACATTAGCTATCCAAACACCATACTATATTATCACATGATCATACAAGATTAGCTATACTAGTTGTATTAGTTTAACTTACCCAGTGTTTTTAACCGTTGTGCTGTCTAGGCAAGATGGGGAGCATAGACACACTTTGTTGAGTGTTGTGCCTAGAGTTCTCGGAAACCCAGTCCATAAAACCCTGGGCTCATAAATGCGTTAGTAATTGTTATTGGTACCACATGGCGATATCTCTGCAGAGGTTATGGAGAGGGTTGGACCAACTGATAAACCTTGTGTGCTTTACAAACGGCCAATAAAAGGAGTAGAAGTATGTAACATATTATATCAATCAATCAATCAGATTTATTTATATAGCACGTTTAAACATGACTTGCATCAACCAAAGTGCTTTACAGAGACCAGTGATTGTATTATACTTATATTTGTAGAAAAATATGTGATATATATATAAATGTTGATTTTTATAGTTTATAAATTTGCTTTATAAATATAATCTAATCTCTTCACAAACAGATTTATAAATATAATCTAATCTCTTCATGGCTCTGTAAAGTTATGACTAACATAGTTCCCAACAAGCCTCTGATTGGCTCTCCATGCACTAATCCAACTCTCAGCTAAGCTTCTAATCCGTACACTGAAGGTCTAGCCCAATTCTCAACAAAGACTCTGACTGTCCATGTTCTAAAACACTAACCCAACTCTCAGCAAGGCCTCTACATTGAGATTAGCTGACCAGTGAACCAAAGCCCAGTCATATACAGAAAACTGTACTCAACCTGCACTTTGATATTTAATGCCTCTTTGCACTTCTGGCTGGATGTCAACTGCATTTCATTGGCTCTGTACCTGTACTCTGCTAAATGACAATAAAGTTAAATCTCATGCATATATGCGCACACACACACACACACACATACACACATTTGAATGCTTTTATTTGGATCTGAAAGGCAAGCAATGAAAACAGACACACAACACACTACACACACACACAAACACGAACACACAGCACGTCCACTTCAGCATTCAGCTGGATCTCCTCATGGTAGCACTTCACTGGGAAGATGCAGTTCATGGAAACTCCCAGTCTGTTACTGCACTCTTGCATCTAAACACACACACACACACACACACACACACACACACACACTCACACACGCCTTGTCACATTGTCTTGTCACGATCAGATTGTTTTGCAATATGTTTTTTTTTTTTTGCAATCTGTTTTTTTTTCAATTTACAAACATTTACATTTCTTCATATAGGTGATCTTTGTTTTGATCTAGGTTTAGGTAGTTTACAACCTTTAGTTGTTCAAAAGTTTTAAGTTGGATTGGGATACATTTTATGAAAATCCCAACAGAAGGGTGGATTCAGGGTTAATTTCAAGCAGAAAATATATTAATGTTGGTCAAATAAGGAATCTAGTTATAGCTTTGAAATGTATGGCAGTTCTAGCGTGAAGACATACATGCTCATGTGGTTCTGCCATTAACATTCCTCTGAGTGGGGAAGAGGATCAAACCGTGACTGGTGTTATCAAGGTATTCGTGCCCTTAAGGTTAGAAAGAGCAATGCACAATATACAAATGAGTTTACGAATTTGTCTGTTGGTTTATGTGTGTGTGTGAGAGAGAAAGACTCAATTTGAAGCCAAAGGGCAACTGCATCTAAGCACACACACACACACACACACACACACACACACACACACACACAGAGACACATACACACACACAAACACACACACGTTAACATTTCTTAATTTACCTGATATTTGTTTTGATTTTGATCTGGATAAAATCTTCACTTTGAGTTATTCAAAAATAGGTTTGATACAAATTTGACCAAAACAATTCAGAGGTCACGAGTCATTTAACCCTCTAACCGCCACAGGCGACTATAGTCGACAAGATGCGGTACTGAATAAAACGGCCGATTTAGTCAAATAGGGTGTCATATTTCGTTCGACTTCCACTCCACTAGATGGCAGACATGTCATACGTCATCCCCGAGTCCGAAAAAGGTCACGCTTTGAACAAAACTTTTGAGCTACAGAGCATTGAATCAGTGCGTGAAATACCGGAGCTAGTGTGCGTGTGAGCCACTTTGTCAGAGCGATATTGTCAACGTCAGCGAGTATTTGCATTAGATTATCGTCTAATGGCATCAAAAAAGTTTACCTGAAATGAAGTGTTGGGTCTTCTATTCGCGGACCCTGATTCTGAAGGGGAATATCTGCCTTCAGAAAATGACGGTGAATTGTTTAGTGAGGCTTCAGATGCGTCCGTGCCTTGCAATGATGCAGCTGGACAAAGTGAGAGTTTACTCCATAGTTTAGCTTACACCAAGCACAAACGTTGAATCGTTTGCCCAATGTCACTGGTGGGAATAATGTTTCACGGGTTAGGAGTGTTCATCGGGAAGTTAGCTGGGTGTTAGTGGTGTGGCGAACGAGGCTGGAGGTAGCATAGTGGAGGTAGCATAATGTCCATAGCGCTTCTATCTTCTGAACGTGTGCCTCTCCACACTCGCGGCGACAGTAACGTGGTGGAGCCTTTGTCTAATAATGCCACTGGGTATGTTAGACGAGGTCGAAGTGCTCATAGGACAGTTAGTGGGGAACGTAGTGGCAGTGTGGGGAGTCGCAATGAGAATGACAGTAGGCCTAGTCCAAGCTGCGCAAATTCTCTCCACTCGGCGCGCGCGAGGCAGATCTGGCCATGCTGCTCGCATGGTGGAGGTGGTGACACGCTCTCTCCCTCTCCCACACACACACACACACACACACACATTAGGTCATGCATAGTCTATCACAAGATGATGGGAATGCCGGCCCTGTATGGATAGGGATAGGGAGTCATTATCTCTACAGCAAAAGGCCTGCTACATAAAAAAAAAATGTCAGCCATTTATTAGTAATGATTTACACTGTTGATTTGCTATCTACTTCCCTGATCATTTAGGACATACAGTACACTATGTGTTCCTTTTTGTGTGTTCATGTCCTTGTGATGTGTGTGTCTTTGTCAGCTAAGAAAAAAAAACAAAAAAACATAAACAAAAAAAAAAAAAAAATACTAACATTGTCTCTTGTCTTGTCTCGTCATATCACTCCTGATCTGTGCCTTACCGTGGCAAATGAGCTTTTGAACTAAACAGGTCTTGTCTACTTGTGTTTGTGTGTCATCTGAATAATATATATGTGCCCCATACATGGAATCAGAGTGCCTACTGTATGTAGTAAATGGAAAATCTCTACAGCAAAAGGCCAGTCTACCGCTACATGCATTTGGTTTGTTTCTGCCATTTATTAGTAATGATTTACACAGTTTGTTCACTACTTACTATTTACCTGAGCATTCAGTATTGTGCAATATAGCATACAGAAGGTGAGGGACATTTTGGGGGGAAAGAAGTGGTGCATTTTATCATTCAAACATGCGACTTTTCATGAAAATTCTATAATCCAAGATGGCCGCCACCATATGACGTCATAATATGCAAATTAGATATAAACATTTAATCTCTACATAAACTTTGGGTCATCCTTAATATTTCTCTAATTTACAGAAAGTCTCTATCTCTTATCACTTTTAAGATATAGCCTTTTGAAATGAAGATGCCAAAATTGATCGTTTCGGAAAAAAACCTCTGGCGCCTAAAGGGTTAAGGTCAGAAACGGCAATGCACAATATAAAAATGAGTTAATGAGTTTGTGTGCGGGTTTATGTATGTGTGTGTGTGTGTGTGTGAGAGAGAGAGAGATAGTCTCAATTGGAAGCCAAAGGGCAACTGCATCTAAACACACACACACACATGTGTAACGTATTTAACATGTGTGTGTGACATATGTCTCTTGTCTGCTGCTGCCAAGTTTCTGTTTCCTGTAAATGAGCTGATTCATCTAATTGCTGTTGTGTTTTTATCTGTGCCTTTATTACAGAGCAATGCCCCCTGCTGCATTGGTCGTAAACTCCACCCCCCAATTCCCATAAAAGACACACAACAATTTAAGAAACTCAACAGGTTATCACAATATATAGCAGACTCCCCAGACCAATGTTCAATCTTAAAAGACTTGGTCTGGTGATAGCAGGTATCACAGGTATCTGTGACCTAACATGGTGAAAACTGCACGAAATTGGAAGTGTAGGATCATTATGACACCCTCTGAATGCACGCCAAGTTTCGTGGAATTCCGTTCATGGGGGGCCACACAATAAATTAATTTATGTTACTGTACACCAACTGGCCTGTAGGTGGCCGGACACAGTTTTCTGTGAATATATCGAGAACCGTAGGGCCTAGGAGGACCACCTTTTTTTGTATGTTGGTCTTAAGGGGCCATGTCAACCCATCCCATTACCACTTTTGTCTTTTGTGAAAAGGCTTCTTGCAAACTTGTAGGGGTCTTTGAAGAAGTTTGATCTTGCTTGCTCCTTCATTTTACGCCTGCTTCCCAGATTCTCAGCTCTCCTCAAGATTGACAGTCGGTTCTTCATTTCTGGCTGTAGCAGGTTAATTTCTCTCCTTCTCCTCCTCTGGAGATTTACTCTATTGTTTTTCCAGCTGCCTTCTTTCCTTCTATCCTGCTGTCTCCTGGACTTCATCGGGATGGTAGATGTTTTCTTCCTCTTTTCTGCCACCCAAGGTGCTCAGTTGTAATCCAGTTTCTTGACGGCAATACCCCTCAGTTGTCCTAGGAGGTTGCTGATGTCTGTGTCAATTGTCTCCCACTCCTTTTTCTCACAGGATTTTGCCCACCTGATTTGTGATTTTTGCCCCCTGGATCTTGTTCTCAGTTCTAGGCTGTGGCAGATTGGGCTTGTGGGGAACCACTATGCTTGAATCCTCATATTCCTCTTGAACAGGGATATTGATGTCTTGCAGACTTTGGTTTTGGTCCTGCTGCTGAACTTCACTTGACTTATTCAACCTGCTTCTTGAGAAGTAGCGGTCAATGCAAGGCCCCTGTTGCTCTGACAGCAAGGACTTTTTCAAGCCTTGGTGTCTTCTCAGGCCTGCATAGGATGCTCCCTTGGTCCAGCCACATCTACAACTCTGGATCTTAAATCATCTCAGGTGTCTCATTGTCTGTTTCATTCCTGGGTCAGTAGTCATGTAGTCTGTCGGTGAGTCATCATCCTCCCCCACTCTTGCTGACTTGCTGGGTATTTTCCTCTTTGAACTTTTTTTAGGCACACATGTGGGACCTGTACACTCATAGGAGCTAACCTGGGGCAGGCCCATCGGGGTCTTTCCCTCCTGTCAGCTGTCTTTCCAGGCTGTCGCCAGGTCTTTCCCTAGTTGCCAGCTGCTCTCCTCACAGCAGTCACTGGGTGAATCCAGATGATCATTTATGTTTTAGGACTAGGTGAAACAATCCCCCTGTTTAAAACCTGAGGTATGAGTGGTGACGATGTCTTCAATATTTTTTGTCTATCTTTAACAATGCCTTTCTTTTTTGACAAGGAAGATTCAAAACAAAATAGCCACACACAAAGTGGGGAATGACAAAAAGTTTGAAAACAACTGTTTTACATATACTGTACATATATATATATTACTATATTACTATTTATATAGAATGTGTATGTATACTCTGTAACCCTCTATACTCCTTATCTGCCACCTGGAAAACCTGTATTTATCAAACTATTCACTGTTGTACATAATTAATCTCTACACAACTGCACAGAATACTGTACTCATCCTGCACTTTGGTATTTAATGCCTCTTTGGACTTCTGGCTGGATGTCAACTGCATTTCATTGGCTCTGTACCTGTACTCTGCTAAATGACAATAAAGTTGAATCTAATCTGATCTAATCTAATCTTTAAACACATAGTAATCCTAAAACATTCTTGTAAAATGAAAAAAAAAGTAATTATTTTATTGTTTGCGCAGAATTCACGAAAGGACAACAGCATCACTGTCCTGTGTTATTCTTGTGTGTTAAGAAGCGGCACAGTCAAAGCTTTCTATGCCTGTGTGTGGCTGAACTGTATCTTTTCTCCCTGCTGACGATTTCATATCATTTCCAGTTATGTTAAATCCTGTAGATGTCATCTCAGTTTGGGGATATTTAGTTTTACAGCAGAAAACGTTTGCATCACAGTGATTAATATGAGATTGGTTGCTTTCTTTTCTGCAGACTGTGAGGTCTGTCAGTCTTTCTATATGAAATAATGTTGGTCTTTTAGCTTATTAAATATATTTAAAAGGAGAATTCCGATGTGATATTGACCTAAAGTTCTCAATGTCTCGTTTTAAATGTCAAGGCCCTCGGAAGTCTACGAATGAGGTATGGAGCTACTTTGAGCCTTGGAAATGGTGTAAAACAGTGATTTATTTGCAAGGCTAGGCCGATGCCCGAGGCACCCCCATCGAAAAACTGTTGGTAGCATCGGCTAACTAGCACCAGATTTCTGAGTGCAGGGGACAAGCCGAGATGAGCTATGAGACATACGTTCACACTCGGTATCATGTTTCAACACACTTTAGGTCAATATCACACCAGAATTCTCCTTTAATGTCAAAAGCACAATGATACAAAATCAATGGTGAAAACATTCATGAAAATATTGAAATTTAATAAAAATATTTTGCAGGTCTAGTTGTGGGACCTAAATATTAGATATACAAACTTTGAGCAAAATCTGACACGGTGCATCAACCAATTTCCAGGATTTTGTCTGATTTGACATGGAATGACCCATATATTGTTGTCATGTATATTGTCAGACTGTTGGCAAACTCTATGACAATTTCCAGTTATGTTAAATCCTGTTGATGTCATCTCAGTTTGGGGATATTTCGTTTTACAGCAGAATATGCTTGCATCACAGTGATTCATATGAGACTGTTAGCAACCTGTATGACCCTAATTAATTGCATGTGATGCCTAATTGTTTGAGAAACTCCTTGGGCTGGGTGTAAATATGTCCATGTGTAAATGGACATTGAACTTTTTAACCAATAGATCACAAGTGGTGAGAGTTCACAACAAATTATCCAAGACAATGTCCACCAGCATTGGAGCCCCCCAAGGGTGTGTTCTGTCCCCACTCCTTTATTATTTTTACACCAATGACTGTGTGTCACACCATGACTCAGTCAAGATCTTTAAATTTGCAGGTGACACCACAATAGTGGGCCTGATTGACTGTGATAATGAAACCGCCTACAGAGCAGAGGTATCCTTACTGGGAGAATGGTGCACTGGAAATGTCTCAACATCTCCAAAACCAAGGAGATGGTAGTAGACTTCTGTATAAATAGAAACAGGCTTTCACCTCTGATCATCACTGACCAAGCAGTAGAGTGGGTGAACACTAGTTTCAAGTTCCTGGGTACTATCATCTCCTCCAACCTCAAATGGGACCTTAATGTTAAGCACATTGTGAAGAAGGCTCACCAGCGTCTGTTCTTCCTTCGCCAACTGAGGAAATTCAAGGTGTCTAAGGCTGGGATGAGGGACTTTTACAGAGCTGTGGTAGAGAGTGTTCTCATATTCTCTGTCACAGTCTGGTTTGGTAACTGCTCAGCCGACGACAAGAGGGCGCTAAATAGGGTTGTCAGGACAGCATCTAAAATCATAGGGTTGGACCTCCCTGACATCAAGGACATATATAACACCCGGCTTCTTAAAATGGGAGGGAAAATAGTCAGGGACCCCTCCTATCCTGCCAATGCCCTCTTCCTTCAGGTAAAAGGTTTAAAATCATCACAGCCAGAACTTCACGATTCACCAACAGTACATATCCCCAGACAGTAAGAGCCCTCAACACCCATCATCCCAGAGTATCTGATCTGCACAGTACATGGTTACGTCCTCCTCAGAGTCGGTTTTAAGGTACTAACACCACTGCTTTGTTTTATTCATTTTTTTTATTTTGTTTTATTTGTGTAAGTAATTTATGTAAATATAGGGCTCCAGACACTCCTTTATTTTATCCATTTGCATTTTATTCTGTCCTCTGTGTAGATGTCTTGTGCTGTGTACGCTGTCTTACTGTATGTTTTGTCTGTCTGTACTGTATGAGCCTAGTAAGCACTAAACCAAATTCCAGGCGAGTTCCATCGCACTACCAATAAAGCATTGACATTGACAATGACATTGACATGCTCATGCTGATAATGACAATTTTATGAGCCCCGGGTGTTCAGCAAAAGTCAAAGTTTGATGGTCTGGGTATATAACTTATTTTATCAAGACCTATAACTTAAACACAGGTGGACGTTTTACGCTGATTGAGTGCTCTGCTGCATTTTTTGGGTATCACTTCTTGCCTAGACTGCACAACGGTTAAAATCCTTGGGTGAGTTAACCTAATAGAACTGCATGATATAACTGCATAGTATATTATCTTGTATGGCAGGGCCGGAGTGGGGCCACTTTTCAGCCCGGGAGTTTCAGGCCCAAGACCGGCCCACTTTTTTAGTGGTGGTGGAAATTGGATAAATAAGGCAACATTTCAGCTCTTACTATCCTGTAGTTTTTATTATAGGCTAATATTCCACTATTCCACAAGGATAGGTTGATAAGTTAACAAAAACAGGAAGGAAGAAATAAAGCATTTGAAATGTATCCCACAATTCCACTAAGAGGCATATTGAACTGTATTGTTTACATGTTTTTTTTCTGCATGGGTCAGCTATCATGTTGTTTTGGTGATTTGCTCCTTTACTACACCCACTTCTGAGCAAACAAACCATTTAGGTTGATCATGTAGCCTACTGCTATCATAGCCTACTGTTCTTTCTTCCATAAAATAACTTTAATTCATATGGTTAACTCTATTATCCTTTGTACTTGTCCCTATAGTCCAGCGTTTCTCAAACTGTGGGTCGCGACCCACTACGCGGAGAGGTGGGGCGCGAACTGACTGTTTTTTTTTTTTTATCTGTAGCCTGGGCCCAGGTAGCACCCGATGCGCAATGAACGCACTGTGTTATTCACAGGGAAGCGCTCGTGTCAAGGCAGCTTAGTTAGTCCCGACCTACATGAGATTTTGAACGTTGTTGTGAGAGTGGCGGCCCTTAAAAGCGCGTCTATTCTCCGCACTTTGCGAAGAGATGGTAGCTGACCAAAAGGCTGTACTGTTTCACAGCGAGGCAAGGTGGCTTTCCCGAGGTAAAGTGCTGTGACTGTCGCGCGTGTTTGAGCTCCGAGTCGCCTCTTCTTGGAGGAAGAGCGCATGTTTGAATCTGCAAGCACGTTCACTAATGAACATTTCTTGACGAAGCTGGCCTATCTCAGCGATATATTTGATATATCTTAGCGATACATTTGAGTTAAATGTCCAGTTACAAGGCAAAGACAAGCACCTACCTCACCTAGCAAATAAGATTAATGCATTCACCAAAAAAACTTGAGTATGGTACAGGCGCCTCGATCGCGACAGTATTAGGCTATGCCTTTGAGATTTCTGAGCGAAATCGCTGAAACGTCTGATTGGGAGGCACTCTTGTGATCCCATGTATTAAACAGTAGGCCTACATCATCCCTGCAAAGTTTATTTCAAAAATATTTCCCAACCAGCAGTGCTCAGTATGACTGGATTATGGATCCATTTAATGCAGCATGTTGGTATTTCATTGAATATATTGTACATTGTACAATGCTGTAAAATGGCCTATGCTTCCTAATATGTTGCTGGAAAACAGAATGTGTGTATTTATTTATTATTATATCTGCAGCACCAGCTGATTTTAACTCTGAGAGGATATATTTAGAACTTGTCATTATTTCAATACATTTGTCAATTTTAAGCTTGACCTACCACTTTCTTAGAGCGATGAGGGACAAAGTGGGGAATGAAAGAAAAAGTTTGAGAACCACTGCTATAGTCATAGTTAATTTCGGGCTCATCATTTTCAGCAGGGGACTGGCTGATCTGCTGCTCAGGCTACTTTTGTTTTTAGGCCTATAGGCTACTCACTGCATACACAGATCAAGCTTGAGTTTTGCATAATATTTGCAAAGTCTATGAATAGCCATATTGGATGATAACAAAATGCTAATATTTTAATTCATTTAATATGTTACTTGCGAATAGGTTGACAACGCTACAACGTCCAGTTGGTTATTAGCCCAATTACGTCGTTATAATCATGGCTATCTCTCTCTCTCTTGCATTATGTCTGTCCTTTTCAAAAAAAATTGGAAGCATAGCACATTTGGCAGCATTTCCCTCCAATACTTTTCGTCTTTTTTACCTGGTCTTTTCAGTCCTTCATGGCATCTTTCTACCAACCATCCTCCCTGACGCTTATCACTGAGGTAGGGCCGGCCCGGCTGGTATATGAGAAAACTTTTTAGGAAAGACGGGCTATATGGACCCAACCTAACCCTAACCCTAACCAATTAGCTCTTCTTGGGAGGGGAGAACAACCCATGCAGAGGCTGCGGTGTTAGGCATAGAATGCGAACGTGTGTAGCCAACTTTAAGAGAAGATAGATTAACGTGACAAATGCCAATATTTTTCCCTCGACCGGCCCAAAAGTGAAGCGGCCCACCGGGAATTCTCCCGATTCTCCCGATTACCCACTCCGGGCCTGTTGTATGGTCATGTGACAATATAGTACAGTCATTGGGTATCTAGTTGTAATATGGAAAATGAAATCTTCCTTATATGCCTGTTTCAATATATTTGGTTAACTGAACTATACAGTTACAGTCTAAGGTGTTATATTTATTATTGAATTGTTCTCAGTGAAAACAACCACGTGGTTGCATTTGTTTTGCATTTCATTTATTAATTGAAGATGTTACAGTCTGAACTACGGATGCACAGATATCCATAATGGCATAGGGGATCATGACAAATACTCATGTATTCACACTTTTTAAAATTTAAAGAAACTGGCACTATGGCACTGGCAAACTTAAGAAACTGGCACTATGCTTTCTTGTAGATTAGGCTATTTCAGTCTTGCACTGCTGACTTCAAAACATAAAACTTTCTAGATACATGTATTTGTGTTGAATCAGCCTAATACCCTCACTTCATTAATACACCTTAATACACTTCATTGACTGTATTGTTATTGTGCGTAGTAACGGTGGTTAGGTGGTGAAGGCACTGAGGCAAAACTGTGTCATTATTCCTTTGGGATGAAGGGCCTTGGTCAGACTGGTAACCAAAGACCCAATGGTGACTATGACTGAGATCCAGAGTTCCTTTGAGAAGATACAATTAGATTAGATTAGATTAGATTTAAATGTCATTATGCAGAGTACAACAGAGCTAGTGAGGGGAGCGGAGTGCGAGTGAACAAGGAGCAGATTAAATTTTGTTGGAGTGCGGAGGACTTTTTAATTTAGAGGCTGAAGCAGCCACTCTGTTCCGCTCCTATTATAGACATAGACAGGACAAGAACTATAGTGCAGTGTAGACAGTAGTATACAGTTGTTTTGCAGAAGGTGGTTTAGAGTAGTATAAATTAAATATAAATATGTGCAGTGTATTAGCAGTTAAATAAAGCAGAATAAATATGGCTATGTAATATAACCAATGTATGAACAACATGTACAAATATCAATGAAGTGGCAGTACCATTATAGTTGTAGTAATCACAATATAGATATATGCAGTGTATTAACAAAATATGTTACAGAATAACTGAATATGGATATTTAGTATGAACCATGTAGACAGATATGTGCAGTGTGGTAACAGTACCATTGTAGTGCAGAAACAGTAACATTATAATAGTATTAAGAAAAAGATGAGAGAAGCATAAAGAAGGACAAACATCAGTGCAGCACTCCACCAATCAGGCTTTTATGGTAGAGTGGACAGATGGAAGCCATTTCTTGCCAGGAGTTTGTCAAAAAGCACCTGAACGACTCTCAGACCATGAGAAGTAAAATCATCTGGTCTGATGAAAAGCACCTGAAAGACTCTCAGACCATGAGAAGTAAAATCATCTGGTCTGATGGGATGGACTTGGTTCTCAGCAGAGCACTGGGAGAAGCAACAGGGACAGAGATTGTATTAGTGCATGGCTTGATTATGAATTATTATGAACATTATTAATAGAATCCAAATGTATCAGTAGTATAGCCCGGTGAGACTGAAACGGCAATCCTCTCTAATGAACATCTTAAAGGCCCGGACTCACCAACCCGATTTTCGGCCGTTGGACATCGTCGGACAGTCGGGCAAGGTCGGTGACTCGAGTCGTTTCGGTGTGTTCCGTGCCATTGTCAGTTGGAGTCGGCATCGGCATTCATTTTGGCCGATTTGGCCAATTTGACATGTCGAATCGGCCAGTGGCAGTCGACATCAATCTGATTGGTGGAGTGCTAGAACCCTTGACTAAACATTATCTCAGATTAGTAGGCCTACATTCAGCAATGTAAGTTAAGAACCCATTTTGATAAACTATCTTAACATATTTTTGCTAGAACTAGTAGACGACCATACAGTTGCTGAACGTATGTAATTTCAGCTGAGTTTGCAACAACATACAGGTTTAACCAAAGTCCTTAACTCATTGAATGCCAAGCCGTTTTCGGGAGCTTTGTCCTAGAGTGCCAGCAATCTAGACCATTGTTGATGATTTTTGTACAGCCACAGCATATTCTGTGTTATAGCTATGAACACGTACAATAGCTCGATTAAAAGGTCAGACTTTGAGCTCTCAGTGGGTGCAAACCGTGTATTTCTACACGCCTCTGTTCCTGAGAAATACCAAGCTAAACAGTGGCTAGTTTTCATCAAAATCGCTGTTTTTTTCTAGAAATGGAGATATAACGTCTTTCATGAAATATGAAGTGTTGCCTGTTACTTACTCGTGTAAACATTCCGGGAAGTGATCGCTGAGACCTGGCGAGACTGCCACCTCGTGATAGACCCACGAAAATGCCTGGTTTTGACCTGACGTGCATGCGTCACTGATTCGACCCAAAGCGGCAACCGAGTTATGATAAAATGTCCAGATAAAATGTTCAGATTGTGCGTTTTCATGAGTTTCACGATCGTCATATATTTCATTTCTATTCATCACAGAGTTCCCAAAATTACATATAAGGTGTATTAGAGTGTCTAGTTTCGTAATTTTAAAAAAAAGCTAAAAACGTAATATTACGTTTTTGGCACTCAACGCATGGGAAGGAAAAACGTAATATTACGTTTTTTGCACTCAATGAGTTAATTGCTACCTAGCTAGAGAACATTCCCACTCACTTTTTGTTTACTGTGCTAACGTTGGCTAGCTAGCTAGCTAGCTCAGTTAACGGCCAAAAATAAATTATTTATTAAATAATAGAAAGAGTGTTTCATGGCATCACACACAAGCAATGACAATTATATAGTACACAATATCTGAAAGTAGTGCCATTTCATTCCATTGGCTGCTGTTATGGAAATGTATTACATCTTGGGCACACGCAGAAAGCACGCTCGGTGTCTGTGTCACTTCAATATCTTCCGAGGTACTTTTTAGTCCAACTCGGGGAGACGGGAGCTGACTGATCAGTCCGACTGCTTTTCTGCAGTGTGTCCCGGCCTTAAAGTGACAGGCATTCAATTAGACCGACCCACCACCAAGACAGTGTTAAAGTGACAGGAGCTTAATTAGGCCTACTCACCACCAATACAATATATTAACATGACAGATTGGTGTAATAGTTTAGCCAAAGATTTTACATGGCAGAGCACGATAGCTTGTTGTAGTTCATGTCTATGGGTGCGAAATGGGGAGTCCTATCTGCATAAAGCGACGTGTCGTTGACATATTGATCAGTGTAGGCCTACGTAGCAGCACACAAGAACAAACCTCAAATGTACCTGAAATGGTCAGAAGGGTTTGAGGATCCTGAAAACGTGCCCAAAATTCACATTCCTAACTCTATAGAACTTAGCATATGTGGTTAAATTCTGAGCTATGGCCATAGACTTCAATGGAACAGTCGCTGACTCTGCACTGCATAGGGGGACTTTGACCCCTCATCATGCAATCCAGGTTCCCGGAAGTATCTTGCTCCACCATGTATACGGGATGTACCCTATATGACTCACAGGTGGGATGCAGCCTATGCTATACTATTCACAGGCCCTATGCTATACTCCTCACAGGCGAGATGTGGCCTATGCTATACTCCTCACAGGCGGGATGTGGCCTATGCTATACTCCTCACAGGCGAGATGTGGCCTATGCTATACTACTCACAGGCGAGATGTGGCCTATGCTATAGTCCTCACAGGCGGGATGTGGCCTATGCTATACTACTCACAGGCGAGATGTGGCCTATGCTATACTACTCACAGGCGGGATGTGGGCTATGCTATACTACTCACAGGCGGGATGTGGCCTATGCTATACTACTCACAGGCGGGATGTGGGCTATGCTATACTACTATGCATACTAAGCTGCTATTGGTTAAGGTGCCAGGTGACAGCAGAGCAGACGTATGAATCCGTGAATCTGTGATTGGGAATATTTTGCACTGTTGCCTTGTTATCCGTTGGCTGTCACAGAACAAGACCCCTATCGCCAAGCATCGGAAATAAATTGATTAATAATTGTCAGATATTTTAGACTTCTGTTAGCCTGGCTAACGTCAGACCTCATCTCATTGAGATGGGGTCTGGGAACTAGGCATTAATTTTCTCGTATTTCAAACGTGGTTTACGAATGCCCAGAGCTGTTTATTGGGCGCTACGAATGTCTATCAAATGCGTCTGTACGTAGCTCATAACGGCTTCGGTGTGTCGTCATCGTCTTGCTGCCCTCCCTCCGTTCTGTGATTGGCCCCCTAACTGAGGCGAAAATTTGCTCCATGGTATCCAGGCTGCCTAGCAGCGTGAATAAAATTGCGCGCGTAAGGTAGCATGGGAAAACCCAGGCTAGACTTCTGTACTTATTTGGCTTGTTTGTTTTGTGTTTCTAAGTCACAATGCCAGGATGCAGTTGCTGTTGCCTTTGTCCCTGCAGGGATACCACAGATCAGGTAAGTGAAGCTCCAATCAGTGTTCAAAGAGACTGTGTGATGTATCTGTCAAGAGAAAACAGGGGGAACATCTTTAGAGGGGGCTCTACAATTCATTATGAATGGTTACATGACCTTAATGCCATCCTGAACTATCATCAGAATAGACAGGTTTCCTGTTAACCAACGTCACAAGATGTGTCTGCATTGCAACCACGGAGCAAATATGTTATATGTTCAGTGGCTGGCCCCAAATACCATAATCAGTGGCGTAACTATAGTAGGTGCAGCAAGTGCAGTCGCACCAGGGCCCGTGACCTCCCGGGGCCCGTCGCTACCCCCGCCCTGCCTCCTTTTTTTTTTTTTTTTAGAACTTCACCATCTGACTACCGGCGTGCCTTTGACCAGGCCAAGGCTACAGCGCAGACGCTTGCAAATAAATGGGGGGTTCAGAGTAGCCTACATTTGAAAATGTTAGAGCACGAAGAGTGAAGCGTCACTTTGACGAACTATCGGAAGATGAGCGCTTAACCGATGCAGAGAGATACTTCAAAGTGCAGGTATTTAATGCAACTCTGGACATCATAATCAGTCAGCTCTCCCAAAGATTTGCAAGTATGCGGGAAACTTGTCATGTGTTTGAGTCTTTACGTCTTATGACCCTTCAACTCACAGGTGATGATGAACTGCTTGAAAAGACGTTTGTCAGACCATTATAGCAGGGACATTGCACCGACATTCCCAACACAACTCCTCTCATTCAGGTCTTGCTTTAAAGCAGAGATTTCACAGAAGTCATCTATTTTTCAACTTGCCAAAATGCTGGTGGTAGATTATGACAGTGTAACATCCACATTCGGGGAAGTGTGTACTGCTCTCATGTTGTTTCTGACATTGCCTGTGACTGTGGCAACAGCTGAGCGATCTTTTTTCCAAACTCAAACTTATTAAGACCCACCTGGAGCAGCATGGGGCAGGAGAGGCTCAGTGGGTTAGCTATCCTGTCCATTGAAAATACGAGAGCCAGAGCATTAAATATTGGGAACATCGTTGACGATTTTGCACAACGAAAGGCTCATAAGATGGCCTTCTTCTAATGGCCTAATTCACGCATATTGGGGATTGTATGCATATGAATGACACGGTTAAATAAGTTAGGCTACATCACATTTGTTTCTGCGCAGTGCGAGTTTATAAGCAAGCAATCTACGCTTGCAGTTTCAGCAGAGGGTTGAACTTAAGAGGCGCATTGAGCGCATTGAGTGTTCCCATAATTCCATGCGAGTTGATGTTAATGCAGTAATATTAGATTACCCTGGCCTGCAAGCTGTTAATAAAATTATTTTTAATGTTTTCACATGTAATGGATCCTATGTAGTCGTGTGTTTTTTATTTGAAATTGTAATCTGTAACTAAGCTACTGAACTACGTCGGTGCCTCAGGCCCTTTGCATAAACAATTGAAGTCACCCTTAATGTGTATTGCATGTATCAGAGCTAATTCATCCTGGGTCAAAGAATGTCGATATGGGGCCCGCGTAGCGCTCTCGCACCTGGGCCCACCATTGGTTTGTTACGCCACTGATCATAATTACAATATAGAGCTGGATCTGTCTGATTTGCATTCAGGGTTTCTGCAGGGTTCAAGCAGTCAAATTTAAGACTCTTTAAGACCGGTTATGACTATTATGATTTAAATGTATGACCTATGAATTATGAGAAAAACAATAACTTCCCTTCAAAATATTTTTTTTTGGATGATGTTAGAGGCTGGGAACATGTTTTGGAAAAGTTGGCCTATATCTTCGTTTCAGTTGTACGAATGGTGTTTAGTCACGGTATTCAACACCCACAGGACCTCGGCTTTCAAGGATCCGAACCTACTGTGTGTGGAACTAGAGACAGTACAGACTGGAAATCCCGCTTAATATCAATCTTCTTGATTGGTACCAATATTGATACCGATTGTTAGAGATGGGTTTGAGTCAACTACTAAACGCACCGTCTTCGAGCCATAACTAAGGGCTTGGGTCATATGTTTCTATTTCATATCTTGGAATACATGTAGATAGATAGATAGATGGAGAGATAGATACTTTATTGATAACCAAGAGGAAATTCTCTTCTCAGTAGCATACAGACATCACACACAACATGCACTTACAGCAGAAAAAGTAATACTGCACTGTACAATAGAAATAGTAGAAGATAGACATGATACTGAAATACTAAATATACTATACAAACTCAATCAAATATCAAATATCAACATAGTGTGCTTAAGGATGATCAAGCGTGACAGGGCAGGGACTGAGCCTGTAATTCAGAGTGCAGCTGAGGATGATAGCTTCCTTGTTGTCCCTGTCAAGGGTCACATGGTCATTGACCCCTCAACAGACACAAGCAAGATGCAATATACAGTTGAAAGGGTGGGGATAGTAATATGGACATATAAGAGAATACTACAGACAAGATAATATAACAAAACTATGTCAGTGTAAGAATAGGTTGGGTTACACCCATTGGTCATTGAGTATAAGACAATTAAGCATCACGCACGGCCACAGTCCAGGAGGGAGGGCAAGTCTTTCTCCTCTACCCTTAAGTGAAGCGTTGAACAGTTCAATGGTCCTATTCAACTGTTCAGCTCTGGAAAACATCAAGAGACTACTTCACATTTTTCTGATGTAATCCGGTTGCTGAGGGACATTCGAATGAATTGACAGTCTCTTAATTTTGAATATGACCATCAACTCATTCAAAAAATTTGCAGTGGTCTCTTATTTTTTTCCAGAGCTGTATATTTTGTTAATCATTTTTAGTATTTTATGATCCGCATAATAAGTAATAGCTACATTTTTAGTATATTTATTTAATTTGAATACTTTATTTTGATTAGTAAACTATTATACTTGTCTTTATTGTCATTACACTGGTGGTGTGTAGGAATAATTGTGCCTGTCACTTTAAGAAGAACATAAAAAGTATTTAGCTTTCAGTCTCACAGTTTTAGGTTAGTGGAAAATAGTTGCACATAGTGCAAAGACATGTCATTAGAAAATAAATGATCAAAAAACTAACAAGTCAAAGAAAATCTTTCTGGGATCATAGAAGAGATAAGTGTCTTGCCATGTTCATTTCTATGATTTTGTTGAGCACTAGGCCTACATGAATGATGTGAAATGTGAGCTAATTACCTAGAAGGAGCTCCAATGAGCTAATTACCTAGAAGGAGGAATGCAAATACTGAGACCAAATAAGGATAGGGGCAAAGAACAAGGCACATGACTATATTACCGGTCCCAGGCTGGCTTGCCTGAGGAATGATAAGAGTGATAAATTAGAAGACAACCGAACACAAGTTTATGTGTAGATGTTCTGACCATTTCTTTATTACTCTGTCTTTTCTGAAACTTAACTCATGTTATCTGGTACAGGTAAGTATTCATCCTCAATGAACAACCCATTCAGTAATACAAAAATCAAATCCTAAAACTGCAACATAACAACTTCTTCCACAGGTCTACATCTGCATGTTCAAATCTGTACAAAAATAATAAACAGCATTCTCAAGGCATATCTCATTACTAGTGTTCCATATTCATTCCTTTAATAGCTCTGCATCATTGTCTTAACATGCCCATATCAAATATAGTACCACATATCATTACCATTATCAAGTGGTAATACTGTAATTAACACTCACATAACTGAATAGTAAATACATAATGAACAGTACTACCAACGTTGAAATAGAAATGTATAACTCATAAAGTTTAGGTTTAGAACCTGCACAGTAAGCTTTTACCACTACACAAGGTGATCATAGCCTAATCCATTTCGGTGAATCACACATAGTACACGTGTAGAATACTGGGGCCGCCATCTTTGAACTGTGACGCGCCATCAACCTTGTTCAGATACGAACGGTAACTGTCCTGATACACTTGACATCCTAATTACGTTTATCTTAAACACATATCAAATAACACACTTCTGCTATGCTCTTGCATATTACTGCAGTAGCTTTAGAATTACTCTCTTCTATACATTAGCATCAATGGTTTAGCTCTCTTTTCCTTACAAGTGCATTAACTGTCATTCACGATAACTAGCATTCTGAAACGTACCCAGTATGAACACTGTACAACTGTTTCACTTTACTACAACCGTCTCTGCATATCATTGCAATGTTACGAATTGCCCAAGATACTTAAACTCCATAGTTCATAGAATATTTTCATGTTTACCAACCTGATAAGAGTGATAAATTAGAATACAACCGAACACAAGTTTATGTGTAGATGTTCTGACCATTTCTTTATTACTCTGTCAGAACCGGGCGTCCCTATCACTACTGGCGTAGCGCCATCTACAGGTGTGGTGGTAAACTGTCTAGAATGACTAGAGATTTCATTGGAATGGGCATTAATCTATAGACTATTAGCAATACATAACTAAGAATAACATAATAATATATTTTTATTTATAGGGGTGTCTGTTTCTCTCTCTAAATATGATATGTAAATTAACTTCCAGTCCACTACAACTACAGACAGGTTAACACAGAGCACATGGGGAAACAAATCAAAAACAAAGGCACAAACCAAAACATACAGAATAGCCAACAGGCCAGCTCCAGAGTTTAAACCACCATCATGATTCTTATATCTCCAGATTACAGACACTCATTTACACAAATACTTGTATGCATATGCAACAGAATGACACGGGTGTTTATATAAACTCAAACCATACCATTTCAGTTACATAAAAAGAAGGAACAAGCAGACCAGAGGCGGAAATTATTCGTTCTACCATTTATTAATTTGGAATAAAAGTAGTCTGGAAGCAGCTGTGGGAATAAATCATTAATATAATAATTTATTATTAAAACAGATCAGTGCAACAGACACATAAAATAGCTACAGCTACAACAGAACTAGCAGTCTTCCAGCCAGAGATTTAGCCAAGGCTCCAGGAGAAGCAGCGCTGCCTGTGAGGAAAAGGGTGGAGTGTCACTACTCACCACTAGGGAACCTCGCAACACACGCAATCACTCAGGTGTTTCGTGGGTACAATCACACCATGCGCTACACTGCAAGTCTAGAAAATGTGGAGTTCAAAGAGTAAGGTGCGACTACACACTAATGCACACACACAGTGAAGAGGAGGGCTAGCTACAAGAACACCCCCACCACCAGACAGCGCGCCACGCCAGGAGGGATCTATATTCACAGAACACGGGAGGGAGTATTAGGCTACCTACCGCCATTCACCTCCGTGAATGCGCTCGCGCTAGAGCGCCATAGAGGGAAAATGTCCTGCAAGTGGAGGACCCAGGCTGGCTTAAATAGCCTCAGTCTAACAAGCAATCAGCTCGTCCCTCCCCCTAATCAAGGTTGCCTGCTTGACTAGGCTACTATGCAGTATTCCACTACAATCAGACATCTCTATTGTCATGGTTCCTATAGTGACAAGAATGCAAGACCTGATAGTTTCAGATTGTCCTTGTCGTGTATGTTGAGTCATGTAAAGCCCACCATGTCTGTATATTTATCATACAGGACGAACAAATAGAGATACACAAACAGATCGATGTACCAGATCCAGGTAAGTACACACACACACACACACACACACACACACACACACAGGGGCGCCGTTGGTGTGTGGGGGGGAGGGGGGGGGCTGGATGGAGGATGATTCTAAGGAGAGGGGGTCCTCAGAGGACAGAATTAAAGGAGAATGCTGGTGATTTTCACATAGATCTCCGTTTCTTGAGGTCATCGAGTACTGTCAATACAAAACAAACAAAAACAATTGGATTTACCATGTTGAGTTGCTGCAGCCAACAGCTAGAGCGATAATCTAATCTAATCTAATCAAAAATGTCTCAAAGGTAGACCCAGATGCATTGTTTCCTGAGTGTTGATGGTATTTATTGTCAGTTTGTAAAGTTTAGACAAAGTAGGAAGTGACGTTAGGAATCTCTGATCCAGACTGAATCTTTATCTGACCCAGGGACACCAGATAACCAGAAGAAAAACCAGCAAAAGAAACCAAACAAGAAGCAGGAAAAAAAAGGAGTGAAGCAGAATCTCAAGAGTAAAGGTAAAGGGAAGTGCCCTCCTGCCCCTTTTTGGAACCAACGTTTCTCTTCCTGTGTTAGGGGATTGGGGTGACAGACACTGTATGATAATTAGTTAAACCAGATCCCCAGGGCCCAGTTGTTCAAAGAACGTTCCGAACGATTCAGGTTTAGAAATCCAATCTAGGATCGGATAATCCAATATACTTTCATGGCAATTTTGGGATTGGATCAAACTGATTCAGATACAACCTTTTCAGGATTACGAAATTTGGAATAGCTGGGGTTCTATATTGAACTACATATCACAATCTAGCCTAGTGGCTTGGTAAGGAACAACAGTTAGGGTAGGTGGCATGGGCTAACTTTGATTATTTTATCTGAAGACTATCCCCTTCCATTGTCAGTTTCTTTTTAACAGGCAAACCCCTCATCTTATCCATGACAAATAAATAAATGCTGTACAAGCATTGATACTTTGTATCCTATTACCTTTTAGGGGCAACAAAATCGGCCCAATCAGCGGGACCTGGACCCAATGAAAGCAGAACAGACACACAAACTACAGCGATGAAGAAGAAGAAGATGATGAAAAAGGCTGGGGGTCTGATGAAGTCAGCGTAAGTGGAATAATTATTTTAAATGCAAAATGAGTGCTCCATCAAATTGACCCAAGGGTGTTTTTCTGCAACAGTGGATTACCTAAGGGCCATGAGCGAAACGCTTCCCAAATAAAATTTTAACCAGTAATATTGTTCAAAACAGCATCAAACCTTGTCAGTAGCTTGCTCAAGGCCCCTACACATAAAATGAAGCACCAACAACGTAGTTAACAAACCCGGAGTTTATTACAGAAGACTGTAGCACGGAACATGACATTTATTGCCGGAAGGTAATGCCATCGTGCAAAAAACTTTGTCAGAAAAAAGTAAATTAAATTAAATTAAAACTTGAAAAACTCAAACAAAAACAAGCCAGACGGAGAAGCGTCAGTCACACCAGCGTCCCCGTAAGTTCCGGAGTTTACGAGCTACAATTTAATGGGTGGCACCACGCTAAATAGTTTACGCATAAGTTATGACTTACATTTTACATGGTTAACATGGTTTTCTCATTCGAATGGTGGGAATGTCCAGGTGAATAAGGCAACATTTTAAAATAATATATATCACCATGAAACTTCCTCAGTTGATTAGCCTATTTCCACAAGTATGACAAAAAGTGTATTACAAGTTTTTTGAAATTTGTATGTTTAATTATGCAAATTAGTACCCTGGAAATCCAGAGTTCTCGCGAGAGCACAATGGAATTGTATCTGCGAGACACTCTGGCAAGGAGCAATGATGCACGTTACTTTTACCCCAACATTCCGGGGAACCAGCTAAACTGATGAAGACAGCGCTGCAAGGTTGGAGGACAGTACACATTGGTTGTAGTGTTATCCAATTGCGTCGAAGGCCATTACATTGTTCTTTGCCAGACCCTTAATCTTTCTAGATTATCAGGGTCTGGATTTTCCAGGCTAGCAAATTAGTGTAACTCTATGTGACTTCTATTATGTTGTGCTATATGTGACTGTCCGTGCCGGCAGCCCTAATCAACATGACTCCTAACCTTAGTTGAAAGATTTTCAAAAAGATAAAGATTTTCCTTTATCCTGCAGGTGCACTGAGGGGGAAGATGATGGGGAGGGGGCATATAGGGTAAGTCATTTTTTTACACTGTCCAGATCTAGGGGGGGGGGGGGGGCAATATAACAGCTTAAAAGAAAAGCTACAAAAACTAGATGTACCGCATCGCGGTACAAAATATGACTGCCGCCCAGTCCAGCACATTTTTTCCACAAAAATAAATCACCCTGAAAAGCCTATATGATTCTAACTGTCTCACTAAATTGCATTAGCCACACTCAATTCTCACTGGTATCTGCTAGACAACAAGTACCAAAACATGATTAGTTCATAGATTTCACATGTAAAATTCATTTTATACAACCCCACCCCCATCTTGCCTGTTCATAATTGTGAGAAATTCTTGAATTGTGTGCATGTGTGCATGTACACGTTTATGTTTATGTGTGTGTGTGTGTGTGTGTGTGTGTGTGTGTGTGTGTGTGTGTGCTTGTGTGTTTGCCTGCGTATGTGTGTTTGTGCATGTGCATGCATGCGTACATATGTCTACTGCGTGAGTATGTGTCATACGTATGATCACTGTGAATGTATGTGTGTGAGTGTGTATCTGTTTATGCACATGTGTGCACATGGAATGGGTTAACATGACCCCTGGAGGCAAACATACGAAAAAAATTGGTCATCCTAGGCCCTACGGTTCTCAAGATATTCACAGAAAACTGTGTCTGCCCTACCCTCCTTTCGGGGGGTCCAGTACAGCGGGGGGCTACAGATCAAAAAGAAAAACGATGGTTCCATGCTATCCATGTGGGGTTACATGCCCACCAAGTTTCGTGTACCCTGGTCTTTCAGTGTCCCGGGAATCCTTGTTGGTGTACGGTCACTAAATGTACACATAAATTATTTTATTGTAAGGCCCCCCATGAACAAAAGTTCACAAAACTTGGCATGCATTCGGAGGGTGTCATAATGATCCTACACTTCCAATTTCATGCAGTTTTGACTATGTTAGGTCACAGATACCTGCGATTACAACACCTCATTTTTACTTTTTTGTGTTTAACTAGGTGGCGCTATACATGAAATGAGTGGTTATGGAATGGGTTGACATGGCCCTTTGAGATCAACATACAAAAAAAAATGGTCCTCCTAAACCCTACGGTTCTCGAGATATTCACAGAAAACTGTGTCTGCCCTACCCTCCTTTCGGGGGGTCGAGTCCAGCGGGGGGGCTACAGATCAAAACGATGGTTCCATGCTATCCATATGGGGTTACATGCCCACCAAGTTTCGTCTACCCCGGTCTTTCAGTGTCCCGGGAATCATTGACGGAAATTTGGATATGTGAAAAAGAAAAAGAAAAAAAAAAAATCTGACTAAACCTATATGACGCTGCGCGGCGGTCATAATAACACTGAAACATCATGATTGTAGTGATATCATATCAAATATATCTATTCTCCTTATTATATTTGACCAACATTCTAATCTGTTCCCTGTTCAATTTTAAATATGATGTTGTTTTGTCTGTGTGTGTCGCTTTGAACAAAGGCGTCTACCAAATCCATAACCATAACCATATAAAATGAAGTCAGGTAAATTGGGATACTATATTTCAGTTTCAAAGCAAAACCAAACTGTTCAATTGAATTGAAGTCAGGACCTTGATTTCCTTTCTCTGAAACCAATTGAGAGCTTCCTTTGCTGAATGGTTTGGATCATTGTCCTGCTGGAAGGTCTAGCCATGTCTCATCCTCATCATCCTGGTGGATGTAAAGATTCTCCCAGAACAAAATGACTCCATTCATCATTCCTTCAACTGTATGAAGTCTGCTAGTACCATGAGATGAAAAACAGCCCCACACCATGATGCCACCACCTCCAAACCTCACTGTTGGTAGGGTATTTTTAGGGTGATGCACAGTGCCATTTCTCCTCCAAATATGGTGTGTAGTATGACATCCGAAAAGTTCAATTTTGCTCTTGCCTGACCAGAATACATTCTCTCAGTATTTCATAGGATTGTTCAAATGTTGTGTAGCAAACTTTCAACGAGCTTTGACATGTTTTTCTTCAGCAATAGAGTCATGTGGGATGAGCGTGCATAGAGGCCATGGCGGTGAAGTGCATTACCTATGATTTTCTCTGTAACAATTGTACCTGCTGCCTCCAAATCTGGAGCTTTCTCAGAGTGGTCCTTGGCTCTTGGGCTACTCTTCTGACTATCCTTCTGACTTCCTGGTCAGAAATCTTGCAAGGAGATCCTGTGCATGTCCAGTTGATGATGCAGTGATGTTCCTTCCACTTGCAGATAATGGCTCCAATACTGCTTGCTGGATGATTCTGAAGTTTTGAAGTGCATCTGTAACCAGTTCTATTGATAAGTTTTGCAACAATAAGGTTGCAAAGGTCTTGGGAGAGCTCTTTGCTTTTACCCATCATGAAATGTTTCTTGTGTGACACCTTGGTAACAAACAACCTTTTTATAGCCCAACAGTATGTACTAACCCAGCTTATATCAATTTGCACAGATAGGAGGGATACTTTCTCTAACTACTTATAGATTCCAGTTTGTTCCTTGCCATTCCTTGCCTTTGTGTACTGCTTTTTCTTAGCGTGTTCAATACTTTTTCCCTGTGCCATTCCACTTTTTTACTCATAACTCTACTTTAAGACATTAATGTTTGGATTTTTATATATGTGTGGATTACCTAAGTTAATACTAATGTCCAGTGAAAATTTCATGAGAATAGCCTCACTGGAAGTATACTGTACTTACTAAAAAAAATGTTGACGTGTTCAATACTTATTTTCCCCGCTGTATGTATCATAGATGCACAAAAAGATCGACGTACCAGATTCACGTAAGTACACACACAGGGCCGCCGGTGGTGTGGGGGGCTGGATGGAGGATGATTCTAAGGGCAGGGGGCCCTCAGAGGACAGAATTAAAGGAGAATGCTGGTGATTTTCACATTGATCTCCGTTTCTCGAGGTCATTGAGTACTGTCAGTACAAAAACAATCGGTTTGTTGAGTTGCTGCAGCCAACAGCTGTAAAGTTGAATCTAATCTAATGTAATCTTATCTAATCTAAAAAGTCTCAAAGGTAGACCCAGATACATTGTTTCTTGACTGTTGATGCTGTTTCATGGCAGTTTGTAAAGTTTAGACACAGTAGGAAGTAACAATAGGAATCTCTGATCCAGACTGAACCTTTATCCGACCCAGGGACACCAGATAACCAGAAGAAAAACCAGCAAAAGAAACCAACCAAGAAGCAAGAAAACAAAGGAGTGAAGCAGAATCTCAAGAGTAAAGGTGAAGGTGTGCAGAATCTCAAGAGTAAAGGTGAAGGTGTGCAGAATCTCAAGAGTAAAGGTGAAGGTGTGCAGAATCTCAAGAGTAAAGGTGAAGGTGTGCAGAATCTCAAGAGTAAAGGTAAAGGTGTGCAGAATCTCAAGAGTAAAGGTAAAGGTGTGCAGAATCTCAAGAGTAAAGGTAAAGGTGTGCAGAATCTCAAGAGTAAAGGTAAAGGTGTGTGCCCTCCTCTCCCCTCTATACTGCTGGCAAATGTCTGTTCGTTGTGCAATAAACTCGACGAGCTACAAGCATATTGCTGACTTCAGTGGGCATATAGAGAGGCCAGCCTGATCTGCATCATGAGACCTGGCTTGATCACACCATACCTGATGCTGAACTCTTCCTGGATAACTTTGGGGTGCCACTCTGACTGGATAAAGAGGGCGCCATTAGTGGAAAAAGATGTGCGGGTGGTCTGTGTGTATATGTAAATAAAGCATGGAGTAGATCAGCTGACATAAGAAATGTTGCACACCAGATGTAGAACTAATATGTGTATCCTTTAGACCAGCGGTCCTCAAACTTACTCCCCCACGTACCACCACCTATATCCTGACTCGGCTCGCGTACCCCCACCATCTATGCATCCAACACATAAAAACGTAACACATTCTTGAAGCATTCTAGGCATCATCTTTAATTAGCCACCCCACATGATAACAAATGACAAAATCAAAACGTGCATCTCACACTAAAAACACAGTGTGGAGAACAACATTATAAAACACAAAGAACAAATAGAACATAGGCTTAAGATTTTTAAAATTAAAATTAGCAATTCTGACCTACGGTCATTTCCCGACCTCACCCCATCTCTCTTTCCCACTTACTTCCTGTCACACTTCACTTCACACACACAGCGCCTCCCCAACTGTGAATCTGCTATCTGGCTCAATGTCATGGCCCTTTCTTCATGCCAACCTTTTAGGGGCAGCAAAATCGGCCCAATCAGCAGGACCTGGACCCAATGAAAGCAGAACAGACACACAAACTACAGTCAGAAAAATGAAGAAGAAGAAGATGATGAAGAAGAAGAAGATGTTGAAAAAGGCTGGGGGACTGATGAAGTCAGCGTAAGTGGAATCATTCTTCTAATTACAAAATGAGTGCTCCATCTTAACCACTCAAATTATAGTTCAGAGAAACAAAGGATAAAAAATGAAGAACCCAGATGTTGAGCATCTTTGCATATTGGTCCATGGTCCAGTGGGAGCAGGGGAGTTCAGCTTCATCAACTCCATAGACAGCATACTCCATGGGAAGATTACATTTGCAGCCATAGCTGAATCACCAACTGATCACATGGCTTATTTACATATTTACATACTATTTAGATACATTTACAAAAATATTCCAAGATTTTTTGTGGTGATATCTATTAGTTAAGATTGTTAAGCCTATTCACCTGTGATATATCCCTGCATAAGTGTATAATAGACATAGACAGGGTGATAACACACAAAAAGTTACTACCGATGCCACCACTTATTTCCTAACTCTAGGGTGGTGCACCTGGTCAAAAATCACTTTGAGACTTCTTACTCTAATATAGTACCCACCAACACCTCTGGCTCAAGGACTATATGGCTGCTGGTACAGAATAGAGGCCTCTGTCTCTCATGCAGCCTGGCTCACTGGTAGAGGCTTGTCATTGATGCCACTGATTGATGATCATCTCCTTTATCCTGCAGGTGGAATGGGGGAACAGTAGAATATTGCTTCTGATTAGACTGATCTGACCAGTGGTGTTGGACTATTTAGCTCCACTCTTACTGTGTTTGTCTGTTGTCATGGACACTGATTGATGATCGTCTTCTTCCTTTATCTTGCAGGTTGGAAGGAGAGGATGGAGAAGAAGAGGATGATGAGGAGGAAGAGGAGGAGGAGGAAGAAGACGATGACAGTAAGGAAGAAGAAGATGAGGAGGAAGAAGATGATGAAGAGGAGGAGGAGGAGGAAGAAGGTGGAGAGGAAGAGGATGATGAGGAAGATGATGGTGGGGAGGAGGAAGATGATGGAGAGGAAGAGGATGGTGGACTTAGTATAGGCAAAATACTCCCAGTGATGACACAGAAGATGATGTTGAAAAAGGCTTGGGGACTATTTAAGTCGGGGTAAGTGGAATCATTCTTTTAACTACAAAATGAGTGCTAACCACTCAAATGATTTGTAGTTCAGACAAATAATTTAAAAATAAAAATGAAGAACCCAAATGTTCAGCATCTCCCCATCTTGGTCTATGGTCCATAGCATACTCCATGGGAAGATTTTCAGTCATAGCTGAATCACCAACTGATCACATTTGTAAGACAGTGAGATAGGTATGGTACTGTAATACCCACATGTTTGACAAATTGCTTCTTTTCTTCAGCCAGTTGCACCAGTTGAACCTAAATTCCATCTTAGCTTAGTTGTAACATTAACTGGCACTACGTTGGAGTTTACGAGCCACTACAATGTAAACACGCTAAACAGTTTAAACACAAAGTTAATTAATATACAAGTGTGATACACCCCAAAAAATGAATCTACTTCCTAGGTATTCAAATGGAATATGTTAATGCACGTTCTAATTTACGCAGGTAATGGGAAATTCAACCAAGCACTGGAATAAAAACATCTATTATCACCATTTTCACAACTCTGAACCAGAAATCTCCACATCAATTGTGCTTACAAAGACTTAGTTTTCCAGTTATACTCCTTGTTCATATTGATCTGTAACCTATCGTATGGAAAGTACATTAATGTTCTAGAACGTGGGGTTTCAGCAAATTTATGAAGACATTCTCAAAAATACAGCATGTCAGGAATTTAAGGAATAACATATAATTCTAATGAAATAGATAGATAGATAGATACTTTATTGATCCCCAGGGGAAATTCAAGATTAATGTCACGAAAATCAGGAAAAAAAGAAGAATTTTGAACCTGACTTTGTCCAATGTTAAGATTTCTGTATTTGAAAAACATGTAAATGCCGATTACTAGCTATTTCACTTTCATATCATGGCTCATTTACATATTTACATAATATTTAGATACATTTAGAAAGTTTTCTAAGTCTAATCAGCTTTGGAAGTTTTGTGGGAATATATATTAGTTAATAAGATTGTATAGCCTATTCACCTGTAATATATCCCTGCACAGTAGCGGAGTGGCAATCGGGACCGACGGGACTTTTCCTGGTGGGCCGGTAGTGTTTTGAAGCTGCGAGGGCAGGTCTTATAATAGTGTATACATTGCAAGTTCTTAGCAACATCATCCGGCGGCCAGGTGTGCGGTCTCTGCTCAACCCGTACAGCTGGCTGCAGCAGCCTCTTATTTCAATAATATAATAATCAGAAAGCACTAACAAAGTGCAGGTCACAACCATGTCTAAGATTTTCAGAAATATAGGGGGATCAATGAGCGGCCCCTCCCCAAATGGTTGGCCTATGTAAAGCCATCGAACACCTCTTTTTGGAAGTGAAAAAAAAAACCTTCTTGGAAGTCTATTGGTAACGTTAACAGACTGTCTGAGTCTGATGATGGAAAGCCAAAACAGAAGAGGGAAAGGTGGCGCTGAGAAGGAAAACAAATTATGAATGATGAACAGGGAAGCTACACCAGGGGTGTAAGTGAAGCGTTCCGTTTGTGACGCGTAAAATCCATTTTAGAAGACTGGTCTATGTTTTTCAAATATATGGACTGCTATCACGTCAGGTGTAGCTACTTCCATTGATTATAGTGAAAGCTAATTGTTGCAGCAGATCCAAAGTGAACGGAACGCTTCAGTTTGTTTATTTTGGTCGAATCCGCTTCAGTTTGTTTATTTTGGTCGAATCCGCTTCAGTTTGTTTATTTTGGTCGAATCCGTAGCCTACTGTCTTGAGCAACCAAAGCTAGAAATACACATTGGGTTATGAAAACATTATTGTTATATGTAGTTATATGTAGAGACAGTAGTATTGTCATACTACTGTCCCTGTTGTCATACAACGGTCTCTCATGCAGCTTGGCTCACTGGTAGATGCTTGTCATTGTCATTGTCAATGCCACTGATTGATGATCATCTCCTTTATCCTGCAGGTGGAATGGGGGAACAGTAGAATATTGCTTCTGATTGGACTGATCTGACCAGTGGTGTTGGACTATTTAGCTCCACCCTTACTGTGTTTGTCTGTTGTCATGGACACTGATTGATGATCTTCTTCCTTTATCCTGCAGGTTGGAAGGAGAGGATGGTAGGGAGGATGAAGGTGGAGAGGAAGATGAGGAGGAGGAGGAGGAAGAAGGTGGAGAGGAAGATGATGGAGGAGGAAGAAGATGATGGAGAGGAAGAGGATGGTGGACTTAATACTCCCAGTGATGAAGAAGAAGAAGATGATGAAAAAGGCTTGGGGACCATAGTTCGAATTACAGGGGGTACTGGGGGGTACTATACCCCCCAATGAAGACCCAGTACCCCCCAAAGAGACAGAAATATCAGTTTTGGGGGGGTCAGATAATTTTTCTGATATTGTGAAAAAATATCATTACAGTTGGCTACAATACAAGTCAACTCCTATTTTCACTAGGAAAAGTTTAATGTAAAGCAATTTCAGACACCCCTATTATGGACCGTACCATTTTTAACCACCGTGGCGCTAAAAGAGATAGAGAACGACTTCAACTTCTCAAGCAAGTGTCAACGACGTTGAATGACAAAACGCTAGATTCCTCCAGTAGCCTAAATTCGGTTTGCTGCTGACGTGCATGGGTAAATGTAAATTGCTAGTAGACGTCTAGCTTGTTGAAAATGTGCTATTTTACAATCTTCATGTATTAACGTGTTTTGTTCTTTCATAGCTCATGTCACGTCTTCATACATTTAATTACCGGGCTACTATACCTGCTACTTAGGGGAGACCGGGGCTGGTTGGAACAGGGGCAGGTTGAAACACTGTTAATATCCAGGCTACTAGAGGGAGCTGCAACAAAATTCCAACACTAAACTGACGGCCTTATTGAGTAGAGTAAACTCACGTATGTAACTGGTCTCCAGGTCATTAACCCTTTAGGTGAGAACAACATTTTAATTTTGTAGTGTCAAAACTTAGAATATGCACCTCCCACTAAATACATCCTAGAAGGGTAATAGTTAGGGATATATAAAAAATATTAATTATAATTGATTGCTAGGGGACCCATCTATATCTTAAAATGAAGTTTGAATGAGGTGACTGATATTAGCAGGCTAACAGCATTTGTGCAAAAAAGTTTGACCTAATGTGGGTGGGGCAGGTTGGCACACTGATTTTGGGATTGGTTGGCACATACATTCCCTATGGCTATTTTGTGACAAATCTATAAACTTTGTATTTTACACATAAAAACATCATCAATCTTTATTTTAGCATTGTTATTGTAATTACTGAACATAGTTTTACATTTGGAAGCATTTCAGACATTTTTAAACATTTGAAGTAAAAAAAAAATCGGTAGGGACCAAATTGGTCTTGACAGTGGGCCCTACTGAAGAAAAACGCACAGGAAAGACATCAGCACTTCAAACAAAAGCAAAAGGGGTACTGCAAAGGACTATAACATAGGTGTTCCAACCAACCCCGACTACATGTGCCAACCAACCCCGTACATGGGGCAGGTTGGCACACGTGCACAACACCACTTTAATCATATAGAACTCAAAACAAGGGATAATTTGTTGACATTGAATGTATACATTTTGTAGCTGAGATCCCAAGCTTTCAGTTAATCACAATTTGACATTTTCAACGTATTGTAAGACGGAGAAATATAGCCGAGAGTGAAAAGTGTTCCAACCAGCCCCGGTCTCCCCTACTTACCCACTGAGGCTAGTAAAGTGGACCTTGGTTAGTTACCAAGGTTAGTTAGCAAGATAATTCTCTATTTAAATAATTTATTATTTTACATTGTGGTGAGGTAAAATCGATTGTCATTTCAAGGAGATGAACTCCAGTCCATAGCCTAGGTGTCCATTGATTCTCATTTTATCTTGAATAAATTATTGTGCCCTTTTGAAATTAGTTTGGCACAGATCCTGTGTTGTTTTTATTATGCACAAGAGGGTCTGATGTAGCTAAGCCTACATAACATAAGTGAAACCTGTGGAAACATAAAGAGCCAAGTAGCCTAGCCTAGGCTAAATAGTACATGCTAGTATTTTAATTTGTTTTTAATTGGTTAGTAGGCCTATTGTTTTTACATTCTGGTTATCAGATTCTTGTAGGTTACCGCTCTGTAGCCTAGTTCTTATGTGGTAGTATGTTTTTTCATAGTAGGCTATATGCTCCTTAATCACATTAAAGATTGCTTAGGTTTCACATATCTCTAGGCAATTGTGTTGATTTGACACTGACTACCATAGACTATAATAGAAAATTGGTTTCTGTTTATACAGTAGGCTAGGCTATATTAGAGGGTTGGATCTTACCTCCAGGTCTTATGAAATCTAAAAATAAACTAAATCAATATGTCATGAAATAAGCAATAGGCTTCTTGTAAAGGTATTACTTTTACTAGTAATTAGAATGGTATTTCAGTGCACTTAACTTTTAACTTTTGAGAGTTGATCAAAACAGTTCTCTTTTGGATATAATAACAATGACTTATTCTGTAGCCAACTGATTATCAGTTTGTCGCATGTTTACACCTTGTATGTGTGTTGCACAACACATGTTGCACTTGGCGATCGATCACGATGGGGATTGATATCTGATATGGACCATGATGGTCATAGTCTTCTAAAATGTTTTTTAAATATGATGCAATAGTGAAATTGAAAGTTCATCAAACATAATAAAAGCAGTCACATTTACATTTTAAAGTTAAAAGTTCTGTAAAATTAAAAGATTTACGTTAGAACAACACACTCAAGAACACATCATGATGCTTGCCACGCACTGTATGAAGTCAGTAATCATGCTAGTGGTGGGGGCGGTGGTAGTGTAGTGGTTAAAGAGCTGGGCTAGTGTGCAGTAGCCTGAAAGTTGTCGGTTCAATTCCTGGCTTCCACCGTTGTGCCCTTGAGCAAGGCACTTAACCCTGAGTTGCTCCGGGGACAATGTGATCCCTTGTAATATAGCTGACATATGTAAGTCACTTTGGTCAAGAAGTGTCTGCTAAATGTAATGTAATAATAATAATAGAAGAAGTGAAGGAGCAGTACCCCCCAATCATGGTGGGGTAATTCGCACTCTGTTGGGGACTATTTAAGTCGGGGTAAGTGGAATCATTCTTTTAACTACAAAATGAGCGCTCCATCTTGACTTGCGAACCACTCAAATGATTTGTGAAAGTTTTGTCTGTTGTCATGGACACTGATTGATGATCTTCTTCCTTTATTCTGCAGACTGGGAGATGATGATGGTGATGGGGAGTAAGATGATTTAGGAGCTCATTAACAGAGTTTCTGCAGGGTGCAATCAGTCAAATTTAAGACTTTTTAAGACCTTTTTATGACTATTATGATTTAAATTCATGACCTACACAAATTACGGAAAATAAAAAAATGAATAGTTATTAAAATACATTACAAATTATTTTCATGGACAATGTTAGAATCTGGGAACATTTTTTGGAAAAGTTTGCCATCATATCCATTGTACGAATGGTGTTTGGTCACGGTATTCAACACCCACAGGACCTCCGCTTCTGCCCCTTCTGCCCACTAGATGCTTTGCTTTAGAACACAGGCTGCAGAACGATGCTTTAGTACCCTACATGGGCTGCAGAACGCTGCTTTAGTACCCTACATGGGCTGCTGAACGCTGCTTTAGAACACGGGCTGCAGAGCGCTGCTTTAGAACCCTACATGGGCTGCTGAACGCTGCATGCTGCTTTAGTACCCTACATGGGCTGCTGAACGCTGCTTTAGTACCCTACATGGGCTGCTGAACGCTGCTTTAGTACCCTACACGGGCTGCAGAACGCTGCTTTAGTACCCTACATGGGCTGCTGAACGCTGCTTTAGAACACGGGCTGCTGAACGCTGCTTTAGTACCCTACATGGGCTGAGGAACGCTGCTTTAGTACCCTACATGGGCTGCTGAACGCTGCTTTAGAACACGGGCTGCTGAACGATGCTTTAGAACACGGGCTGCAGAACGCTGCTTTAGTACCCTATATGGGCTGCTGAACGCTGCTTTAGTACCCTACACGGGCTGCTGAACGCTGCATTAGAACATGGGCTTTAGTACGCTGCTTTAGTACCCTACATGGGTTGCTGAACGCTGCTTTAGTACCCTACATGGGCTGCTGAACGCTGCTTTAGTACCCTACACGGGCTGCTGATCGTTGCTGTCGAACATGGGCTGCTAAACGCTGCTCCTGTGTTCTGCTGACTCACTCCCTTGGGATTATCTCGACTGACTCGCAGTGTGTAATACCAGAACAGCTAAAGGACTGAGATGTTATCGTAACCTCCTGCTTGGGACATTTTGATGAACAGGAAATATAAATGAAAAGAAGCAGTCCATAGATGAGGTTGTTGAGTTGGATGTTTATTTCGACACTTCAGTTACATTACCTAATTGGTACAATAGGATATGGATTAAAGTACGGTCATTGATTATATAGTTCCAAAAGAAGAAAACAGCATAGCATTAGGGTCAGTCACTATGTTTACATGATTATGACATGGGAGCTACACCAGGAACGTAACTGAAGCGTTCCGTTTGCGTTGCGTCTGCTGCAACAATTAGCTTCCACTATAATCAATAGAAGTAGCTGCACCAGACATGATAGCGGTGCGTACGTTAAAAAATAGACCAGTCTTCTAAAATGTTTTTTAAATATGATGCAATAGTGAAATTGAAAGTTCATCAAACATAATAAAAGCAGTCACATTTACATTTTAAAGTTAAAAGTTCTGTAAAATTAAAAGATTTACGTTAGAACAACACACTCAAGAACACATCATGATGCTTGCCACGCACTGTATGAAGTCAGTAATCATGCTAGTTTAGAGAGGCTTGCAGGTCCCTTCAGAATGTTTGCTTCTGGCCTCTGCCTGCTAATCTGTGGCTTTTGACTTTAGATTGTGAGAAATATGTTGTGCACTGTTGTTTTCACAACACAAAACAGAGTGTATTCTTTTTGTAAAAATGTACTAGATCCCAAATCTATGTGAGTGAGAAAAAGGTTTCAGTGCTTTCATTGTGATCCCCCGCACCTTCAGGCTCCTTGACGTTCTCCACAAAGTCATTGGCGTAGTTCAGGATGTGTGTCAGTGTGAACAGCAGTAGTGCATCCATATCTGGGTTGAGCTGCTTCTCGTCATGGTAGTTCTTCACTGGGAAGATACAACTCATGGGGACTCCCAGGGCATCGCTACATGCTTGAGCCTATCTCACACACACACACACACACACACACACACACACACACACACACACACACACACATTTCCTTTCAGTGCAAATCAAATCAATTGATGGACATTATTATTGTTATCTTCAAAGAGTGTCAAGAAATCAGTCAATAAGCACAAGGAGGAGTTCTGATAATCTACTGGTTTAAATAAGGTCGTTTGAGCAACGTTTACAGAAAAATGGAACACATTTGAATCTATGTGAATACATTGCTTCAATCAATTTTAATCACATTTGTACCTTTTCAGAATTAAGAGTTAATTCACCTCCTTATAGCAAATCAAATACTGTACATGCACATTAGAATTGAAGTGTGAATGTGCATTGTAAGTGTTTCCTGTTTTTTTATTTGAATAGTGGAAATGTGAATTAAAAAGTATAACCCACTTGATGACACACAGTATAGGCACGATGTCCCGGAAATAAATCACCTTTCGATAGATGGCCTTGCTCCTGTAGATAAGTTTGATGTCCTCCTTCACATGAGGACAAGCCAGGTCCACTTTCGTCAAGAGGAGCATGTGAGGGATCCCTGAAGTAAAATAATAATAACTCATATAATCATCAAATCATAAAAAGACGGTCCATTAAGAAAATATATAAATACATTCAGTATGAATAGGTAAAAAACATACAAAATCCAGTAAAAGATACTGTCTCTCTTTCACATTCTGGTTCTCTTTCAAATTTTGTAGGCGAGCCTATTTTGTCCTGCTCGACTTGCCATTACCAAAATAGAAAGCATGTCATTTATTGTATTCCATATTAGTACCATATTAAAGGGGCGGTTCCGGATTTTGGACATAGGACCTGGAGTTGGTAAGGCTGTAAGTAAGACTGTTTTTAGTCGCAGGCTAACACATACTGTACTGATGACTTGCGCTACTCTAGCACCTGCGAACTCTGCAACTAGAAGGACTGGAGGAAACGTGTTGAAAACGCTCTTCACTGGCAAATATCACACTTGCTAACTTGGAAATGAGGTCCTATGTCCAAAATCCTGAACCACCCCCTTTAACTGCCCCCGTGTATTAAAAAAATTATAGACCTACAGACATTTGTAATTAGCCAAACGTGTGTGTGTGTTCTAAGGTGAGGCCAAATATAAATTTTCATCCAAGCTATTGGTAACTAACCATGTAGGAATCTTTGGATTACATTGCAGTGCAGTGTTTCATAAAGCGAGGAGCGACTATGTCAAGCCAGGTGTAATTAATTCAGGATGTGTTCACGTTCTCGTTTCTGCTCCAAAGGGCCCACGGTTGGAATTTAAAAACATGCAGAAAAAAGCGTCATTCACACAAAGTGAATAATCACTTTTGATAGCCTAACAATGAATTAAATGTTCCCTTTTTTGAATGGGGTAACACGCCTATCTCTGAAAAACAGCAAGAGTAGGCGTGATGCACCAACTGAATGCAAATTTATGCACCCATGTGTGATTGCTTCCTTGTCTCGGCGCCAAAGATGCACATGTACGAGTATGTATACCTTTATATTGGCTTTATAACCAAATTCGTTTGAAACACCTTCGAAAAATTGCCCCCCCCCCACTCATCAAATGACTATCAACAAAAGAAGCAAACAATAAGTAGGCTATATTAATAATTATAAGGCTATCACAATTAAAATGATAACCATATGGCAGTAGACAGACAATCTGTCACGATTGTGCAGGAGGACCCAAGCGCAAGACTCCAATAGGCAGAATTACAGACAAAAACACGATTTATTGTAGCACAAACTTAACAATTAGACTTACTTACTTACATATATGGGCTTTGACAAGACAAACAGAGAGACGAGCCGACAGGGAACAGAGAAACAGGAGGGTAGAAATACACATACCAATTAACAGAAAGACAGAGGACTGGACAAAACCAACGAGACAACAGGGAACAGGTGAGGAGGCAGAACTGGAGGGAAAACTAACAAGACAGGAAGCACAGACCAAATAAGGAGATGGGGCGGAGACAAAGACAGGTGACGGGCAGGTAACACAAAGCACATGGGGAACAGGCAAAAACAAACACAGGACAATACACAAAATGGCCACCAGGGTGGCACAAACTTAGTAGTCCGGGCCATATCCTGACACAATCTGTTGCGTTTTTCGAGCAAATACATTATTAAATTGTATATAAATGGAATAAAGCTCCTTTCACACAGAGGTCTGATTTGAATGACAGCTAGTTGAACCAATAAGACAACATCATTACCATTAGAATGAACAAAGCCTGTCTGTTAGCATGGTCGGGACCTGGCTAGGTGCAGAGAATAAATCCCCATGGTAATTTATGTGCCATCTCTTTTGTGAAACCGAGTCAAGGCTAAATTCATCCAGTGTAACCAAAAAATCCCAGCTTAATCCCTTATCTAGGTTTTGTGAAACACCCCTCAGGTATTCCACCTTGAACAATTTCAATTGGAGTAAATAAACGTAAATAAACAGACCATAAACTAACTCAAGGAATGCAGCACACAGCTATAAAATAACACACAGGACAATATTCCATCATAATTCAAACAAAGTTGTTACTAATTTAATCAATTTAGTTAATTAACTTAATAGCTTCTCACCCAAATCACGAGCTTTATATCGGATGTCTTGCATCATCTCGATGAGGTTTTTTACCATGCGGCCATGTGTCTTCTCATCTGCATTGCTGGTGTTAGCTGTGAAGTTGTCTAATGGAATGACGAACACCAAGCAGTGAACTTTGTCATTCACAGTTGGGCAGCTGTTGTATCCTTCGTCATTCTCTAAGCATGGCTGTGCAGGATTAAACTAAAGAGAGAGAGAGAGAGAGAGAGAGAGAGAGAGAGAGAGAGAAAGAGAGAGGGAGAGAAAGAGAGAGAGAGAGAGAGAGAGAGAGAGAGAGTATCACTAAAATACCCCACACAGTAAATCTTCTTTTGTCCCTTTTTGGTAGTTTTTGTCCTTATGTTTATGTTGCAGTCTACCTTGTATCCCTCCTTGATATGACCTTTCAAAGCATTGATGATGTCTCTTGGGTGCACTCCGGAATCACCAAGGCCCATGACATCGCTGATGACAAATGGCAGATCACTTTCACGTTCATCTTCAAATTGGTAGGTTTTATACTAATAACATCAACAAACACAGTGAACACAAAAATTATAGTAACCTTGCAGAGCAGTTGCGTATATTACTACATACTATTGATTGATACTGAATGTATATTGAATACACAAAATGTGTCTCACTTCCTTAGTAAAGCTTGTGCCAGCAACTGCACAAGCTAAATTATTCATCTTGTCCAGTAAGATGTTCTTTATAGACTGGATGAAGCTGGACTTCCCAGCTCTAACAGGACCAATCACAAGGATCCGGAGATGCTCAACAGCAGGTGTCAGTTTCCTCAAATTCTCCTTCATTCTAAGGTTTTGACTATACAAAAAACATGTACAATATGCTCAGGACATAGTTGATTCAACTGTCTGAATATAAATACAAATCAAAAAATACAAAATACAAATCCATTAACTATCAAAATGTAATAGACAAAGAAGGTGATACATTTGCCCCCAGTTGATGTCACACCAGCCAGGTTTCATCACTAAAAGACACAGCAGACCAATCAGATGGGACATGGTTTGTGTTGTGTCTACGGTAAATGTTATTTTGGCAGTATGTTTGGAAGGGGGCTTAAATATATTGGACACTTACTTGAATCATGCAGAGGTGATGGTTTAGACAAAGTATATCCCATTTTCACCTGCCAGAATAGAGCGCAGGGTGAATTATTTGGATCTATATCAACTGATTGGATGTGCATATACCTGAGTGTGTGTGAGGATGTGTGTTTTATTGTGCAACTTTGTGTTTTCTGCAAAATGACAACTGCATTAGTAGCATTGAGTGTAGCTGGGTGGAAAAAGCACTACAACAAATGTGTGCAGAATTACTGTTGTTCATTATCCGGTTTTGAGATCCTGGCAAATTCCTGCATGGCATCCGATTCAAGGCTCACATTGCATCCCAATTTGTTTAACAAAGAAACACCTTTTTTGCCTTTACTTTGTTCATGGCAATCCAGTAAAAAGTTGAGAATCATTATGAGTGCATACACCATAGGCACTCAGGCTAACACGCAACCTCGGGTCAAGTCAGATCAGTTCATTTGCACTACAAATGCACTACACTACAAATGTGTGCTGAATTACTGTTACTAAAATTTTACTCAAATTGTTGAAGAACGATCGTTATCTTCCTTAATTGTAAGTCCATCTTATGTAGCCTAACCAATATTTTTGTGCAATTGCAACACTTCATACACTTCTGATTAAGAGACAAATTACGTTTGGTGTGGTGAGGTCTCCTTTTCCTTTCAATCCACCCTTTAGCCCGGTGGAGCCAGGCACCCCCTAGTGGGGATTGGTGGAATAGACACATAATAGATGGGGCGTGACAAACACTCATTGACAATTGAGAGCATATACTCAAACCAAAATTACCACACAAAGACTGTCATTGACTCATATAGATCATTGCTGCTGTCAAAATTAACACATGATCGGCTTGATTGATTTGAAAGTTCATGAATAAATACATAAACAAACATACAAATAAATGGATATTTTAATGAATATATAACTAAGTGAAAAAATAAATTCAATTAATCACAGACTGTGGAATTTACACAGGCTGTCTTAAATAAAGTCCTACAACTAGGATGAAGATCATGGTATCAATGGAAACTGGACGACCTAACAAAGCCATTGGAGAGAAGAAAATCAGGGCTCAATAACCAAATCATATTTTTTTGCACACGTCAGCACAACTGTAAAGAAAACAGTATTAGAGAGTTTATTAGTTGTGTTTGTCCTGCCTTTATGAGAAGAGGAGGCCTGTGATTATATCTCTGTGTAGGCTACTGGGTCTTATCATCAGCAAGCTTGCAATTGTCGTCTTTAGATGTATTACCAAGGTATTACATATTTTATATTATATGAAAGCTGCATTTCACTTAGAACCAATTGCTTATTGCTACCAGAGCTTATTGCAGTTGTTGTATGTGTCCTTCTTTGTGAAGGATGTTTACATCACTGCCTACTCTACTATATGCCTACTCTGCTATATGCTTATCAGCAGAAACAGTTTGACTTTCATACACAGGAAGTGGTGGCTGGCACAAAACAGCGTGTGGTTTAGTGTGGGTGCAGGATTGGATAAGTGCTCGTGGGAACAAAACACATAAAATGGGCCAATATTGCTTTGTGACCATGTTTAAGGGCTGTAATATTTGTACAGGGAACACACACACTTTCTGGCATGTTGAACGCTGAACACCACACATAGTTATTCCGATTTCCCTTTAATGCAAATGTTCATGAAGCTTACTGTAATGAAAATAAGAATTCTTATAACAACCAAACAGAGAAGTTCAGTCTCGTGTGTAACACTGTTTAAAAAACACAGCTCAGCATTTCAGTGAGGCAAATTCTACACAACTATTAGCGCACACTGTATGATGCTACTACTGTAAGGGTCCAGTGGTGTAGTGATACGCAGGACTACACAGTATACCCACTTAAAAATCATCACCATCTCAGCATACCCACTTAAAATAGGCAACGATATGTATACACATTTGGTTTATCACAGTAGGCTATACCCACTCCAGTTAATTAGACTACATCACAGTACACCCACTACAGCTAACTAGACTGCACCACAGTATACCCACTACAGCTAACTATAGACTACATCTCAATATACCCACTACAGCTAACTAGACTACATCACAGTATACCCACTACAGCTAACTAGACTACATCTCAATATATCCACTACAGATAACTAGACTACACCACAGTATACCCACTACAGCTAACTAGTAATCAATTAGTGAACATTTAGTTTAAAATACTTTTCACACCGTTCCACCTTTGATCTAGGCGCCTCCTAATGGGGATTGTGGACATGACAAACAGGAGGATGTTTGTGTCTCTTCAAGCCTATGAGATATATATATTTCTGACAATGAAGATCAAATACTCACTACAAAACGACCACCGTGCTGCTATCAAAATTAACACATTAATCACTGTGATTACTGTGAATGAATGAATGATCTTACATATTACATATTAATCATTTTGTTCAGCACAAATGGAAAGATAACAGTATTAAAGGTTATTAGTTGTGTTTGTCCTACCTTTATGAGAAGAGGAGGTCTGTGTTTATACCACTGTGTAGGCTACCTGGCCTGAATGTCAACAGCTTGCAGAAGACAGTTTTATTTTCATACACAGGAAGTGGGTGGCTTGCAAGAAGCAGTGTCTGGTTTAGTGTTTGTGCAGGACTAGGTAAGCGCTTGTGTGAACAAACTTTGAAAAGATCCAGTATCACTTTGTGACAAATGTTTTATTGCTGTGATTGAATAGTTAGAACATAATCTCCATATTCATGCCCCCCCATATTCCCTAATGAGTGAAAACACAGCTCAGCATTTTAGTGGTGGCAGTGCTAGCTACCCAAAACAACAAACACAGTTGCTACTACTGTAAAGGCCCTGCTACCTACTACCTTTGTTGCTGGCATTTGCTTTGTGCTCTTGTGTGTCGTTCCCTCTGATGGCCTGTAGGTGGGGGTGTGGAGCTCTTAGAGGAGGGCTGTGTGAGCTTATGGCTGGAGTCGTTCCCTCTGATGTGTGTCGTTCCCTCTGATGGCCTGTAGGTGGGGGTGTGGAGCTCTTAGAGGAGGGCTGTGTGAGCTTATGGCTGGAGTCGTTCCCTCTGATGTGTGTCGTTCCCTCTGATGGCCTGTAGGTGGGGGTGTGGAGCTCTTAGAGGAGGGCTGTGTGGGCTTATGGCTGGAGTCGTTCCCTCTGATGTGTGTCGTTCCCTCTGATGGCCTGTAGGTGGGGGTGTGGAGCTCTTAGAGGAGGGCTGTGTGGGCTTATGGCTGGAGTCGTTCCCTCTGATGTGTGTCGTTCCCTCTGATGGCCTGTAGGTGGGGGTGTGGAGCTCTTAGAGGAGGGCTGTGTGGGCTTATGGCTGGAGTCGTTCCCTCTGATGGCCTGTAGGTTCCCTCTTAGTTTTTCACATAGAACAGCAGAATGTCCATAAGCAGCTAGCTAGCACCGTTTTAAAAGCTGAGAAAAAGGCTCTTTCATCTGTCACATCTATGTGATGAGTAGTTTTCGAGGAGTTCAACAGAGAAGAATGGGTGGATTTGGACGCACTTTGTGTGCTTATTGTAGTGTCAAAAAGTGAAGCGTCATGCTATGGGGAGACTTTGGCTGTGGCATTTATCCTTGAATTTCCCCTAGGGATCAATAAAGTATATCTATCTATCTATCTATCTATCTATCTATCTATCTATCTATAGGCTACTGATAACATTACATGATCCCTACGAGACATTTTCTTATTTATTTAACCGTTAGGGCAAGGGCGTAGGTTTGGTCTGACCTTTGTTTGGGACACTACACCCCCCCAAAAAAAATAAATAAATAAATATATATATATATATGATGCGTGCCTGACTTTAACTTTGTATGATGCATTACCTACGGATGCATATGCAGTAAAACATTTAGTCAAAATGTCAAATGTACCTGTAGCCCCGAATCTCCCCTATGAACAACCTGGCCGGGGTTCCTCTGTCACTTTATAAATAAAATATTGATGTCATGATCAGTGACATAGCACGACTCAAATCTCGAAGAAGACCAGTAGTATTCACTAGGTCTATAACTAGCCTATAACTAGCTAACACTAAAAAAAACACCATGTCCTTATTCAAGTTCACCTTCTGCTGTGACCCTGCCACACCAACGCTGTCTGATAAAGGGAGCGGCTGGGTTGCTTTTTCTGTCATCTGTTTTGCATTCATGTTCTATCTCCAGCATGTCAAGCCCATATACATGTATTTGTTTTCACTGACATCCTCGTGCCATTTTCATTCATTTTAGCAAACATTGCATTGCTGGTTAAACGCATGCATTTCCTTTCCTTAGTAACCATTGTCATAGTACACAAATCTGCTAGCGCAATATAGCTGAACTAGCTGGTATTTGATTGATTCCAACGTCCATTTAATAGGCTATACACATATAGCACTGTCAACTAAATGTGTAGCCTACCAAAAAACGAATTTTCTGGCATTCATAACTAGCGCATAATATTATGGCTTAGGCCTACACTTTGTTTCTTGAAATAACTTCTGATGTCCTGCACCTTTCTTTTCTTGCCCGACATCCTCGAATCGACAGCCAAGCAAAGATTATAGAGCTAAGATCTTTGCAGCCAAGTGTGCCAAAAACTTCTATCGACAGCATTACAGGGAGCTAAGCCAATCAAAAAACAGATCTGTCTCAAAGACGTATTTTGGGTGGCGGTACTGAAATGATTTAACCTTTTGTGTACCGCATGAGGCGCTTTTTTCCTGTTTCAACCTGAATATTGGTGGGGACATTTCAGTCATTATTATGACCGCCGCGCAGCGAAGCGGCGGTCATATATGTTTAGTCAGATTTATTTATTTATTTATTTTTTTTTTTTTTTCGCATGCCCAAATTTCCGTCAAGGATTCCCGGAACACTGAAAGACCGGGGTACACGAAACTTGGTGGGCATGTAACCCCACATGGATAGCATGGAACCATCGTTTTTCATTTTGATCTGTAGCCCCCCCGCTGGACTGGACCGCCCGAAAGGAGGGTTGGGCAGACACAGTTTTCTGTGAATATCTCGAGAACCATAGGGTTTAGGAGGACCATTTCTTTGTATGTTGATCTTAAGGGGCCATGTCAACCCATTCCATAACCACTCATTCCATGTATAGCGCCACCTAGTTAAACACAAAAAAGTAAAAATGAGGTGTTGTAATCGCAGGTATCTGTGACCTAACATAGTCAAAACTGCACGAAATTGGAAGTGTAGGATCATTATGACACCCTCTGTATGCACGCCAAGTTTTGTGGAATTCCGTTCATGCGGGGCCACACAATAAATTAATTTATGTTACTATACACCAACTGGCCTGTAGGTGGCCGGAGACAGTTTTCTGTGAATATCTCAAGAACCGTAGGGCCTAGGAGGTCCACCTTTTTTATGTATGTTGGTCTTAAGGGGGCATGTCAACCCATTGATGTAGAAAGAGGTGCGCACATCTAAATGTTAAAAAACCCATGTCAACCCATGTCAACCCATCCCATTACCACTTATTTCATGTATAGCGCCACCTAGTTAAAAATTAAAAAGCAAAAAATTAGGTGTTTTCATCACAATATCTCTGGCTGACAAGGTCAAAACTGCACGAAATTAAAAGTGTAGGATCATTATGACACCCTCCGAATGCATGCCAAGTTTTGTGTACTTTCGTTCATGGGGGGCCTTACAATAAAATAATGTATGTGTACATTTAGTGACGTACACCAACAAGGATTCCCGGGACACTGAAAGACCGGGGTACACAAAACTTGGTGGGCATGTAAACCCACATGGATAGCATGGAACCGTCGTTTTTCGTTTTGATCTGTTGCCCCCCCCGCTGGACTGGACCCCCCGAAAGGAGGGTAGGGCAGACACAGTTCTCTGTGTATCTTGAGAACTGTAGGGATATATCTTGAGAACTGTAGGGACTAGGATGACCATTTTTTTCCATATGTTTGCCTCCAGGGGTCATGTTAACCCATTTCATGTGCACACATGTGCACAAACAGATACACACACACACACACACACATACATTCACAGTAATCATACGTATGACACATACTCACACAGTAGACATATGTACGCTTGCATGCACAGGCACATACGTAGGCACACACACAAGCATGCACACACACACACACACACACACACACACACACACACACACACACACACACACACACACATAACATAAACATGTACATGCACACAATTCAAGAATTTCTCAGAATTATGAACAGGCAAGATGGAGGTGGGGTTGTATAAAATTAATTTTACATGTGAAATCTATGAACTAATCATGTTTTGGTACTTGTTGTCTAGCAGATACCAGTGAGAATTGAGTGTGGATAATGCAATTTAGTGAGACAGTTAGAATCATATAGGCTTTTCAGGGTGATTTATTTTTGTGGAAAAAATGTGCTGGACTGGGCGGCGGTCATATTTTGTACCGCTCTGCGGTACATCTAGTATCATTAACACTTGGTTAGATTGTTTCAGATACGTAAGCAGTCTGTGCAGTGTATATGCATATATTATAGTATATTATCCCAAGACCATGAGTCTAAGAGCTACAGAATGGACAGAGATCTTATCTTACCCTCCTGCTTGAGAATTCTGAGGAACAGGAAACAGAAATGAAAAGAAACAGGTCGGCGATGAGGATGTTTACATGTACGTTTATTTTGGCACTTCAGGATACAATTGATAAGATCAGTGCAGGTTACAGAGTGGATATCATCAGTATAACGTATTTAGTGAATGGGAAAGAAATCCCTACTTTCCAGCAGAATGTATTTTTTTCTATTTGTTCTGTGATTTTTTATTTTCATTGATTATCCTGGCTCAGACTGTCTACTGTCATCCCAAAGCTCTATTCTTTTAGCCTACATGATCTGTCTGATTGACAGGTCTGCCATCAAGTAGGCGCGGACTATACACAGGTGTCTCACCTCTGTGTATGGTTTGCACTGATGATGGTCTGAGGACTGAAACGTTTATCACTTCACTTGGTAGCACCTTGGCTTGATGGATTGAACACTTTGTCTATTTATTCAACAGTAAATAATGGTGTGCAAGTTTTTTTCTTGATTGACTGTTACATTGCCCAGAACTAACATACTAGCATGGCATTGAGTAATTGCCGCAACACCATACCTGCCTAACGTGAAATAAACGTAACCATTTTATTGAATGAGAAGACACAGATCCTTGCTGTGCATTGTTGTTTTCATGACATACAGTAGAGTTCATGCCTGGCTTTTTTGTAAAAATATACTAGGTCCCAAATCTACTTATCAAAGTGATGAAAAATCAAGGCTTCCATTTCAATCCCCGGCACCTTCAGGCTTGTTGATGTTCTCCACAAAGTCGTTGGCGTAGTTCAGGATGTCTCTCAGTGTGAACAGCAGCACTGCATCCATATCTGGGTTGAGCTGCTTCTCCTCATGGTAGTTCTTCACTAGGAAGATGTCACTTATGGGAATTTCCAGGACATCGCTACATGCTTGAGCCTATCACACCACACACACACACACACACACAAACACATACACACACACACACACAAACGCACAACTTCAAGTGTTTGGCATTTTCATGACAATGTATACTTGAGTTAAAAGGCTAATTTCATTCACAAAAAAAAAAACACATGCAAAAGACAAACATCTCAGGACTGAATGAGTGGTGGTGAGAAATGTATTAGACAAATCAATTGAGGGACATTATTATCATTGTCTTTAAAGAGTGTCAGCAATACTGTGTTATGGGAGTTATAAACAGACATTCTCCTAATCTATGGTTCTGATCAGTAATGGGATAAAATTATAAGGTTTGTCAGAGCACCGATTACAGAAACATGCAGGTAGAAATGAACAAATCAACAAATTTGAATCAATGCAAATAAATGATTTACAATCAGTTTTAATCACGTTTACTACCTGTTGTGAATTGAGATTTAATTCACCTCCTTCGAGCAAATTGAATTTCTATACTCATTAGAAGTTTGAACGGGCATTTCAAGTGTTTCCAGTCAAGATTTCTTGTTTGAGCAATGAAATTGTGCATTCATAAGATGGATGGAAACAAGTTTATTAACAGAGTATAGTCCCTCAAATGATTCACCTTTTGACGGATGGTCTGGCTCCTGTAGACATGTTTGATGTCCTCCTTCACATGAGGACAAGCCAGGTCCACTTTTGTCAAGATGACCACCTGAGGGATCCCTGAAATAAAATAATGATAACTCATACAACATACAGTACCTCTGGTAAGAAGTTGTGGTTGTGTGTTTTTAGTAAACATAAAAAATAGAAGGAATTCAGCAGAAGCATGCAACCACTATACAATAACACACAAACACAGTTGTTGCTAATTCAATAGCTTTTACTAGTTTAATAATTAATAGCATCTCACTCAAATCGCAAGCTTTATGTTGGATATCTTGCATCGTCTTGATGAGGCCTTGATGAGGTGTCCTCTCATCTGCATAGCTGTTGTTAGCTGTGAAGTTGTCTAATGGAATGACGAACACCAAGCAGTGAACTTTGTCATTCAGAGTTGGGCTGCTGTTGTATCCTGTGTCTTCTTCTGAGCATGGCCTTACAGGATTAAACTACAGAGACAGAGAGAGAGAGAGGGAGAGAGAGAGGGAGAGTATAAAAATACCCAATACTGCAAATCCTTGTCTCTTTTTGGTAGTGTTTGTCTTTGTGTCTATGTGGTTGTACCGTGTAGCCCTCTTTGAGGTGACCTTTCAAAGCGCTGATGATGTCTTTAGGGTGCACTCCAGAATCCCCCAAGCCCATGACATCACTGATGACAAATGGCAGAATGTTTCCACGTTCATCTTCAAATTGGTTGGTTGTGAACTAATAACATAAAAAAAAACACACATTGGAAGCAATTATAATAACCTTGCAGGTTAGTTGTGTATTTTCCTAATTCTTGCTACATAGTATTGATTACCAGCCACCTTTCATTTAACTCAACTATTACATCTAATGCATGCATACTGAATTTTGCATACGTAAAGTATTCACAGTGCTTCACTCTTTCACATTTTTCCCAATGGTCACTGAGATCCAGAGTTCCTTTGAGAGGATGAGAAGTGTAAAGAAGGACAAACATCAGTGCATCACTCCACCAGTCAGGCCTTTATGGTAGAGTGGACAGATGGAGGCCATTTTTTGCCAGAGGTTTCCCAAAGAGCGCCTGAATGACTCTCAGACCATGAGAAGTAAAAATCATCTGGTCTGATGAAACCAAAGCGGAACTATTTGGCCACAATTCCCCACGGTGTGTGTGGAAGAAACAAGGCACTGAGCTGCACTGATGTTTGTCCTTCTCAAAGGATCTCTGGATCTCATTCATAGTGACCACTGGGTCGTTGTCTGACCAAGGACCAAGCTTTGCTGAGCGGCCAGGTTTAGGAAGACTGTTGGTTGTTCCAAACTTTTTCAATGATAGAGGCTACTGTGCTCTTGGGCACTTTCAATGCTGCAGAACTTTTCTTGTCAGAGTGAAAACCAAGCCACGTGGTCGAGAGAATTGCGAGACAGGGAAGACACAGATCTGGGGAAGGATACATACACCATCAACTGTGGGGCCTTATATAAAGAGATGTGTGCCTTTCACAACCTGGTCCCAGTGAATTGATTTAGGCACAGGTGGACTCCAATCAAGTTGTAGAAGCACCTCAAGGACCATTGATAGAAGTAGGATGCACCAGAGCTCAATTACAAGTGTAAAATTTACACCTGTAATTGAGCTCTGGTGCATCCTACTACATACAAAGGGTTTAAATATGTAAATGGAATATTTCAGTCTTTTATTTATTTTTAATAAATTTACAAAACACTCCAAACACCTGTTTTTGTGAAGTGTTGGAGTAGTGTGTGTAGATTGATGAGAAAAAAAAATAATTGAATCCATTTTAAGATGAGTCTTAAGATGATACAGAGAATCTCACCTTCTTGGTATAACGGGTACAACCACCAGCTGCAACTGTGCAAGCAGCATTGACCATCCTGTTCTTGAACATACTCTTCACAGACTGGATGAAGCTGGACTTTCCGGCTCTAACAGGGCCAATCACAAGGATACGGAGATGCTCAACAGCAGGATTCTTGAGTTGAAGTTTCCTCAGATTCTTCTTCATCTCATTGTTTTGACTATTGATACAGTAAAAAAATGATGTTCATGATCAATTCAATTCAACTGTCTGAATATAAAGGAATGTTGCAGAATATGTTGTGTTCCATTTCTCAACAAATTCACAAATGTATTAATTATGAAAAAGTAATAGACAGAGAAGATGACACTCTACATTGTCCCCCAGTTGATTTCACACCAGCCAGTTTCCATCACTAGAAGACACAGAAGACCAATGAGATGGAACAAGGTTTGTGTTGTGTCTATAACATGTCTACATGTAAATGTATGTGTGTGCACCTTTATGAATATGTGGATGGGGGCTTATTGGACACTTACTTTGTTCAGGTGGAGGTGGTTCTTTAGACCACAAATACCCCATTTTCTCCTGCTAGAATAAAACACAGAGTAAAGCAATAGTAAGAGATTAGGGACTGTTCGTTATTTATTTAAGGGGCTACCGCAGTTTTGGGAGCGTTGGTCAAAAAAGATGTGACCCTCCCTTGCCAGCAAGACATTTTTCTATGACCCTCCAAAGTGATTGAGAAAAAACACATGACCCTCCCCAGTCCCAACAATTTATTGATGCCTTCTGTAGGCTACTGTGTCAATTTGGGAGCTTGCATGCTACGACTCCTTCCTTGAAATGACTTGGAAAGGCTGTCGTTTGCACAATTTCACAAATAATCACCGGGACCGAAACAAACCTGTCAACTTTTCCCAGGTTTGTCGCGTATTATAACTTTTCCCCCACTGTCTTAGGAGGATCTGCAGGGCCGTCACAAGGGGGTGCGAGGCCCTGTGCGAACTTGACGCGAGGCCCTTTTCACTTACGTTCATGAAATCATGCGATAGCCTGTGCCTAGGCTACCGTCGGTGCATTTTAATAGTAGTCTAATAAGCTACACCAGTTTGTCTTTAAGAGGGGAAATTGTCACATTTTTTGCCATATGGTGTTTATCATCAGTGTTTGGAATAACGCCGTTTAAAAGAACAGCGTTAGGTAACGACGTTATTTTTTCACTATCTAACTAATTACTTTTCCCGTCGTTACAACACCGTTAACATTACTGGACGTTAAATGCGGTGCGTTACTATGCATTGATTGAATAAACTGTGTAATCCGAACGCACCCTGGATCACAGCTAGTGAGGAGGTGGGTTAATAACAATGTAATCGATTATGATTGGCTAAGGCAGAGTCATGTTTCATGATAGCCAATCAGAGCCAGTGTTTTTACACACTTGCCAGCACACGTGCCACACACACACACGCAACAGCTAAAATAGAGATTCGACGAAACAACAGAGGTCAGGAGCAATCCAAAAAGTTGGCATTTTCAAGGTGTAGATATAAGCACTACTTCAAATTCACCAAGGCAAGAACGTGCATGTAATGTGTAGGCCTACATTATGTCCAGGAGCGAAGACTTTGTCGACATCCGTTGTAAGCAACTCTAATTTAATGAAGCATCTAAAGCTAGTGGCCAAAAACACCGATACCTCCACCACAGATGATAGCTCGCCATCCACTAGCAAAGAAGGACTCGGAGCAAAGTCCTCCAAGCAGCAAAAGCTAGATCTTTCTGCCTCACAACAAAAACCTATGACACAGGCTGAAGTCAACCGTAGGTCTGTCGATGTGCAATATCTTGAATTTCCCCTTGGGGATCAATAAAGTATCTATCTATCTATATATCGAAAGTTATGTAGCCTACAAACACCTGTCTGTTCTACTCATTTCAACTGGCTGTTCAAAACTGCTCAAAAAATCAAAATTCTTTGACATAGCAACTTTGTTTTGTAACAGTAACGCAAATAGTTACTTTGCCTGGTAACGAGTTACTCTTATCATAGAGTAATTCAGTTACTAACTCAGTTACTTTTTGGAACAAGTAGTGAGTAACTATAACTAATTACTTTTTTAAAGTAACATTACCAACACTGTTTATCATAGGCTACATCATGAAATCAAACTAGTGTAACAGAGGAATTTAACACTTTAACAGGGGAATTAATTGGGCATGAATCATTGTGCTGAACGCTATTTGTCAATGAGCAGAAACACACGACATTCAAGCCTTCTTTGCCGCAAACTCAGCAATGAAATCATAGGCCAGCTTGCAGGTATAGCCTAACATCTTTTTCAATCCATAGAAGGGCGAGCCCACTAGTCTCTCCTGTGACATGGAGGTGCGCAAATAGTTTTTAATAGCCTGTTCAAGTTCGAAAAGCTTCGTTCACCCGATGCCAGTCACTGATCGCAATTTCAAAGTTCGGGAAGCTTCGCTCAATCTTTTTAAGTTTTAAGTGCAGTATCTGCCCCCTTTGGAATTATATCTCGAGCCTAAGGCCCAGTGCCTTATGGCCTGGGATTCGGACGTGCTCAAAAAGAAAAAAAAAAACTTTGGGCTAGATTTTTATAGATGGTTATGAGGAGCAATATGAGAGAGAAATCTGATGATCATTGATTGTTGTTTTGGGATGTTAAGCTTTTTCCATAGGCGTCAGTGAAGGAGACTGAAGAAAAACATGCTGTCACATCAGGTTAACCATTCATAGGCCTAATATGACTTCATGCTACATTAACCATTCATAGGCCCAATATGACTTCATGCTACATTAACCATTCATAGGCCTAATATGACTTCATGCTACATTAACCATTCATAGGCCTAATATGACTTCATGCTACATTAACCATTCATAGGCCTAATATGACTTCATGCTACATTAACCATTCATAGGCCCAATATGACTTCATGCTACATTAACCATTCATAGGCCCAATATGACTTCATGCTACATTAACCATTCATAGGCCCAATATGACTTCATGCTACATTAACCATTCATAGGCCTAATATGACTTCATGCTACATTAACCATTCATAGGCCCAATATGACTTCATGCTACATTAACCATTCATAGGCCCAATATGACTTCATGCTACATTAACCATTCATAGGCCCAATATGACTTCATGCTACATTAACCATTCATAGGCCTAATATGACTTCATGCTACATTAACCATTCATAGGCCCAATATGACTTCATGCTACATTAACCATTCATAGGCCCAATATGACTTCATGCTACATTAACCATTCATAGGCCTAATATGACTTCATGCTACATTAACCATTCATAGGCCCAATATGACTTCATGCTACATTAACCATTCATAGGCCTAATATGACTTCATGCTACATTAACCATTCATGCTACATTAACCATTCATAGGCCTAATATGACTTCATGCTACATTAACCATTCATAGGCCTAATATGACTTCATGCTACATTAACCATTCATAGGCCTAATATGACTTCATGCTACATTAACCATTCATAGGCCTAATATGACTTCATGCTACATTAACCATTCATAGGCCTAATATGACTTCATGCTACATTAACCATTCATAGGCCTAATATGACTTCATGCTACATTAACCATTCATAGGCCTAATATGACTTCATGCTACATTAACCATTCATAGGCCCAATATGACTTCATGCTACATTAACCATTCATAGGCCCAATATGACTTCATGCTACATTAACCATTCATAGGCCCAATATGACTTCATGCTACATTAACCATTCATAGGCCTAATATGACTTCATGCTACATTTTTTGAAAGTTCTTAGTGATTATGAGGAACAATATGAGAGACATTTGGTGATCACTGATCGTTGTTTTAGGACATTAAGCCACGTTAAGCATTTTGCTTAGGCTTATAGGCGTTAATGAAGAATAAACGCTTAAAGTCTTTGGCCAGGTGCAAGGCCCATCAGACGCGAGCCATCGGACGCAAGGCCCTGGGCGACGGCCCAAATGTTGCTGTTGCTGTTTCCATGAATACAAAAGTTAGGTGACCCTCCTAGACTAAAAAAAGTTGGGTGACCTCACCTCACCTCAACAAAGAATAAAAAGTCATGACCCTCCCCTATTTTCCTCCGGTGCTCCTTTCCATAAATACCGAATGGTCCCTTAGTATGTTTTCTGTAAGATGTTGACTCTGCTGCACTAGTAGCAATGAATATTTTACAGTCAGTCATATATGTGACCCCGCCAATGAGAACTGGCTAAAGTGGGCAGATCTTAAAGAGCGATAAAGAGCGTTAAGTAGTCCTAGTCATAAAAAAATACAAAAATATGGAAATATTTTTTTATACTTGTAAATGATAGCTTAGATACTAATGTTTCGAAATGTAGGGTTTAAATGATCTTTTCTGACATGATAAATATTCAAATGAATGCTTTTATTAACATTACGATTACATTTTTCCCCGAGAAATACCGGAAGTTAGTTCCACAATGTCACATTTTAAATCGGCTGTGAATTTAATGTTGGTGGATAAACACCCTATAATTTGGGTGTCATTCGGTTCAGGAACTTTTTTTCCCCATTAGAAAGTTAATACAGACCATAATATCAATGTGCATTACCGTCACCTAGCTCTGTTTTCAGTATGGCAGGAAAGTTTTGACTTAAGCCGGGTATGGATTTCTCAATGGATTGCATTTGCTTCGTATCACAATGAACTTTTCAGGAGAATTTTTATTTTTTCAAGATTAACGTGTTGTGAATCTAACTAACCTATTTTAAGGAAGTATCATGCATTCTACCTCTTGAAACAATTCAATGTTTGGACCGTAGGCTATGCAGCGCCACTGCTTTGGTATGTATGGCAGGAAAGTTGTGGTAGTTAGTTGATGTTATGGATGTGACAGTTTTACGTGGAATTACCCATAACAAGTTACGCTCCTGCACACAGTCGCTTGCGTTGCAGTGCTGGAGACGCATCCCGTTCACTTTAAATGGGCTTACGCCATCCGTTGCCGAACTGAATTGTGAGTCTGTTGTGTCGCGTTGCTCCCGTTGCTCGCGTTGAGAAGTTCAGCTGTTGGTGCACCGTCAGATGGCACCAGCCAATCAAATTACGAACAAGCGAACAACAAACGACACCAGCCAATCAAATTACGGTTATACCTTAAAGGGACACCAGGCAAATACCTGGTGCTACCGTGGGGAACACCCACTGGCATGCGTTGATGGAACGCAACTGAATGTGGGAGCCGTTACAGTTACGATAAGTGGGATAATGTACAGAACGCCGCTGGCGTGTCGGGGTCCTTTTCGCCGTGTCGGGACTTATTTTGATAATGACCGGCGTTCTATACATTATCCCTTACACAGAACGTTCATTTCTTCAGGAGGGTTGTCTATTGTGCCGTCACTTCTAGCTTTGACATGGGAAAGAAGTACTTGGATAAAAGTGTCTGGCAAATAGAAGTTACCTCACCAAATGTGTGATAGACTGATTGAGCTTTGTAGACAAACATCTCAGCTGCTACACCCTCCCTCTGGAAAACTCTATACATCACACAATTAAAACAGAGCCCATCATAGAGCCCTATGCAGTAGTGGGCCATCGTGAAGGGCCATCTGGCTCAGAATCAAACACCCTACCATTCCTCAAATAGGCCCTCAAAACCCAACTCTTCAAACCTTTTCAGCTCTTCCCTTGCCTCATTTTCTACCTCCTTTTTTCCACGTCTTCTGTGTGTGTTTGTTTCTCTGTTTATGTAAACTTGTGTGCTGCTTGTATTATGTATCTACATGAAAATTGTAAAACATCTTTGAGTGTCTTGAGAGACATATAAAAATTACCCCACACTTGTACAGCACTATACAAATTAAATGAATGAATTTGTTTTTTTTCTGTAGATAGATGTTATTTCTTGCCTGATGTAGCCAGACTCAGTTCTATACCACACTGGAACTAAAATAGTATCTGGTCACTAAAGATTTGAGACACATTTTCAACATCACGACAGGCCTAGACTTTGAGCTAACTTTGAAATCATTGGTCCAGCTGAACCAATCGCATTGATCAGGGATTTATAACGTTAGCCTTGTGACACCACTCACTTGGCAGCTCCCCACCCCCCAGTGAGTGACTCACCATGATTGCTCCAGTGATTGCTTTGTGCTCTGTGGTTGGCTTGTGTCCTTAATTGCCTTGAGTGAAATTTGTTGGTGGAACTTGGAACTATGTTTGGTAACACTTTACTTGACAGTATCGACATGAACACATGACTGTCATGACATATAAACCCTAACATCTAACCCTAAACCTAACTCTAGCTCTGACCCTAACCCTAAACCTAATCCTAACTCTAATCCTAATCCTAACCCTAACTTGTTATGACAAAAACCGAATGTCACTTTATAACACAAGCATTATGTCATAAACGTTTATAACTTGTTTATGACATGTTCAAGACAGTGTCTTGTCACTCTTATGTCAATACAGTCAAGTAAAGTGTAACCCTATGTTTTCACTCACAAATCACTGCTCCTTGGGGTTTGAAGAAGTAACACTGGAACTTTTCAGTCCGCCCAAGCAAAAGTGCTTTGCCTGAATGTGAACATAGTTTCAAGTATGTATAAGCTTACAAAATGGCTGTGTCTCATTTGCATTGTTATTTGTACAAATAACTATACAAGTCACAGCATGTAAGTAGGAAAATGTTGGTTCTTTTGTCACTATTGGGGGGTGTAGGCTATTGTACCTGTGCTAAGCTAGGTTAGCGGTGGGTGCGTCAGAAATAAGTAACTACACGCACAGAGGTGAGAAGGTTTAACTGACTTAGCTAACTCTAACAGCCATTTTATACAAATCAACATTAATACAAGGTCATTGTAATAATATTGCTGTCTTTAGATACCAACTTTTTATAACATTTTATATGTCATACATATTCTTCATTTCTTGCATGCATGACAGTAAAACTACCCACTAAACATTGGACGTCGTATGGACGTTGAGATGATGTCTATATTGCGTCCGTCGGTCCATGACCAATTCTGAACTTTAGAACGACGTGCAAACTAGGTCCACTATTTGGACGTCTAATAATGACCCCATTTGTTTGTCAATATGTAGTTGAACATTTGGACGTCGGTGTAGGTCACTTTTTTGGACGTCTAAAACAGGTGCAGGGAATTAACATGATTTAAGTAATTTATTATTATTATTAGTAGTAGTAGCCCAGTAGCAGTAGGCTAGTAGTAATACAAAATAAATGTAAAATACCAACATTGTTCTTACCAACATGATGAATGTGATCATTATTATTAGTAGTAGTGCCTCGTACACTCTAAAAAATGCTGGGTTATTTCTGCACCTAATTACTGGGTTGTGGCAGTTTGACCATTTATTGGGTTATGTTAGCCCATGCTGGGTTATTTTCCATAATCCAGCCCACTTGGGTTGGTGGTTTGGAACTCAATCTCCAACATGGTATTCTACCCACTGTCTGGGTCACTGGTAGCCTAAGTAATGGGTTAACTTACTGAGTATTTTAAGGTCAACATCTCAAGAGTAAACTACAATAAAAATGTCAGGCACATTAAGTCACTTTTTTACTGAAAATTGCGAACTGCAACAAATTCTTTGAGAGTTAAATACCATAAGGAATGAGCATGTGTAGGCTATGCAACTCCTGTGTCTACTAGTTGCAAAGAAATCGTTTTGGCTTTGTCTAGCTTTCATTTGGTGATTGCTGACAAAAAAAGACACTTTCAACAAGTTGTTAAATGTTTGCCTCTCAGTCTTGCTCTGCTTTTAACCCTCTGACAGCAATTTGAATTGCACTTGAACCGCACAGCATTGTGGGGCGATTTCTAACGTTCATCCCCTGCCTCAGTTTTCAAATCCAGTAACTTCAACTATTACTTTTCTGCTTGTGTGAGCTGTCCAAACTCTGCCATCATCATATCCAAGGTAAGAATTACAGTACTTCTGCATATGCCAATTGAAAACGCGAATTTATTATAAATATATTGGTTTCAAAGTGTAATGTTAACCAAAACCGAACTAAGTCATGTTAGAACTAGCTAGCAATTAGCTAACGTTAGCGAGCTAAGAATCGCTAACGTTGACGGAGTTAATGTTAACTTTTCCAATAGCTAACTTCACCATTATGTTGGATATCTGGAATGGTAGTTAATATCATATCCAAAAATACATCTGTGTAATATGGCATTGTGAATGTAGTTTTAGTTTGAATGAAATATCAGGCGCAAGTAAGTTAACTGTTATTTAAAGTGTCTCCATGCAGACACTTCAACGTGTTTACGCTTAGCTTCTACAGACAGATGAGAGTTGTTAACTCATTGAATGCCAAGCTGTTTTCTGTTGCCTGTTACTTACTCGTGTAAACATTCCGGGAAGTGATCAGTGAGACCTGGCGAGACTGCCACCTCATGATAGACCCACGAAAATGGCCTGGTTTTGACCTACACTCTAAAAAATAAAGGTGCTTAAATGGTTCTTTAAATTTCTGGATGGTTCCACGGAGAGTCAAAATTCTGTGTTGAACCATTACATCAGGCAAAAGGTTCTTCACATTGGAAATGGTTCTTCAGAGACCAACGGGCTAGGACATTTGCCATTTGGTGGTCAATGAAGGCTGCACAGCACAAATGTTTACACAAATCTATCTTGACTGCTCAAACAACAAATTTCGAGTTATTTGGATCAAATGAAGTAGCCTAACACCGTGTCCTAGCTGCAAGTGACAGTTGTCACATTGACTGTTGCCTGTCTACATCGAGTCCATCAAATAGGCCTACGCCATTCCATTCGGAGAGATTCCATAGCCGAGCAATGCCCTAGCCTACTTGTGGTGTCATGATGCACACACTGAACACTAGCCTATGCACAAATTAGGCATTGGGACATTGTGATCAGGTTACCAGATATAGTTGTTAATATTTCTAAAACAGTTTGTGCATCATTTTCCTTTCACAAATATGGGATATACACATATTATTTCCATGGTTAGAGCCAAGTAGGCATGCAGCAGCCTCGCCAGTGTTGCCAGATATTATCGTATTTGTATGATAATTTTGACCTCAATACCGATCAATAATGAAAACAAAACATCTCATAATGTACGATAATTTCACGTTCATTGTTAATTTATTGTAACCCTACAATCCACTGACCCCACTGGCATTGGCAGGCTACACTTGGGCTAGGCTCGCCTCAACCTCTCGGGCACAACAAGGTTGTTTTGTGACTTGTCACTTGTTTGAATGACATGTTTGATCGCAGCGGGTTGTGTGTGCATTGAATAACCTTACAGCCTTGGTCATCATTCGTTTGGGAGGGTGGAATGAGAAGGGAAAGGGCTAGCTAGGCTGAATGGTTTGGGAAAGCCTGTGTGCGTGAAATTGTTTGAAAAATAGCTATACTTTGTGTCTTGTGTGCGATCACTTTCCTCCAAAAACGATAATTTTCAGTCTGTTAACACGAGCCTCAGATCCAAAGATTCCAGAATCTTTGCCAACATTCTAGCGCGCAACCGCCATCTCACGAACGTTGTTAATCCTCAGTCTTTTCTCTTCGCCTGAACTTCTGCTGGAGGTCACATCTCATCGAAGCTGCCAGAAGATTATATAAACCTTTCGGTAAGTGTTTCTAAGAGTGCTTGTTGTACACCAGCTTAGTCTCATTATCAAGCAAATACATTAGCGATTTGTGGGGTTGACGAAACGAAGTCTATATCCCAATTTTACAAAAGAAAAGTTGAAAATCCTTAGCTAACTTTAACATTAACTAACGTTAACAGTTAACGTTATAGCAATCAGGTCGGGCGCCATTTTATGAGTAGCTAGCAGCTTCTATATAGCTGCGTCTTGAAACTTTATCAACGTTTTTCTAAGTTATTGCTGCTTACATGTTCAACGGTCAGTTTGACGTTTTTTGATTGAATGTCAATATTGAATGTGAATATTGTCTCTGTCTGTCTAATTTCGTGTGGGTGGAGTGTTATATGTTACTGAACGTTAACTAGCTTAGCAGCTAGCTAGCCAAACTTAAAATGGTACGATCACGTATATGTAACGTTAACGGGTTTGGGCTTCCCCTTTGGATGTTTCCAAAATGCAAACGACAAAATGCAGTTTCAGACAGAAAAAATATCTTGTATCTCAGTCAAGTCAGCATATTTGGTGCAAGATGCTTAAAAATGCAAGCAATTTAATAGAAAATGCATTTCACTGTAGTATGCAATTTGTTTTTTGGTGTTCATAAGTAAATTGAATGATTTTTCTAATTAATGTTTATATTTTTCATCAGGTATGGCACATCTATGGTCAGTGTCACAAGTTTGTGAATGGCTTGAAGAAGCTGGACTAGGGCATGCCAAGGACACTTTCATTGGTAGGTCCATATGAACGGACATGATTTTACAGTGTACATTTTGTCCAATCAAAAAACCAACACACAACAAACTTTTAAAGCACCTGCAGCTTTTTCATGAAAACCTAGAGGCGTTTTCAGTTACATGTGGACTTGATGGCTGCCCACGTACATTTTCAAGAGTGAAATCATTACAAAACCACATCCGCCAAAAGCACAGAAACTGTCAAGGATTTGTGGAAGCAACAGAGACTCCTCCCAGTGGTGGAATTGAACAGACTTCTCAAGTATCTATATCAGAACTTTTAAATGCACTAACTGAATCACTTCAAAGACGGTTGACAACATTTGCTTTGTATCTTCAGGAAAAGTATGTTCTTCAAAAATGTATACAAACAGATGTTATTTATGGGTATGAAACACTGCTAATCTTTTTCCAAAGTTGTTTCACAGAAATATTTGAAAAGTTCTTAGAAGAACGTGGTATTGATGTTCGTACTTTGCCCCTGTCTATGTTCAGTGAGGATCGTTTATTTGAACAATGTTTTAGCGCAGTGAATACTCCCTACAAACTAGAAAAATACTGCATTGAAAATCTAAATTTGATTGAATCTGTTGAGTGCACTCTTAATATTCAAGAAGATGGTAAAAAGGATACTTATCAGTATACTCCCTTGTTAGATACACTAAATCTATCAGCCGTACAAAGCAATTGCTTAGTGGTGAGGTAATAATACAAATTGAGTACAAGTTTTTTTTTTTAATTGAGAATAAAAATGTCCATATGTCATGTTGATTAAATTCAGTTTTTCCTCACCTCACACACCTCCAGAAAATGAAGTTGATGGCCTTACACTCACAAAAATGACAGAACGTATGAGTGAGAGAATGTTTCCGAAGATGAAGGACCAGGTTCAGTTCATGGCTGCTCTAGATAAATTGAAGTTGTAAGTAATTAAGCAGTTCAATATGTTTACTGAAATGTGTTATATATGAAGATTATTATAAATGTGCAAACATTTCTGTTTTCTAATTGATAGGGGAGACAGCCATGATGCTGAAGTGAGAGCGGAGACGCCAGTGATGCCAGTTTCGCCAGTTTCGCCAGTTTCCTCTGATGTCATCCTCCCACCTTTTCTCAATAGTGCTTTAAGTTCACAGGATACACAGTTCAAGTCTCAGGGGAAGAACAAACTGAAAAATGCCCTCATTCAGGCTTTGTTTGACCACCTCAGTCAAAAAACCATGTAAGTGTCACTCATCCTTCATTCTTTTTTATAATTACAAAATTATTTATGTAGGTTCAGTTCCTGTGTAGCTTAATTTCCCTACATGATCTTCTGAAGAAGCCAGTAGTCAATAAATAGTTAAACTCAATGTATGGGAAACACTGAATACTTGCAATAGTTTCGTTTGTTTGTTTTGTCAATGTCCTTAGGTATCCCTCTCACACTCAATATGTTCTTACATTGAGATCAACCTTGATTCGCTTCCCTTTTCTCAGGGAGAAATATGGCTCTGGATACGTAAGTAACAAAATTATTTTAGGGTTATAAGGTCAAAATACAGTGGGAACCAGAATTTTTTTCCCTGACCTTTAATCATTAAATCAGAGTAAAACTTTTCTGTTTTAGGTCAGTTAATATTAACATATTTTTTGTATTTGTTAAATATCAGAATAAAAAGAGCCTACACACACCCTTTTCAGTACTGTCCACAAATGTTTGATAGTATGAGGGCTTTGTGGTGACAACTCCAATATCTTGTCTTGGAGCAGCCGTGGCCTACTGGTTAGAGCTTCAGACTTGTAACCGGAGGGTTGCCGGTTCGAACCCCACCAGTAGGAAGCGGCTGAAGTGCCCTTGAGCAAGGCACCTAACCCCTCACTGCTCCCCGAGCACCGCTGTTGTACCAGGCAGCTCACTGTGTCGGGATTAGTGTGTGCTTCACCTCACTGTGTGTTTAGTGGGTTTCACTAAGCGCTTTCAGACATACGTGTAAGACCGGAGGTACTGCCGATGTTAAACGGTGGGGCCGTATATCTGAACGACATAACCGGTCATATGGAAGTCCGAATTCACCCGGTGTTTATACTACTCCCCCCCTAGTATTTCCTCCGGACATTATGTAAATGTGCTGTGTCTGAACGAGGAGTAGAACATGCGGTTAAAATCACACCTAGTGAGAGGGCGTGTTGGTGACGTTTCTTTCGTGCGTCCATGTGGTTAGATCTGACTTAAATGCCAGTGTTATGATGGAGTGGCATAGTGCTGTCCAGAAAATGTCCGACCTGGAAATATGCAGACATCACGGAGCTACTGTCCATGAGGGCATACAACATTTTGTGCTGTGCGTGTATGTCGTTCACACATACGTCCGTGTAAGGTCAGTATTAGGTCCGCAGTTTAGCATCATATCTGAATCATCCGAAGGGTAGGACCTCCGTTTGACAAACCACCTCATATACTCCGGAGGTTATATCTGAAAGCGCTAACTAATTCACAGCTTGGGATAAATGGCGAGACCAAATTTCCCTCACGGGATCAAAAGAGTATATTTACTTATACTTATACTTAAGCCACTTAAATAATTAGTAAATCTACCACTCTGTTTTTTTCCCTAGGATGCCTTGCTCGAATCACTTAGAAACAAATTTAAGAAAGAAAGAAGACCACTAGTGAACTTGGAAGAAGTTTCCAAAATGAAAGAGAAGTACTCGGCACGCCATTCAGGACGAAAGCGGGGGGTTGAGACTGAGGAGGTTTGCCTGCAGAAGAGGAGCTGCGAACAGGAGGTAAGAAATGGAGCACCAGCATTTGTTGAGGCAGGTTAAACACGTGTATGGAACCCAGCACACTGCATCCCTCTGCTCCGCTGGCATGTAAAATCAGTGTTTATGATGACGACAGGTGACCATTTGGCTTTTTTTGCGGGGGGTGGGGTGTTCTGCACTGTAGGTTTCCTTGGATTCTGCAGAAGACTTGAGATCCATCCTTCAGCACATTGAGGTTTTGCAGCAGGAGCACCATAAGGCGAGGCCAAGTTTTGATATAATTCTACAGCGGCTCGACAGAACCAAGACCTATCGGCAGCATTACATTCAAAACCACACCACTGCTGAAGTCCTTAAAGAATTTCCCTGTCTCATGAGACCAAATATTGTAAGTATATGTGTTGGAGAATATAAATACATTTTATTTATTTATGCATTTATCCATTTTATCCAAAGTGAATTAGATTTGTAAATTGCTTTAGGATCCCGCCTTGGTGTTAAGTGCCTTGCTCAAGGGTAGCAAGTGATGGCATCTTCACAACTTTTCTGGCTATGGCTTGCTAACCCTTACACTAGATTACACTACCACTTCTCCCTACAATAAATCTGCTGTTTGTCTAGTGCAAGAACAACCAACTTTGTTTATGCAGCCATCAATTTTCCTCTGTGTTTACCACAGCTCCTTGGAGAGATGAAAAGAATCTACCAGATCGACGCTGATAAAACCATCCTAACAAAAATGGGAGAACTTGCGCCAAGGTTGTTAGAAAAGGCACCTAAAGGTACAGAGTTTTTTTTTTTTACAGGTGCAGTCAGTGATGCATGATAATGTTACTTTAAATTTCTTATGGATCATGAGGAGACATTGGCCCAGTCTGAATTTCTGCCTTTGCAGACTCAGAATTAAACTAGTACGTTTAACGTTTGAACTGTATACCAGATATTGAACATTGAGGTATATCATCTCAGCAAGGCTTTGATGTACGATGTCCAAACTTGGTATAGAAACTTGGTACCTGATCGTGATGACGTACTAGGAAATTGGCATCATTTGGCCTCTATAGGGGGTGCTGCAATACAGGAAAAGAGCCCGTATCTGTGAGGGCTCAGTGCAATTGACTGAGGCTACGCTTACACGTGGCCGGCTATTTTCATAAACGGACATTTAACCCTCTCCATTTTCAAAAATATCATCGTGCACACCTGTCAGTTTTCAGAAAAGTTTTCGTTTACACTAACCTGTGTATATATGCCATCTCAAGCATGCCAAACCTGTAGGTGGCAGTGTAACGAGAAGCTCAAGCCCACGTTAGCCAATCAGAATCCCGAAAATAGCAACAACAGCAACAAATCACTTCCTCTTTCTCTTTTAAACTGTATTTGCAATTGCAAACAGACAAAAAGAGTTTGCACCAACATAAAATGCGACTGCTACTCTGAATGCATCCATGATCACCATAGCCAAATGAAAATGTAGGCTAAACATAGGTTGCACTTTTGGCGCAGGTGCAAGTTCTGGCGCATAGGCCTACTGTGACGTTGGCTGCCTAAACCTCCGTTTTTGTCCGTTTAGATAGATCGATAGATAGATAGATGGATGGATACTTCATTGATCCCCAAGGGGAAATTCAAGATTACATTACAAGTTTACATGCAAACGTGCAACCGAAGTTTTCCAAAATCTCCACTCTGGCTGGAGATTTTAGAAAGAATCGCTTTCAGATGTGAATTCTCCTTTTGCGTGTAAACGAAGGGCGCAAACGAAGAAAAATTTCTGTTTTTCAAAATAACCATGTACGTGTAAATGGGGCCAGAAATAAATTATGCTTGTTTTCAAACAATTTAGCATTGCTGATTTCTAATGCAAAATACAGTTTATTTTTTGAGATTTACGTTAATGATATGTAGAACAATATGAATATAGTAATTACATTTTGGTATTACTGATTTTCTACAGGTACTTTAAAAGACACCTGCCTGCAGACACTGCAGTCATGTGAGGATGAACAAGAAAGAAAAGGTGTGTATGTTTTTTCATTAAGCCATGCTTTCCCCCTGTCACCCACTACTCTTTGAACTAGATGCCCAAATTTGGTAAAAATGAGTGCTATTTAGCAGAATACCATTTAGTGACTAAAAAATGTGGGGTTCTGGAATTGAATGGTTGTCTGTTTTTTATTTTGTTTTGTTATAGCTCAAATGGTCAATGCAGCCATTGTCTTGCTGCCATCATTTTTCAAAGAAAATCCTGCATTCCTTTTTGTCAACGACCAGGTAAGGCCTCCTTAGAAAATAGTCCATAGCATTTTGTTACTGTATCGCTTTAACCCTCTATACCCCGTAACGGCCGTCGACGGCCATTCTGTATTCTCCTGTAACGGCCGCGGCCGGCCGCAATTCTTAAAGAGACATCTGCTACAGTATAACCTTCATACATGAAATAATACAGCGTTAGTGGATACATAAACACCAGACTTTTATTTTGACACACTTAAATGGCTAGGTCGCTATTGACATTTCTCCGGTAATTTTGAGTTTAGCCTGTTGACTGACCGGCTGAGGACTTACGGTGCCTCTGGAGTTATGGCTTCTAACAAGCGTCCGCGTCTTTTCTCATTAGATGAGATAGTATTGATGTGCATCCACCATGTTTTGATGTAAGTGAAGATCATATTGATGTAAGAAAATGACAAAATAAAAACATGAAAGTGTAATATATTTAACGTTAGCACCCTCCCGTTTGTCATGACTGACTTAGCTGCCTCTCTGGCATAAAAAAAAATCGTATGGCTGTCACTGTAAAAATCAGTTTGAGTTTAGCTAGCACCAGCAAAATATAGGCATAATTCAGTGATGGGTCATGGCCTAATTAACAATAAAGTTTATGATAAACCCATGCCAGGTTTATTTGCAGTTATATCTTAACACATAACATTAACATTACCCCTTTCTGGCATGTATAGTAAAGCTAACATTATAGTTATCCCACTTACAGATAGTTATTGCAAACTACTACTTATATATGTCTCTCTAAATGAGTTTTTGTTGACTAACCAAAGCGGGAACCGTTGTGTTTTCTGCTTATGGATGTCAGGAAAATGTATTGGTATACAAGTAGGCCAATGTCTCGTCATCTTTGTGATTACAAAAAAGCCTGCTAATTTGCTACCTTCACTGATGTAACGTTAGTCTGAGACTCGTAATGTTAGCACAGGATAGGTTGAAGGTTAGTGAACGAGTGCAACAGGTTCATTATCATCAACTGATCAAGTTTAGATAAAATATATAACATGATGTGCATATAAAACAAAACGTAAATCCATGTCAGGTTTAACAGTCCCTGTTCTTGGTGACATGCTTATCAAATGAGTCACGATTTCATGCGCTATGCTTCTGGCCACGTTAGTTCATATCCTCATCATTTTTTAGCTGTAAGGCTCACTGTCCAGCTAAATCCCAAATAAGTGCAAGATTGTCTATTTCAATGAAATCAGTACTCATATAGTATCTTGTTTCCCAGCTTCTAATACAGAAATATGTGAACCATATTTAAAACTTTTTGTTAGTGAAAAACTTTGAGACTGTAAGTGAGTAGGCCTATGGCCGTCTATGGGAAACATGAATATACAATTCTTAATGGATCATATATCATTTGAAAGAGCCATTTCTAATCTTTAAACTGAAAGAAACTTACAATTGACACTTTTCATTAGATTTTTAGTTATTCTTGGTTATTTGAAATGTTTCTCAAATTGCCCTTTTCTCTTAGAATTCCCAGGAATCTGGGGCATTGTTATAGAATTCCACTGGGGTATAGAGGGTTAATGTGGCATTTTCATGGAATACTTTTGTTTCCACGTTGTCTAGAATACAGTGGCCACAAATGCTAGAACTGGTAGATCACATGATAGAATTTGATATTACAAGAAAGCTGGTTCATTGTTTGTTGGTTTGCATGCTTGTATTTGGTTGAACATTTTGTAATATTTTGTAACATGCAGTGTGATTTTATAGGAACCCATTTCTCCCACACCCACCATCGTGATGACCGGCTCCAACCCCCTGTCCAGCACGGAAGTAGCTGTGAAGATGGATGGTTGTAACATGATTTTAGATGATGGTAGCATTGATGTCAGTTTGGCCTTAGCTGTGTCTTTTTCTCTTTTCCATGTCTATCAAGTTCAATATCCCAAACCTCTCCGAAAGACACTGGCCTTTCTTGAGGCCTTTGTCTTTCAGATGAAAAGTGCTGTTCCTCTGACAGTGCAGAAGCTGTTCAATTCCCTTCACTGATGTGTGTGTGTGTGTTGTGTGTGTGTGTGTATGTGTGTTTCTGTCTTTTGCTATTGCTATTTTGATTGCTGTTTTAATCAGTTGATTATAACGCTTTATATGTGTATGTGTGCGCGCAATGGTATAGTTGATGATCACTAATGAACTTGTAAACATAAAGATTTTTAATAAACATAAAAATGACCAAAAGTGTGAAGTATTGTCTGTATTCTTCCTCTGAAAGCATAGATGCATCATTTAGTTGTAAAAAAAAATCATAACCAAGCAACCATCATAAAATCAAGAGGTGTATATAATGAACCTATAGTGGTTCTTTGAAGAACTAGATCAACTGGTTCTTTGAAGATCCTTGTTTGAGGGTTCTTTGAAGATCCTTTTGGGAATAGGAGCTTGGAAGAACCTTTTGAAAAGGTGCTTCATAGAACTAAAACAAGTTCTTTGAAGAACCATTCATTAAATGGTTCTTTAAAGAACTGTTGCTTCAATGGTTCTTTGAAGCACTGAAAAAGGTTCTTCTATGGCATCGCTCTGAAGAACCGGTACTGGCCCCATTATTTTTTAGAGACGTGAAAAAAGTTCAGTAGTTTAAAGGGTTAAATTGTTTAACAGTGAAATATTGTAGTGAGGACTTTTATTTTGAAACAGTTTTTGGCAGAGGAAGCAGTTGGACAGGATGTGTAGTCTTAATAGGGCCACTATATTAAACCTCATCTACCTAGCAACCAATATAGTTTGTTTTTACTCTGTATGATATTTTACATCATATTTTTTGCATTTTCATGCACTGTATTTCCTTCAGGAAATGCTTTTCTAGTTCGTATTCTTATTCTTCCGCTAACGCGTTTAATGCAGCTTCAACCGTTTAACGTAGAAACTTCATTCAAACTTTGTTACGTAGGTCTTACTTGGGATAAGAGTGCTATGTATTTTTCATCTTTGTAACTTTTATACTTTTTAAACTATTAATTAAAAACTATTCAACATTTCCCCATTGACTTAACATTGGGCCTTTATGACATCACAGCAATTAGAATCTTCTGCCAGATGGCCAGGCCAGGTGGCCAACTGTCAGTTTCACAGGCTTTAAGCATACAGTCTCATTCTATAAGACTACACACCCTATTCAACTTCCTCTGCCAAAAACTGTTTCAAAATAAAAGTCCTCACTACAATTTTCACTGTTAAACAATTTAACCCTTTAAACTACTGAACTTTTTAACTGTTCAGCCATTGTAACTGTTCCTTGTCATCAACTATGACTCCTACTCCTCCTTGAATTTCCCCTGGGGATCAATAAAGTATCTATCTATCTATCTATCTACCCACTGTAGCTAGTTAGCTAAGTTAGCTAAGTAACTTGGTTAGCATAGTTAGCATGCTAGCATGTTAGCATGCTAGTTAGCATGCTAGTTAGCATTTTTAGCAAAACTGTTAAAAATGATTAGCTAATTAGCATTTTAACATTGTTAACATGCTAGTTAGCATAGTAACTTGGTTAATATTATTATCTTTGTTAACATAGTTAGCATAACTACTAGCAAACATTAGAGCCATTCCAACTGTCAGTTATTGTCAACTATCTACTTCAATAATTTAACCATTTAAACTATCCACCTATTTAACTGTTCAGTCATTCCAACTATATTAAACCTCATCTACTTAGCAACAAATATAGTTTGTTTTTATTCTGTATGATATTTTACATCATATTTTTTGCATTTTCATGCACTGTATTTCCTTCAGGAAATGCTTTTCTAGTTATAGTGCATGAAAATGCACTATACTGTTATTCCAAGGCTTCTTCTTATTAGAGTGCATGAAAATGCACTCTACTGTTATCCGAATTATTCTTAATATTAATATTATTAGAGTGCATGAAAATGCACTCTACTGTTATCCGAATTATTCTTAATATTATTATAGTGCATGAAAATGCACTATACTGTTCTTCCTAGGCTTCTTATTAGAGTGCATGAAAATGCACTCTACTGTTCTTCCTAGGCTTCTTCTTCTTCTTCTTCTTCTTATTAGAGTGCATGAAAATGCACTCTATTGTTATCCGATTTATTATAGTGCATGAAAATGCACTATACTGTTCTTCCTAGGCTTCTTATTCTTATTCTTATTCTTCTTCTAACGCACTTAATGCAGCTTCAACCGTTTAACGTAGAAACTTCATTCAAACTATGTTACGTAGGTCTTACTTAGGACATGGGTGCTTTGTATTTTTCAGCTTTGTAACTTTTATACTTTTTAAACTATTAATTAAAAACTAATCAAAATTTCCCCATTGACTTAACACTATGATTATGACATCACAATACGGCCGTTAAGCAATTAGAATAATCCTATGGCAGGTGTTCGGGCCACCTGCATCAACTGCCAGTCTCAGGCTTTAAGCATACAAACTGGCCCTATTAAGACTACACATCCTGTCCAACTGCTTCCTCTGCCAAAAACTGTTTCAAAATAAAAGTCCTCACTACAATATTTCACTGTTAAACAATTTAACCCTTTAAACTACTGAACTTTTTAACTGTTCAGCCATTGTAACTGTTACTTGTCATCAACTATGACTCCTACCCACTGTAGCTAGTTAGCATGGTTAGCATAGTTAGCATGCTAGCATGTTAGCATGCTAGTTAGCATTTTTTACAAAACTGCTAAAAATGATTAGCTAAGTTAGCTAAGTCACATGGTTAGCATAGTTAGCATGCTAACATGTTAGCATGCTAGTTAGCATTTTTTACAAAACTGCTACAAATGATTAGCTAAGTTAGCTAAGTCACATGGTTAGCATAGTTAGCATGCTAACATGTTAGCATGCTAGTTAGCATTTTTTGTAAAACTGCTAAAAATGATTACCTAAGTTAGCTAAGTCACATGGTTAGCATATTTAGCATGCTAGCATGTTAGCATGCTAGTTAGCATTTTTAGCAAAACTGCTAAAAATGATTAGCTAAGTTAGCTAAGTTACGTGGTTAGCATAATTAGCATGTTAACATGCTAGTTAGCATAGTTAGCATAACTAATAAAAAGATTAGCTAGGTTAGCTAAGTCATATGGTTAGCATAGTTAACATTTTAACATTGTTAGCATGCTAGTTAGCATAGTTACTTGGTTAGCATTATTATCTTTGTTAACATAGTTAACATAACTACTAGCAAACATTGGAGCCATTCCAACTGTTAGTTATCGTCAACTATCTGCCTAAAAATTTAACCATTTCAATTATCAACCTATTTAACTGTTCAGTCATTCCAACTATAGTAAACCTTATCTACCAAGCAAATAATTTAACCATTTAAACTATCCACCTATTTAACTGTTCAGTCATTCCAACTATATTAAACCTCATCTACCTAGTTCAGTCATTCCAACTATATTAAACCTCATCTACCTAGTTCAGTCATTTGAACTATATTAAACCTCATCATGTTGGTTGCCAATTAGCACATCATCTGTTTTAACAATATATTTCACACAATATGTTTTGCATTTTCATGCACTGGTAATTCCCTGGAATTGCGTTTTCTAGTTCTTATTATTCTGCTTCTTCTTCAACACTTTTTGTGCGCTTAATGCGGCTTCAACCGTTTAACGTAGAAACTTCATTCAAACTGCGTTGCGTAGGTCTTACTTATGTGACTTCAGCTATGTATTTTTCAACTTTGTAACTTTTATACTTTTTAAACTATTAATGAAAAACTACTCAAATTTCCCCATTGACTTAACATTAGATTATGACATCACAATACGGCCGTTAAGCAATTAGAATCCTATGGCAGGTGTTCGGGCCACCTGCATCAACTGCCAGTCTCAGGCTTTAAGCATACAATCTGGCCTTATTAAGACTACACATCCTGTTCAACTGCTTCCTCTGCCAAAAACTGTTTCAAAATAAAAGTCCTCACTACAATATTTCACTGTTAAACAATTTAACTCTTTAAACTACTGAACTTTTTAACTGTTCAGCCATTGTAACTGTTACTTGTCATTAACTATGACTCCTACCCACTGTAGCTAGTTAGCTAAGTTAGCTAAGTCACATGGTTAGCATAGTTAGCATGCTAGCATGTTAGCATGCTAGTTAGCATGCTAGTTAGCATTTTTAGCAAAACTGCTAAAAACGATTAGCTAAGTTAGCTAAGTCACATGGTTAGCATAGTTAGCATGCTAGCATGTTAGCATGCTAGTTAGCATTTTTAGCAAAACTGCTAAAAACAATTAGCTAAGTTAGCTAAGTCACATGGTTAGCATAGTTAGCATGCTAGCATGTTAGCATGCTAGTTAGCATTTTAGCAAAACTGCTAAAAAATGATTAGCTAAGTTAGCTAAGTCACGTGGTTAGCATAGTTAGCATGCTAACATGTTAGCATGCTAGTTAACATTTTTAGCAAAACTGCTAAAAATGATTAGCTAAGTTAGCTAAGTAACAGGGTTTACATAGTTAGCATGCTAACATGCTAGTTAGCATTTTTAGCAAAACTACTAAAAATGATTAGCTAAGTTAGCTAAGTCACGTGGTTAGCATAGTTAACATGCTAATTAGCATAGTTAGCATAACTGCTAAAAATGATTAGCTAGGTTAGCTAAGTCACATGGTTAACATTGTTAGCATTTTAGCATTGTTAACATGCTATTTTTGCATCTTCATACACTGTATTTCCTCCAGGAAATGCTTTTCTAGTATGTTATTATTATTCTGCTGACGTCACATGGTTAGCATGTTAGCATTTTTCCAAAACTACTAGAAAACATGAGCTAAGTTAACTAAGTAACTTGGTCAAAATAATTAGCTTTGTTAGCATAATTGCTAGCAAACATTAGAGCCATTCCAACTGTCAGTTATCGTCAACTATCTACCTATATAGAGTCCTTAAACTATTTGTGTATCAACACGCATTAAACTATCAGTCTGTCAACAACTTTTAAACTATCTACATATAACTTTTAAACTTTCAACATTAATTAAACTATCTGTCTATTAAACTATCTGTCTATTAACAACTGTTAAACTATCTACATTCAACTTTTAAACTGTCTACGTCTAAACTATCAACTTTTTATCAACCTATGCTATGTCTGTCCTAGCTTCATTTTCATGCACTCGTAATTCCCTGGAATTACATTCTCTAGTTATTATTCTTCTTCTTCTAACGCAGTTAATGCAGCTTCAACCGTTTAACGTAGAAACTTCATTCAAACTGCGTTGCGTAGGTCTTACTTATGACATGTGGGCTTTGTATTTTTCATCTTTGCAACTTTTATACTTTTTAAACTATTAATTAAAAACTACTCAAAATTTCCCCATAGACTTAACATGGGCTGATGACATCACAATGGACTAATTAACTTGATTTGCACCTGGTATCATCTTCCAGCTGCTCATCTAGGCCCCATCAAAGAATCAGTTCAACTGATTGCACCTGTATCAACTGCTTTCTACTGAACTAGACCAACTCTCTCTGTCTCTCCATTCTACAAGGATATAAGACACATTTCTTTCTATCCATTCATCCTCTTCAAACCATTCACTCATCCACCCATTAAACTATCCATCAACATCCATTAAACAATCTGCCTATCAACATCCATTCAACTTTCTGTCTATCAACATCCATTACACTATCTACATTTAACTTTTAAACTATGTACTCTGTCTCAGGCTTTAAGCATACAATATGGCTCTATTAAGACTGCCGTTAAGCAATTAGAATCCTATGGCAGGTGTTCGGGCCACCTGTTTCAACTGCCAGTCTCAGGCTTTAAGCATACAAACTGGCCCTATTAAGACTACACATCCTGTCCAACTGCTTCCTCTGCCAAAAACTGTTTCAAAATAAAAGTCCTCACTACAATATTTCACTGTTAAACAATTTAACCCTTTAAACTACTGAACTTTTTAACTGTTCAGCCATTTTAACTGTTACTTGTAATCAACTATGACTCCTACCCACTGTAGCTAGTTAGCATGGTTAGCATAGTTAGCATGCTAGCATGTTAGCATGCTAGTTAGCATTTTTAGCAAAACTGCTAAAAACGATTAGCTAAGTTAGCTAAGTCACATGGTTAGCATAATTAGCATGCTAGCATGTTAACATGCTAGTTAACATTTTTATCAAAACTGTTAAAAATGATTAACTAAGTTAACTAAGTAAAATGGTTAGCATGCTAGCATGTTAACATGCTAGTTAGCTTAGTTAGCAAAAGTGCTAAAAATGATTAGCTAGGTTAGCTAAGTCACATGGTTAACATGCTAATTAGCATAACTACTAAAAATGAAAACATTAGCTAAGTTAACTAAGTTAAGTATTATCCACCTATTTAACCGTTCAATCATTCCAACTATATTAAACCTTATCTACCAAGCAAATCATTTAACCATATAAACTATCCACCTATTTAACTGTTCAGTCACTCCAACTATATTAAACCTCATCTACCTAGCAACCAATATAGTTTGTTTTTACTCTGTATGATATTTTACATCATATTTTTTGCATTTTCATGCACTGTATTTCCTTCAGGAAATGCTTTTCTAGTTATAGTGCATGAAAATGCACTATATTGTTCTTCCAAGTCTTCTTATTATAGTGCATGAAAATGCACTATACTGTTCTTCCTAGGCTTCTTCTTCTTCTTATTAGAGTGCATGAAAATGCACTCTACTGTTCTTCCTAGGCTTCTTCTTATTACAGTGCATGAAAATGCACTGTACTGTTCTTCCTAGGCTTCTTCTTCTTCTTCTTCTTCTTCTTATTATTCTTCTTCTTCTAACGCAGTTAATGCAGCTTCAACCGTTTAACGTAGAAACTTCATTCAAACTACGTTGCGTAGGTCTTACTTAGGACATGTGGGCTTTGTATTTTTCATCTTTGTAACTTTTATACTTTTTAAACTATTAATTAAAAACTACTCAAAATTTCCCCATAGACTTAACATGGGCTGATGACATCACAATGGACTAATTAACTTGATTTGCACCTGTATCTTCTTCCAGGTGCTCATCTAGGCCACATCAAAGAATCAGTTCAACTGATTGCACCTGTATCAACTGCTTTCTACTGAACTAGACCAACTCTCTCTGTCTCTCCATTCTACAAGGATATAAGACACATTTCATCCAACTTTCTATCCATTCATCCTCTTCAAACCATTCACTCATCCACCCATTAAACTATCCATCAACATCCATTAAACAATCTGCCTATCAACATCCATTCAACTTTCTGTCTATCAACATCCATTACACTATCTACATTTAACTTTTAAACTATATACTCTGTCTGAGGCTTTAAGCATACAATAAATATGGCTCTATTAAGACTGCCGTTAAGCAATTAGAATCCTAGGCCAGGTGGCCAGGCCACCAGCATCAACTGCCAGTCTCAGGCTTTAAGCATACAAACTGGCCCTATTAAGACTACACATCCTGTTCAACTGCTTCCTCTGCCAAAAACTGTTTCAAAATAAAAGTCCTCACTACAATATTTCACTGTTAAACAATTTAACCCTTTAAACTACTGAACTTTTTAACTGTTCAGCCATTGTAACTGTTACTTGTCATCAACTATGACTCCTACCCACTGTCGCTAGTTAGCATGGTTAACATAGTTAGCATGCTAGCATGTTAGCATGCTAGTTAGCATTTTTTGCAAAACTGCTAAAAACGATTAGCTAAGTTAGCTAAGTCACATGGTTAGCATAGTTAGCATGCTAGCATGTTAGCATGCTAGTTAGCATTTTTTGCAAAACTGCTAAAAATGATTAGCTAAGTTAGCTAAGTCACATGGTTAGCATAGTTAGCATGCTAGCATGTTAGCATGCTAGTTAGCATTTTTAGCAAAACTGCTAAAAATGATTAGCTAGGTTAGCTAAGTCACATGGTTAACATAGTTAGCATGTTAGCATTGCTAACAAGCTAGTTAGCATAACTACTAAAAATGAAAACATTAGCTAAGTTAACTAAGTTAAGTATTATCCACCTATTTAACCGTTCAATCATTCCAACTATATTAAACCTTATCTACCAAGCAAATCATTTTACCATATAAACTATCCACCTATTTAACTGTTCAGTCACTCCAACTATATTAAACCTCATCTACCTAGCAACCAATATAGTTTGTTTTTACTCTGTATGATATTTTACATCATATTTTTTGCATTTTCATGCACTGTATTTCCTTTAGGAAATGCTTTTCTAGTTATTCTTCTTCTTCTAACGCAGTTAATGCAGCTTCAACCGTTTAACGTAGAAACTTCATTCAAACTATGTTACGTAGGTCTTACTTATGACATGTGGGCTTTGTATTTTTCATCTTTGTAACTTTTATACTTTTTAAACTATTAATTAAAAACTACTCAAAATTTCCCCATAGACTTAACATGGGCTGATGACATCACAATGGAGTAATTAACTTGATTTGCACCTGTATCTTCTTCCAGCTGCTCATCTAGGCCCCATCAAAGAATCAGTTCAACTGATTGCACCTGTATCAACTGCTTTCTACTGAACTAGACCAACTCTCTCTGTGTCTCTACATTCTACAAGGATATAAGACACATTTCATCCAACTTTCTATCCATTCATCCTCTTCAAACCATTCACTCATCCACCCATTAAACTATCCATCAACATCCATTAAACAATCTGCCTATCAACATCCATTCAACTTTCTGTCTATCAACATCCATTACACTATCTACATTTAACTTTTAAACTATATACTCTGTCTGAGGCTTTAAGCATACAATAAATATGGCTCTATTAAGACTGCCGTTAAGCAATTAGAATCCTAGGCCAGGTGGCCAGGCCACCAGCATCAACTGCCAGTCTCAGGCTTTAAGCATACAAACTGGCCCTATTAAGACTACACATCCTGTTCAACTGCTTCCTCTGCCAAAAACTGTTTCAAAACAAAAGTCCTCACTACAATATTTCACTGTTAAACAATTTAACCCTTTAAACTACTGAACTTTTTAACTGTTCAGCCATTGTAACTGTTACTTGTCATCAACTATGACTCCTACCCACTGTAGCTAGTTAGCTAAGTTAGCTAAGTAACTTGGTTAGCATAGTTAGCATGTTAGCATGCTAGTTAGCATTTTTAACAAAACTGCTAAAAATGATTAGCTAAGTTAGCTAAGTCACATGGTTAACATAGTTAGCATGCTAACGTGTTAGCATGCTAGTTAGCATTTTTAGCAAAACTGCTAAAAATGATCAGCTAAGTTCACTAAGTCACATGGTTAGCATGCTAGCATGTTAGCATGCTAGTTAGCATTTTTAGCAAAACTGCTAAAAATGATTAGCTAAGTTAGCTAAGTCACATGGTTAGCATAGTTAGCATGCTAGCATGTTAACATGCTAGTTAGCATTTTTAGCAAAACTGTTAAAAATGATTAGCTAAGTTAGCTAAGTAAAATGGTTAGCATGCTAGCATGTTAGCATGCTAGTTAGCATAGTTAGCAAAACTGCTAAAAATGATTAGCTAGGTTAGCTAAGTCACATGGTTAACATAGCTAGTTAGCATAACTACTAAAAATAAAAACATTAGCTAAGTTAACTAAGTTAAGTATTATCCACCTATTTAACCGTTCAATCATTCCAACTATATTAAACCTTATCTACCAAGCAAATCATTTAACCATATAAACTATCCACCTATTTAACTGTTCAGTCACTCCAACTATATTAAACCTCATCTACCTAGCAACCAATATAGTTTGTTTTTACTCTGTATGATATTTTACATCATATTTTTTGCATTTTCATGCACTGTATTTCCTTCAGGAAATGCTTTTCTAGTTCTTATTATTTTTCTTCTTCTAACGCAGTTAATGCAGCTTCAACCGTTTAACGTAGAAACTTCATTCAAACTGCGTTGCGTAGGTCTTACTTATGACATGTGGGCTTTGTATTTTTCATCTTTGTAACTTTTATACTTTTTAAACTATTAATTAAAAACTACTCAAAATTTCCTCATAGACTTAACATGGGCTGATGACATCACAATGGACTAATTAACTTGATTTGCACCTGGTATCATCTTCCAGCTGCTCATCTAGGCCCCATCAAAGAATCAGTTCAACTGATTGCACCTGTATCAACTGCTTTCTACTGAACTAGACCAACTCTCTCTGTCTCTCCATTCTACAAGGATATAAGACACATTTCATCCAACTTTCTATCCATTCATCCTCTTCAAACCATTCACTCATCCACCCATTAAACTATCCATCAACATCCATTAAACAATCTGCCTATCAACATCCATTCAACTTTCTGTCTATCAACATCCATTACACTATCTACATTTAACTTTTAAACTATATACTCTGTCTCAGGCTTTAAGCATACAATATGGCTCTATTAAGACTGCCGTTAAGCAATTAGAATCCTATGGCAGGTGTTCGGGCCAGCTGCATCAACTGCCAGTCTCAGGCTTTAAGCATACAAACTGGCCCTATTAAGACTACACATCCTGTCCAACTGCTTCCTCTGCCAAAAACTGTTTCAAAATAAAAGTCCTCACTACAATATTTCACTGTTAAACAATTTAACCCTTTAAACTACTGAACTTTTTAACTGTTCAGCCATTGTAACTGTTACTTGTCATCAACTATGACTCCTACCCACTGTAGCTAGTTAGCATGGTTAGCATAGTTAGCATGTTAGCATGCTAGTTAGCATTTTTAGCAAAACTGCTAAAAATGATTAGCTAAGTTAGCTAAGTCACATGGTTAGCATAGTTAGCATGCTAACATGTTAGCATGTTAGTTAGCATTTTTTACAAAACTGCTAAAAATGATTAGCTAAGTTAGCTAAGTCACATGGTTAGCATAGTTAGCATGCTAACATGTTAACATGCTAGTTAGCATTTTTAGCAAAACTGTTAAAAATGATTAGCTAAGTTAGCTAAGTAAAATGGTTAGCATGCTAGCATGCTAGTTAGCATAGTTAGCAAAACTGCTAAAAATGATTAGCTAGGTTAGCTAAGTCACATGGTTAACATAGCTAGTTAGCATAACTACTAAAAATAAAAACATTAGCTAAGTTAACTAAGTTAAGTATTATCCACCTATTTAACCGTTCAATCATTCCAACTATATTAAACCTTATCTACCAAGCAAATCATTTAACCATATAAACTATCCACCTATTTAACTGTTCAGTCACTCCAACTATATTAAACCTCATCTACCTAGCAACCAATATAGTTTGTTTTTACTCTGTATGATATTTTACATCATATTTTTTGCATTTTCATGCACTGTATTTCCTTCAGGAAATGCTTTTCTAGTTCTTATTATTTTTCTTCTTCTAACGCAGTTAATGCAGCTTCAACCGTTTAACGTAGAAACTTCATTCAAACTGCGTTGCGTAGGTCTTACTTATGACATGTGGGCTTTGTATTTTTCATCTTTGTAACTTTTATACTTTTTAAACTATTAATTAAAAACTACTCAAAATTTCCTCATAGACTTAACATGGGCTGATGACATCACAATGGACTAATTAACTTGATTTGCACCTGGTATCATCTTCCAGCTGCTCATCTAGGCCCCATCAAAGAATCAGTTCAACTGATTGCACCTGTATCAACTGCTTTCTACTGAACTAGACCAACTCTCTCTGTCTCTCCATTCTACAAGGATATAAGACACATTTCATCCAACTTTCTATCCATTCATCCTCTTCAAACCATTCACTCATCCACCCATTAAACTATCCATCAACATCCATTAAACAATCTGCCTATCAACATCCATTCAACTTTCTGTCTATCAACATCCATTACACTATCTACATTTAACTTTTAAACTATATACTCTGTCTCAGGCTTTAAGCATACAATATGGCTCTATTAAGACTGCCGTTAAGCAATTAGAATCCTATGGCAGGTGTTCGGGCCAGCTGCATCAACTGCCAGTCTCAGGCTTTAAGCATACAAACTGGCCCTATTAAGACTACACATCCTGTCCAACTGCTTCCTCTGCCAAAAACTGTTTCAAAATAAAAGTCCTCACTACAATATTTCACTGTTAAACAATTTAACCCTTTAAACTACTGAACTTTTTAACTGTTCAGCCATTGTAACTGTTACTTGTCATCAACTATGACTCCTACCCACTGTAGCTAGTTAGCATGGTTAGCATAGTTAGCATGTTAGCATGCTAGTTAGCATTTTTAGCAAAACTGCTAAAAATGATTAGCTAAGTTAGCTAAGTCACATGGTTAGCATAGTTAGCATGCTAACATGTTAACATGTTAGTTAGCATTTTTTACAAAACTGCTAAAAATGATTAGCTAAGTTAGCTAAGTCACATGGTTAGCATAGTTAGCATGCTAACATGTTAGCATGCTAGTTAGCATTTTTTACAAAACTGCTAAAAATGATTAGCTAAGTTAGCTAAGTCACATGGTTAGCATAGTTAGCATGCTAGCATGTTAGCATGCTAGTTAGCATTTTTTGCAAAACTGCTAAAAATAATTAGCTAAGTTAGCTAAATCACATGGTTAGCATAGTTAGCATGCTAGCATGTTAGCATGCTAGTTAGCAATTTTTGCAAAACTGCTAAAAATGATTAGCTAAGTTAGCTAAGTCACATGGTTAGTATAGTTAGCATGCTAGCATGTTAACATGTTAATTAGCATAGTTAGCATAGTTAGCATTACTGTTAAAAATGATTAGCGAAGTTAGCTAAGTCACATGGTTAACATAATTAGCATGTTAGCATGCTAATTAGCATAGTTATCATAACTAATCAAAAGTATTAGCTAGGTTAGCTAAGTCATATGGTTAGCATAGTTAACATTTTAACATTGTTAACATCCTAGTTAGCATAGTTACTTGGTTAACATTATTATCTTTAATATAGTTAGCATAACTACTAGCAAACATTGGAGCCATTCCAACTGTTAGTTATCGTCAACTATCTGCCTAAATAATTTAACCATTTCAATTATCAACCTATTTAACTGTTTAGTCATTCCAACTATATTAAACCTTATCTACCAAGCAAATAATTTAACCATATGAACTCATCATATTTTTGCATTTTCATGCACTGTATTTCCTTCAGGAAATGCTTTTCTAGTTCTTATTCTTCTTCTAACGCACTTAATGCAGCTTCAACTGTTTAACGTAGAAACTTCATTCAAACTATGTTACGTAGGTCTTACTTAGGACATGCCTGCTATGTATTTTTCAGCTTTGTAACTTTTATACTTTTTAAACTATTAATTAAAAACTGTTCAAAATTTCCCCATAGACTTAACATGGGCTGATGACATCACAATAGAGCCGTTAAGCAATTAGAATCCTATGGCAGGTGTTCGGGCCAGCTGCATCAACTGCCAGTCTCAGGCTTTAAGCATACAAACTGGCCCTATTAAGACTACACATCCTGTTCAACTGCTTCCTCTGCCAAAAACTGTTTCAAAATAAAAGTCCTCACTACAATATTTCACTGTCAAACAATTTAACCCTTTAAACTACTGAACTTTTTAACTGTTCAGCCATTGTAACTGTTACTTGTCATCAACTATGACTCCTACCCACTGTAACTAGTTAGCATGGTTAGCATAGTTAGCATGTTAGCATGCTAGCATGTTAGCATGCTAGTTAGCATTTTTAGCAAAACTGCTAAAAATGATTAGCTAAGTTAGCTAAGTCACATGGTTAGCATGTTAGCATGCTAGTTAGCATTTTTTGCAAAACTGCTAAAAATGATTAGCTAAGTTAGCTAAGTCACATGGTTAGCATAGTTAGCATGTTAGCATGCTAGTTAGCATTTTTTATAAAACTGCTAAAAATGATTAGCTAAGTCACATGGTTAGCATAGTTAGCATGCTAGCATGCTAGTTAGCATTACTATTAAAAATGATTAGCGAAGTTAGCTAAGTCACATGGTTAACATAATTAGCATGTTAGCATGCTAATTAGCATAGTTATCATAACTAATACAAATTATTAGCTAGGTTAGCTAAGTCATATGGTTAGCATAGTTAACATTTTAATATTGTTAGCATGCTAGTTAGCGTAGTTACTTGGTTAGCATTATTATCTTTAACATAGTTAGCATAACTACTAGCAAACATTGGAGCCATTCCAATTGTTAGTTATCGTCAACTATCTGCCTAAATCATTTAACCATTTCAATTATCAACCTATTTAACTGTTCAGTCATTCCAACTATAGTAAACCTTATCTACCAAGCAAATAATTTAACCATATGACCTCATCATATTTTTGCATTTTCATGCACTGTATTTCCTTCAGGAAATGCTTTTCTAGTTCTTCTTATTCTTCTTCTTCTAACGCGTTTAATGCAGCTTCAACCGTTTAACGTAGAAACTTCATTCAAACTTTGTTACGTAGGTCTTACTTGGGATAAGAGTGCTATGTATTTTTCATCTTTGTAACTTTTATACTTTTTAAACTATTAATTAAAAACTATTCAAAATTTCCCCATTGACTTAACATTGGGCCTTTATGACATCACAGCAATAGGCCTTTATCACGGCAGCCGAAGTAGGAAGTGAACAGCCCTGCTCCTGTGTGAGCACAGGTGTTTCTAATTAAGTGTCAGATTCGGCCACAGTTACTTCAACCAGAGGCCTCGTTAATGTTTTTAGGAACACCTGTGGTTTGCCTGCCAACAGGAAACTGAACAGCCCTGCTTCAGCTGCAGTGATAAAGGCCTATTAGAATCTTCTGCCAGATGGCCAGGCCAAGTGGCCAGGCCAGGTGGCCAACTGTCAGTTTCACAGGCTTTAAGCATACAGTCTCATTCTATAAGACTACACACCCTATTCAACTTCCTCTGCCAAAAACTGTTTCAAAATAAAAGTCCTCACTACAATTTTCACTGTTAAACAATTTAACCCTTTAAACTACTTTACTTTTTAACTGTTCAGCCATTGTAACTGTTACTTGTCATCAACTATGACTCCTACCCACTGTAGCTAGTTAGCTAAGTTAGCTAAGTAACTTGGTTAGCATAGTTAGCATACATTTTTAACAAAACTGCTAAAAATGATTAGCTAAGTTAGCTAAGTAACTTGGTTAGCATAGCATAGGTTAAGTAACTTGGTTAACATTATTATCTTTGATAACATAGTTAGCATAACTGCTAGGAAACATTAGAGCCATTCCAACTGTCAGTTATCGTCAGTTATCTACCTAAATAATTTAACTATTTAAATTATCCACCTATTTAGCCGTTCAATCATTCCAACTATATTAAACCTTATCTACCAAGCAAATCATTTAACTATATAAACTATCCACCTATTAAACTGTTCAGTCATTCCAACTATATTAAACCTCATCTACCTAGCAACCAATATAGTTTGTTTTTACTCTGTATGATATTTTACATCATATTTTTTGCATTTTCATGCACTGTATTTCCTTCAGGAAATGCTTTTCTAGTTACAGTGCATGAAAATGCACTGTACTGTTCTTCCTAGGCTTCTTCTTCTTCTTATTAGAGTGCATGAAAATGCACTCTACTGTTCTTCCTAGGCTTCTTCTTCTTCTTCTTCTTCTTCTTCTTATTATTCTTCTTCTTCTAACGCAGTTAATGCAGCTTCAACCGTTTAACGTAGAAACTTCATTCAAACTGCGTTGCGTAGGTCTTACTTATGACATGTGGGCTTTGTATTTTTCATCTTTGCAACTTTTATACTTTTTAAACTATTAATTAAAAACTACTCAAAATTTCCCCATAGACTTAACATGGGCTGATGACATCACAATGGACTAATTAACTTGATTTGCACCTGGTATCATCTTCCAGCTGCTCATCTAGGCCCCATCAAAGAATCAGTTCAACTGATTGCACCTGTATCAACTGCTTTCTACTGAACTAGACCAACTCTCTCTGTCTCTCCATTCTACAAGGATATAAGACACATTTCATCCAACTTTCTATCCATTCATCCTCTTCAAACCATTCACTCATCCACCCATTAAACTATCCATCAACATCCATTAAACAATCTGCCTATCAACATCCATTCAACTTTCTGTCTATCAACATCCATTACACTATCTACATTTAACTTTTAAACTATATACTCTGTCTGAGGCTTTAAGCATACAATAAATATGGCTCTATTAAGACTGCCGTTAAGCAATTAGAATCCTAGGCCAGGTGGCCAGGCCACCAGCATCAACTGCCAGTCTCAGGCTTTAAGCATACAAACTGGCCCTATTAAGACTACACATCCTGTTCAACTGCTTCCTCTGCCAAAAACTGTTTCAAAACAAAAGTCCTCACTACAATATTTCACTGTTAAACAATTTAACCCTTTAAACTACTGAACTTTTTAACTGTTCAGCCATTGTAACTGTTACTTGTCATCAACTATGACTCCTACCCACTGTAGCTAGTTAGCATGGTTAGCATAGTTAGCATGCTAGCATGTTAGCATACTAGCATGTTAGCATGCTAGTTAGCATTTTTAGCAAAACTGCTAAAAATGATTAGCTAAGTTAGCTAAGTCACATGGTTAGCATAGTTAGCATGCTAGCATGCTAGTTAGCATTTTTAGCAAAACTGCTAAAAATTATTAGCTAAGTTAGCTAAGTCTCATGGTTAGCATAGTTAGCATGCTAGCATGTTAGCATGCTAGTTAGCATTTTTAGCAAAACTGCTAAAAATGATTAGTTAAGTTAGCTAAGTCACATGGTTAGCATAGTTAGCATGCTAGCTTGTTAGCATGCTAGTTAGCATTTTTAGCAAAAAAGCTAAAAATGATTAGCTAAGTTACCTAAGTCACATGGTTAGCATAGTTAGCATGCTAGCATGCTAATTAGCATAGTTAGCATAACTGCTAAAAATGATTAGCTAAGTTAGCTAAGTAACATGGTTAGCATAGTTTACATGCTACCATGGTAGTTAGCATAGTTAGCATACCTACCAGAAATGATTAGCTAGGTTAGCTAAGTCACATTGTTAACATAGTTAGCATGTTAGCATTGCTAACATGCTAGTTAGCATAACTACTAAATATGAAAACATTAGCTAAGTTAACTAAGTTAAGTAACTTGGTTAACATTATTATCTTTGATAACATAGTTAGCATAACTGCTAGCAAACATTAGAGCCATTCCAACTGTCAGTTATCGTCAATTATCTACCTAAATAATTTAACCATTTAAATTATCCATCTATTTAATCGTTCAATCATTCCAACTATATTAAACCTTATCTACCAAGCAAATCATTTAACTATATAAACTATCCACCTATTTAACTGTTCAGTCATTCCAACTATATTAAACCTCATCTACCTAGCAACCAATATAGTTTGTTTTTACTCTGTATGATATTTTACATCATATTTTTTGCATTTTCATGCACTGTATTTCCTTCAGGAAATGCTTTTCTAGTTATAGTGCATGAAAATGCACTATATTGTTCTTCCAAGTCTTCTTATTATAGTGCATGAAAATGCACTATATTGTTCTTCCAAGTCTTCTTATTCTTATTATTCTTCTTCTAACGTAGCTAATGCAGCTTCAACCATTTAACGTAGAAACTTCATTCAAACTATGTTACGTAGGTCTTACTTAGGACATGTAGGCTTTGTATTTTTCATCTTTGTAACTTTTATACTTTTTAAACTATTAATTAAAAACTACTCAAAATTTCCCCATAGACTTAACATGGGCTGATGACATCACAATGGAGTAATTAACTTGATTTGCACCTGTATCTTCTTCCAGCTGCTCATCTAGGCCCCATCAAAGAATCAGTTCAACTGATTGCACCTGTATCAACTGCTTTCTACTGAACTAGACCAACTCTCTCTCTCAACTGTCTCTACATTCTACAAGGATATAAGACACATTTCATCCAACTTTCTATCCATTCATCCTCTTCAAACCATTCACTCATCCACCCATTAAACTATCTATCAACATCCATTCAACTTTCTGTCTATCAACATCCATTACACTATCTACATTTAACTTTTAAACTATATACTCTGTCTCAGGCTTTAAGCATACAATATGGCTCTATTAAGACTGCCGTTAAGCAATTAGAATCCTAGGCCAGGTGGCCAGGCCACCTGCACCCTATCAGTTTCGCAGGCTAACCTTTTAAACTATCCAGCTATTTGACTGTTCAGTCAGTCCAACTATATTAAACCTCATCTACCTAGTTAAGTCATTCCAACTATATTAAACCTCATCTACCTAGCAAATAATTTAACCTTTTAAACCATCCACCTATTTAACTGTTCAGTCATTCCAACTATATTAAACCTTATCTACCTAGTTCAGTCATTCCAACTATATTAAACCTCATCTACCTAGCAAATAATTTAACCTTTTACACTATCCAACTATTTAACTGTTCAGTCATTCCAACTATATTAAACCTCATCTACCTAGTTCAGTCATTCCAACTATATTAAACCTCATCATGTTGGTTACCAATTAGCACATCATCTGTTTTAACAACATATATTACACACCATATGTTTTGCATTTTCATGCACTAGTAATTCCCTGGAATTGCGTTTTCTAGTTCTTATTATTCTTCTTCTAACGTAGCTAATGCAGCTTCAACCATTTAACGTAGAAACTTCATTCAAACTATGTTACGTAGGTCTTACTTAGGACAAGTAGGCTTTGTATTTTTCATCTTTGTAACTTTTATACTTTTTAAACTATTAATTATTAACTTTTATAAAATCCCCATAGACTTAACATGGGCTGATGACATCACAATGGACTAATTAACTTGATTTGCACCTGTATCTTCTTCCAGCTGCTCATCTAGGCCCCATCAAAGAATCAGTTCAACTGATTGCACCTGTATCAACTGCTTTCTACTGAACTAGACCAACTCTCTCTGTGTCTCTACATTCTACAAGGATATAAGACACATTTCATCCAACTTTCTATCCATTCATCCTCTTCAAACCATTCACTCATCCACCCATTAAACTATCCATCAACATCCATTAAACAATCTGCCTATCAACATCCATTCAACTTTCTGTCTATCAACATCCATTACACTATCTACATTTAACTTTTAAACTATATACTCTGTCTCAGGCTTTAAGCATACAATATGGCTCTGTTAAGACTGCCGTTAAGCAATTAGAATCCTAGGCCAGGTGGCCAGGCCACCTGCACCTTATCAGTTTCTCAGGCTAACCTTTTAAACTATCCAGCTATTTGACTGTTCAGTCAGTCCAACTATATTAAACCTCATCTACCTAGTTCAGTCATTCCAACTATATTAAACCTCATCTACCTAGCAAATAATTTAACCTTTTACACTATCCACCTATTTAACCGTTCAGTCATTCCAACTATATTAAACCTCATCTACCTAGTTCAGTCATTCCAACTATATTAAACCTCATCTACCTAGCAAATAATTTAACCATTTGAATCCTATGGCAGGTGTTCGGGCCAGCTGCATCAACTGCCAGTCTCAGGCTTTAAGCATACAAACTGGCCCTATTAAGACTACACATCCTGTTCAACTGCTTCCTCTGCCAAAAACTGTTTCAAAATAAAAGTCCTCACCACAATATTTCACTGTTAAACAATTTAACCCTTTAAACTACTGAACTTTTTAACTGTTCAGCCATTGTAACTGTTACTTGTCATCAACTATGACTCCTACCTACTGTAGCTAGTTAGCATGGTTAACATAGTTAGCATGATAGCATGCTAACATGTTAGCATGCTAGTTAGCATTTTTAGCAAAACTGCTAAAAATGATTAGCTAAGTTAGCTAAGTAACATGGTTAGCATAGTTAACATGCTAGCATGCTAGTTAGCATTTTTAGCAAAACTACTAAAAATTATTAGCTAAGTTAGCTAAGTCACATAGTTAGCATGCTAGCATGTTAACATGCTAGTTAGCATTTTTAGCAAAACGGCTAAAAATGATTAGCTAAGTTAGCTAAGTCACATGTTAGCATAGTTAGCATGCTAACATGTTAGCATGCTAGTCAGCATTTTTAACAAAACTGCTAAAAATGATTAGCTAAGTTAGCTAAGTCTCATGGTTAGCATAGTTAGCATGTTAGCATGTTAGCATGCTAGTTAGCATAACTTCTAAAAATGAAAACATTAGCTAAGTTAAGTAACTTGGTTAACATTATTATCTTTAGCATAACTGCTAGCAAACATTAGAGCCATTCCAACTGTCAGTTATCGTCAATTATCTACCTAAATAATTTAACCATTTAAATTATCCACCTATTTAACCGTTCAATCATTCCAACTATATTAAACCTTATCTACCAAATAAATCATTTAACTATATAAACTATCCACCTATTTAACTGTTCAGTCATTCCAACTATATTAAACCTCATCTACCTAGCAACCAATATAGTTTGTTTTTACTCTGTATGATATTTTACATCATATTTTTTGCATTTTCATGCACTGTATTTCCTTCAGGAAATGCTTTTCTAGTTATTCTTCTTCTTCTAACGCAGTTAATGCAGCTTCAACCGTTTAACGTAGAAACGTCATTCAAACTGCGTTGCGTAGGTCTTACTTATGACATGTGGGCTTTGTATTTTTCATCTTTGTAACTTTTATACTTTTTAAACTATTAATTAAAAACTGCTCAAAATTTCCCCATAGACTTAACATGGGCTGATGACATCACAATGGACTAATTAACTTGATTTGCACCTGGTATCATCTTCCAGCTGCTCATCTAGGCCCCATCAAAGAATCAGTTCAACTGATTGCACCTGTATCAACTGCTTTCTACTGAACTAGACCAACTCTCTCTGTCTCTCCATTCTACAAGGATATAAGACACATTTCCTCCAACTTTCTATCCATTCATCCTCTTCAAACCATTCACTCATCCACCCATTAAACTATCCATCAACATCCATTAAACAATCTGCCTATCAACATCCATTACACTTTCTGTCTATCAACATCCATTACACTATCTACATTTAACTTTTAAACTATATACTCTGTCTCAGGCTTTAAGCATACAATATGGCTCTATTAAGACTGCCGTTAAGCAATTAGAATCCTATGGCAGGTGTTCGGGCCAGCTGCATCAACTGCCAGTCTCAGGCTTTAAGCATACAAACTGGCCCTATTAAGACTACACATCCTGTCCAACTGCTTCCTCTGCCAAAAACTGTTTCAAAATAAAAGTCCTCACTACAATATTTCACTGTTAAACAATTTAACCCTTTAAACTACTGAACTTTTTAACTGTTCAGCCATTGTAACTGTTACTTGTCATCAACTATGACTCCTACCCACTGTAGCTAGTTAGCATGGTTAGCATAGTTAGCATGCTAGCATGTTAGCATGCTAGTTAGCATTTTTAGCAAAACTGCTAAAATGATTAGCTAAGTTAGCTAAGTCACATGGTTAGCATAATTAGCATGCTAGCATGTTAGCATGCTAGTTAGCATTTTTAACAAAAACTACTACAATGATTAGCTAAGTTAGCTAAGTCACATGGTTAGCATAGTTAGCATGCTAACATGTTAGCATGCTAACATGTTAGCATGCTAGTTAGCATTTTTTACAAAACTGCTAAAAATGATTAGCTAAGTTAGCTAAGTCACATGGTTAGCATAGTTAGCATGCTAGCATGCTAGTTAGCATTTTTAGCAAAACTGCTAAAAATGATTAGCTAAGTTAGCTAAGTCACATGGTTAGCATAGTTAGCATGCTAACATGTTAGCATGCTAGTTAGCATTTTTTACAAAACTGCTAAAATGATTAGCTAAGTTAGCTAAGTAACATGGTTAACATAATTAGCATGTTAGCATGCTAATTAGCATAGTTATCATAACTAATAAAAATTATTAGCTAGGTTAACTAAGTCATATGGTTAGCATAGGTAACATTTTAACATTGTTAACATGCTAGTTAGCATAGTTACTTGGTTAGCATTATTATCTTTGTTAACATAGTTAGCATAACTACTAGCAAACATTGGAGCCATTCCAACTGTTAGTTATCGTCAACTATCTGCCTAAATAATTTAACCATTTCAATTATCAACCTATTTAACTGTTCAGTCATTCCAACTATAGTAAACCTTATCTACCAAGCAAATAATTTAACCATATGAACTCATCATATTTTTTGCATTTTCATGCACTGTATTTCCTTCAGGAAATGCTTTTCTAGTTCTTCTGATTATTCTTCTTCTTCTAACGCAGTTAATGCAGCTTCAACCGTTTAACGTAGAAACTTCATTCAAACTGCGTTGCGTAGGTCTTACTTAGGACATGTGGGCTTTGTATTTTTCATCTTTGTAACTTTTATACTTTTTAAACTATTAATTAAAAACTAATCAAAATTTCCCCATTGACTTAACACTATGATTATGACATCACAATACGGCCGTTAAGCAATTAGAATCCTATGGCAGGTGTTCGGGCCACCTGCATCAACTGCCAGTCTCAGGCTTTAAGCATACAAACTGGCCCTATTAAGACTACACATCCTGTCCAACTGCTTCCTCTGCCAAAAACTGTTTCAAAATAAAAGTCCTCACTACAATATTTCACTGTTAAACAATTTAACCCTTTAAACTACTGAACTTTTTAACTGTTCAGCCATTGTAACTGTTACTTGTCATCAACTATGACTCCTACCCACTGTAGCTAGTTAGCATAGTTAGCATGCCAGCATGTTAGCATGCTAGTTAGCATTTTTAGCAAAACTGCTAAAAACGATTAGCTAAGTTAGCTAAGTCACATGGTTAGCATAATTAGCATGCTAGCATGTTAGCATGCTAGCTAGCATTTTAGCAAAACTACTAAAAATGATTAGCTAAGTTAGCTAAGTCACATGGTTAGCATAATTAGCATGCTAACATGTTAGCATGCTAGTTAGCATAGTTATCATAACTGCTAAAAATGATTAGCAATGTTAGCTAAATCATATGGTTAGCATAGTTAGCATGCTAGCATGTTAACATGCTAGTTAGCATAGTTAGCATAACTGTTAAAAATGATTAGCGAAGTTAGCTAAGTCACATGGTTAGCATAATTAGCATAACTGTTAAAAATGATTAGCGAAGTTAGCTAAGTCACATGGTTAGCATAGTTAGCATGCTAGTAAGTTAGCATGTTAGTTAGCATAGTTAGCATCACTATTAAAAATGATTAGCGAAGTTAGCTAAGTCACAAGGTTAGCATAATTAGTATGTTAGCATGCTATTAGCATAGTTAGCATAACTAATAAAATGATTAGCTAGGTTAGCTAAGTCATATGGTTAGCATAGTTAACATTTTAACATTGTTAGCATGCTAGTTAGCATAATAACTTGGTTAATATTATTATCTGTTAACATAGTTAGCATAACTGCTAGCAAACATTGGAGCCATTCTAACTGTTAGTTATCGTAAACTATCTGCCTAAATAATTTAACCATTTCAATTATCGACCTATTTAACTGTTCAGTCATTCCAACTATATTAAACCTTATCTACCAAGCAAATAATTTAACCATATGAACGCATCATATTTTTGCATTTTCATGCACTGTATTTCCTTCAGGAAATGCTTTTCTAGTTATTCTTATTATTTTTCTTCTTCTAACGCAGTTAATGCAGCTTCAACCGTTTAACGTAGAAACTTCATTCAAACTGCGTTGCGTAGGTCTTACTTAGGACATGTGGGCTATGTATTTTTCATCTTTGTAACTTTTATACTTTTTAAACTATTAATTAAAAACTACTCAAAATTTCCCCATAGACTTAACATGGGCTGATGACATCACAATGGACTAATTAACTTGATTTGCACCTGGTATCATCTTCCAGCTGCTCATCTAGGCCCCATCAAAGAATCAGTTCAACTGATTGCACCTGTATCAACTGCTTTCTACTGAACTAGACCAACTCTCTCTGTCTCTCCATTCTACAAGGATATAAGACACATTTCCTCCAACTTTCTATCCATTCATCCTCTTCAAACCATTCACTCATCCACCCATTAAACTATCCATCAACATCCATTAAACAATCTGCCTATCAACATCCATTCAACTTTCTGTCTATCAACATCCATTACACTATCTACATTTAACTTTTAAACTATATACTCTGTCTCATGCTTTAAGCATACAATATGGCTCTATTGAGACTGCCGTTAAGCAATTAGAATCCTATGGCAGGTGTTCGGGCCAGCTGCATCAACTGCCAGTCTCAGGCTTTAAGCATACAAACTGGCCCTATTAAGACTACACATCCTGTTCAACTGCTTCCTCTGCCAAAACCTGTTTTAAAATAAAAGTCTTCACTACAATATTTCACTGTTAAACAATTTAACCCTTTAAACTACTGAACTTTTCAACTGTTCAGCCATTGTAACTGTTACTTGTCATCAACTATGACTCCTACCCACTGTAGTTAGTTAGCTAAGTTAGCTAAGTAACATTGTTAGCATAGTTAGCATGTTAGCATGCTAGTTAGCATTTTTAGCAAAACTGTTAAAAACGATTAGCTAAGTTAGCTAAGTCACATGGTTAGCATAGTTAGCATGCTAGCATGTTAGCATGCTAGTTAGCATTTTTAGCAAAACTGCTAAAAATGATTAGCTAAGTTAGCTAAGTCACATGGTTAGCATAATTAGCATGCTAGTATGTTAGCATGCTAGTTAGCATTTTAGCAAAACTGCTAAAAATGATTAGCTAAGTTAGCTAAGTCACATGGTTAACATACTAAAAATGAAAACATTAGCTAAGTTAACTAGGTTAAGTATTATCCACCTATTTAACCGTTCAATCATTCCAACTATATTAAACCTTATCTACCAAGCAAATCATTTAACCATATAAACTATCCACCTATTTAACTGTTCAGTCCCTCCAACTATATTAAACCTCATATACCTAGCAACCAATATAGTTTGTTTTTACTCTGTATGATATTTTACATCATATTTTTTGCATTTTCATGCACTGTATTTCCTTCAGGAAATGCTTTTCTAGTTATTATTTTTCTTCTTCTAACGCAGTTAATGCAGCTTCAACCGTTTAACGTAGAAACTTCATTCAAACTGCGTTGCGTAGGTCTTACTTAGGACATGTGGGCTTTGTATTTTTCATCTTTGTAACTTTTATACTTTTTAAACTATTAATTAAAAACTACTCAAAATTTCCCCATAGACTTAACATGGGCTGATGACATCACAATGGACTAATTAACTTGATTTGCACCTGGTATCATCTTCCAGCTGCTCATCTAGGCCCCATCAAAGAATCAGTTCAACTGATTGCACCTGTATCAACTGCTTTCTACTGAACTAGACCAACTCTCTCTGTCTCTCCATTCTACAAGGATATAAGACACATTTCATCCAACTTTCTATCCATTCATCCTCTTCAAACCATTCACTCATCCACCCATTAAACTATCCATCAACATCCATTAAACAATCTGCCTATCAACATCCATTCAACTTTCTGTCTATCAACATCCATTACACTATCTACATTTAACTTTTAAACTATATACTCTGTCTCAGGCTTTAAGCATACAATATGGCTCTATTAAGACTGCCGTTAAGCAATTAGAATCCTAGGCCAGGTGGCCAGGCCACCAGCATCAACTGCCAGTCTCAGGCTTTAAGCATACAAACTGGCCCTATTAAGACTACACATCCTGTTCAACTGCTTCCTCTGCCAAAAACTGTTTCAAAATAAAAGTCCTCACTACAATATTTCACTGTTAAACAATTTAACCCTTTAAACTACTGAACTTTTTAACTGTTCAGCCATTCTAACTGTTACTTGTCATCAACTATGACTCCTACCCACTTTAGCTAGTTAGCATGGTTAGCATAGTTAGCATGCTAGCATACTAGCATGTTAGCATGCTAGTTAGCATTTTTAGTAAAACTGCTAAAAATGATTAGCTAAGTTAGCTAAGTCACATGGGTAGCATAGTTAGCATGCTAACATATTAGCATGCTAGTTAGCATTTTTAGCAAAACTGTTAAAAATGATTAGCTAAGTTAGTTAAGTCACATGGTTAGCATAGTTAGCATGCTAGCATGTTAACATGCTAGTTAGCATAGTTAGCATAACTATTAAAAATGTTTAGCGAAGTTAGCTAAGTCACATGGTTAACATAATTAGCATGTTAGCATGCTAATTAGCATAGTTATCATAACTAATAACAATGATTAGCTAGGTTAGCTAAGTAATATGGTTAGCATAGTTAACATTTTAACATTGTTAGCATGCTAGTTAGCATGGTTACTTGGTTAACATTATTATCTTTGTTAACATAGTTAGCATAACTGCTAGCAAACATTGGAGCCATTCCAACTGTTAGTTATCGTCAACTATCTGCCTAAATAATTTAACCATTTCAATTATCAACCTATTTAACTGTTCAGTCATTCCAACTATAGTAAACCTTATCTACCAAGCAAATAATTTAACCATATGAACTCATCATATTTTTGCATTTTCATGCACTGTATTTCCTTCAGGAAATGCTTTTCTAGTTCTTATTATTCCTCTTCTTTTAACGCAGTTAATGCAGCTTCAACCGTTTAACGTAGAAACTTCATTCAAACATTGACGCGTAGGTCTTAATTAGGACATGTGGGCTTTGTATTTTTCAACTTTGTAACTTTTATACTTTTTAAACTATTAATTAAAAACTATCAAAATTTCCCCATTGACTTAACATTGCCCTTTATGACATCACAGCAAATAGAATCCTGTGGCAGGTGTTCGGCCATCTGTTTCAACTGCCATTCTCAGGCTTTAAGCATACAAACTGGCCCTATTAAGACTACACATCCTGTTCAACTGCTTCCTCTGCCAAAAACTGTTTCAAAATAAAAGTCCTCACTACAATATTTCACTGTTAAACAATTTAACCCTTTAAACTACTGAACTTTTTAACTGTTCAGCCATTGTAACTGTTACTTGTCATCAACTATGACTCTTACCCACTGTAGCTAGTTAGCTAGCTAGTTTGGGCAGCCGTGGCCCACTGGTTAGCACTCTGGACTTGTAACCGGAGGGTTGCCGGTTCGAGCCCCGACCAGTGGGCTGCGGCTGAAGTGCCCTTGAGCAAGGCACCTAACCCCTCACTGCTCCCCGAGCGCCGCCATTGTAGCAGGCAGCTCACTGCGCCGGGATTAGTGTGTGCTTCACCTCACTGTGTGTACACTGTGTGCTGTTTGTGTTTCACTAATTCACGATTGGGTTAAATGCAGAGACCAAATTTCCCTCACGGGATCAAAAAAGTATATATACTTATACTTATATATATACTAAGTTAGCTAAGTAACTTGGCTAGCATTGTTAGCATGCTAGCATGTTAACATGCTAGTTAGCATTTTTAGCAAAACTGCTAAAAATGATTAGCTAAGTTAGCTAAGTCACATGGTTAGCATAGTTAGCATGCTAACATGTTAGCATGCTAGTTAGCATTTTTAGCAAAAATGCTAAAAATGATTAGCTAAGTTAGCTAAGTCACATGGTAAGCATAGTTAGCATGCTAGCATGTTAGCATGCTAGTTAGCATAGTTAGCATAACTGCTAAAAATGATTAGCGAAGTTAGCTAATTCACATGGTTAACATAGTTAGCATGCTAACATGTTAGCATGCTAGTTAGCATAACTGTTAAAAATGATTAGTGAAGTTAGCCAAGTCACATGGTTAGCATAATTAGCATATTAATATAACCATATGAACTCATCATATTTTTGCATTTTCATGCACTATATTTCCTTCAGGAAATGCTTTTCTAGTTATTCTTCTTCTTCTAACGCAGTTAATGCAGCTTCAACCGTTTAACGTAGAAACTTCATTCAAACTGCGTTGCGTAGGTCTTACTTATGACATGTGGGCTTTGTATTTTTCATCTTTGTAACTTTTATACTTTTTAAACTATTAATTAAAAACTACTCAAAATTTCCCCATAGACTTAACATGGGCTGATGACATCACAATGGACTAATTAACTTGATTTGCACCTGGTATCATCTTCCAGCTGCTCATCTAGGCCCCATCAAAGAATCAGTTCAACTGATTGCACCTGTATCAACTGCTTTCTACTGAACTAGACCAACTCTCTCTGTCTCTCCATTCTACAAGGATATAAGACACATTTCCTCCAACTTTCTATCCATTCATCCTCTTCAAACCATTCACTCATCCACCCATTAAACTATCCATCAACATCCATTAAACAATCTGCCTATCAACATCCATTCAACTTTCTGTCTATCAACATCCATTACACTATCTACATTTAACTTTTAAACTATATACTCTGTCTCAGGCTTTAAGCATACAAACTGGCCCTATTAAGACTACACAACCTGTCCAACTGCTTCCTCTGCCAAAAACGGTTTCAAAATAAAAGTCCTCACTACAATATTTCACTGTTAAACAATTTAACCCTTTAAACTACTGAACTTTTTAACTGTTCAGCCATTGTAACTGTTACTTGTCATCAACTATGACTCCTACCCACTGTAGCTAGTTAGCATGGTTAGCATAGTTAGCATGCTAACAAGTTAGCATGCTAGTTAGCATTTTTAGCAAAACTGTTAAAAATGATTAGCTAAGTTAGCTAAGTACCATAGTTAGCATGATAGCATGCTAGTTAGCATTTTTAACAAAACTGCTAAAAATGATTACCTAAGTTAGCTAAGTAACATGGTTAATATAGTTAGCATGCTAGCATGCTAATTAGCATAACCATTAAATATGAAAACATTAGCTAAGTTAACTAAGTTAAGTAGCTTGGTTAACATTATTATCTTTGATAACATAGTTAGAATAACTGCTAGCAAACATTAGAGCCATTCCAACTGTCAGTTATCGTCAACTATCTACCTATATAGAGCCTTTAAACTATTTGTCTATCAACACACATTAAACTATCAGTCTGTCAACTACTTTTAAACTATCTACATTTAACTTTTAAACTTTCAACATTCATTGAACTATATGTCTATTAAACTATCTGTCTATTAACAACTGTTAAACTATCTACATTCAAATTTTAAACTGTCTACTTCTAAACTGTCAACTTTTATTAAGCTATGCTATGTGTGTCCTAGCTTCATTTTCATGCACTCGTAATTCCCTGGAATTACATTCTCTAGTTAGAGTGCATGAAAATACACTCTACTGTTCTTCCTAGGCTTCTTCTTCTTCTTCTTCTTCTTCTTATTCTTCTTCTAACGCAGTTAATGCAGCTTCAACCGTTTAACGTAGAAACTTCATTCAAACTGCGTTGCGTAGGTCTTACTTATGACATGTGGGCTTTGTATTTTTCATCTTTGTAACTTTTATACTTTTTAAACTATTAATTAAAAACTGCTCAAAATTTCCCCATAGACTTAACATGGGCTGATGACATCACAATGGACTAATTAACTTGTATTTGCACCTGGTATCATCTTCCAGCTGCTCATCTAGGCCCCATCAAAGAATCAGTTCAACTGATTGCACCTGTATCAACTGCTTTCTACTGAACTAGACCAACTCTCTCTGTCTCTCCATTCTACAAGGATATAAGACACATTTCCTCCAACTTTCTATCCATTCATCCTCTTCAAACCATTCACTCATCCACCCATTAAACTATCCATCAACATCCATTAAACAATCTGTCTATCAACATCCATTACACTATCTACATTTAACTTTTAAAATATATACTCTGTCTCAGGCTTTAAGCATACAATATGGCTCTATTAAGACTGCCGTTAAGCAATTAGAATCCTATGGCAAGTGTTCGGACCAGCTGCATCAACTGCCAGTCTCAGGCTTTAAGCATACAAACTGGCCCTATTAAGACTACACATCCTGTCCAACTGCTTCCTCTGCCAAAAACTGTTTCAAAATAAAAGTCCTCACTACAATATTTCACTGTTAAACAATTTAACCCTTTAAACTACTGAACTTTTTAACTGTTCAGCCATTGTAACTGTTACTTGTCATCAACTATGACTCCTACCCACTGTAGCTAGTTAGCATGGTTAGCATAGTTAGCATGCTAGCATGTTAACATGCTAGTTAGCATTTTTAGCAAAACTGTTAAAAATTATTAGCTAAGTTAGCTAAGTCACATGGTTAGCATAGTTAGCATGCTAGCATGTTAGCATGCTAGTTAGCATAGTTAGCAAAACTGCTAAAAATTATTAGCTAGGTTAGCTAAGTCACATGTAAGGATGTAACGATTACCGGTATAATGATAAACCGTGATAAAAATGTTGACGATAACAATTACCGTTTTCTTTTGAAATATCATAATTATCACGGTTGATTACCACGGTGTTGAAACCGTGTGTTTAATCCTTCCCAGCTTCATCAGAGCCTGCTTTTGACATACAGTAGGCCTGGTACAATGAAGCAAAATTGGTACCTTACTGATTCTGTCGTCTAATTGATGGTTTTAACTGCGAATTGGATTAGGCTACAACTGATTTTAAAAGGCGGAACATTTTCACCGCAAAACTTGCACTGTATCATTTGCACTCTGCGTCTTTTTATGTTCGCGTGCACATTAAATCCATTCCACTCACGTTATCAGAAGAACACAGTAGCCTAAAGTTTTATTTCGAACACTTACTTTGGTCTCACTCAGGGTAGGAATTTCACGGCGACCACGTTTTTGCCCCTTGCGTTGGCCGTGATGTCCCTTTGAAAATCAGAGGTTTACAGGCCACGGTGCCCTTGGTGCCCTTCTTTCAATATTCTGCTTTGCGTCCTACTGATAGCGATTTTTATTTAGCCTATGGCCTGTCAAAATAATCTTAGCATTCACAGCGCAAATTAATTTCTTTTACGCAGTGGAGAAAGTGACAGCGCAAGAAAGAAAGTGCGTAAATTCACCTATTCTTCTCAGTTGAACTACTCGCGAAGTAGCCTACTCATCATACAGACATCACAAGTATCACATGAAAGAGCTTTTTCTCAGCTTTTAAACGATGTTAGCCGCGAATTGCTGTGGTGAACGGTTCGCGAGAAACGTAAATAATATAATTTAATTTAATCATAAATTCTATTGAAGGTTTTCGTCCATCTCCCTACCCATTCCTCTCGGTGCAATACTTCACGAACCTTTTGTTTAACACATGACAAACCATATATCAAAATAAACAGCAGACCTTACCGAACATAAAGGTGTAAAGCAGTCCCCTGTACAGTTAGCCGTTCCAGAGTAATCCACTTTTGAATTTGCAGTAGGCTACATTTCGACATGCATGGATGTCTCCAAATTTGGGCTTTACGTTTTACAATGTGTTTAAATTGTTCCACATGATTTCATAACGGGCCAAATACAAAATAAATGTTACAAATATCGCCTATATATCGGTAAATCAGAGGACAGCTGACTAAGAGTTTGTGAAAGTAGATCACAAAAAGCTAAGCATGCATCTAGGCTATTTGAGTTTCTTAAAGCTGAACTGTGCTTAAATTGTTCAATACATGATTTCATAACAGGCCAAATATAAAATAAATGTTAAATATAGCCTAGATATCTGTAAATATTAGATGCTCAGATGATTTGCAGTTCTATATAATATGTCATGTTTCATGTTTTTGTAATATTTCATACAGTGATGCAGGTCTACTGCAGTGAATAGGCTATACAACTTTGATATTTTTTATAGCCTATGTGGCCTTTGTGCCCTCCACCAAATATGCCCAACTGAAGGCCAAGTGGCCTTGCCCCCAGAATGGTGAAATTCCAAGCCTGGTCTCACTCATTGGATCCAAATAACAGTAATAGCAACCTCCAAGTCATGGTAGGGTAAGTTAAGCGATAAGCACATAGCCAATTAAACATGAAAAACTGAACGGGACACTTTTTGAAACTATTTCAGCTTGTGTAGGCCTATCAGTGCTTTCTGAACATATTGAACACACTTTTAAAAATACCGTGATAATACCGAAAACCGTGATAATTTTGGTCACTATAACCGTGAGGTTAAATTTTCATACCGTTACATCCCTAGTCACATGGTTAACATAGTTAGCAACATGCTAGTTAGCATAACTACTAAAAATGAAAACATTAGCTAAGTTAACTAAGTTAAGTATTATCCACCTATTTAACCGTTCAATCATTCCAACTATATTAAACCTTATCTACCAAGCAAATCATTTAACCATATAAACTATCCACCTATTTAACTGTTCAGTCACTCCAACTATATTAAACCTCATCTACCTAGCAACCAATATCGTTTGTTTTTACTCTGTATGATAATTTACATCATATTTTTTGCATTTTCATGCACTGTATTTCCTTCAGGAAATGCTTTTCTAGTTACAGTGCATGAAAATGCACTGTACTGTTCTTCCTAGGCTTCTTATTATAGTGCATGAAAATGCACTATACTGTTCTTCCAAGTCTTCTTATTAGAGTGCATGAAAATGCACTCTACTGTTCTTCCTAGGCTTCTTCTTCTTCTTCTTATTATTCTTCTTCTTCTAACGCAGTTAATGCAGCTTCAACCGTTTAACGTAGAAACTTCATTCAAACTGCGTTGCGTAGGTCTTACTTATGACATGTGGGCTTTGTATTTTTCATCTTTGTAACTTTTATACTTTTTAAACTATTAATTAAAAACTACTCAAAATTTCCCCATAGACTTAACATGGGCTGATGACATCACAATGGACTAATTAACTTGATTTGCACCTGGTATCATCTTCCAGCTGCTCATCTAGGCCCCATCAAAGAATCAGTTCAACTGATTGCACCTGTATCAACTGCTTTCTACTGAACTAGACCAACTCTCTCTGTCTCTCCATTCTACAAGGATATAAGACACATTTCATCCAACTTTCTATCCATTCATCCTCTTCAAACCATTCACTCATCCACCCATTAAACTATTCATCAACATCCATTAAACAATCTGCCTATCAACATCCATTCAACTTTCTGTCTATCAACATCCATTACACTATCTACATTTAACTTTTAAACTATATACTCTGTCTGAGGCTTTAAGCATACAATAAATATGGCTCTATTAAGACTGCCGTTAAGCAATTAGAATCCTAGGCCAGGTGGCCAGGCCACCAGCATCAACTGCCAGTCTCAGGCTTTAAGCATACAAACTGGCCCTATTAAGACTACACATCCTGTTCAACTGCTTCCTCTGCCAAAAACTGTTTCAAAATAAAAGTCCTCACTACAATATTTCACTGTTAAACAATTTAACCCTTTAAACTACTGAACTTTTTAACTGTTCAGCCATTGTAACTGTTACTTGTCATCAACTATGACTCCTACCCACTGTAGCTAGTTAGCTAAGTTAGCTAAGTAACTTGGTTAACATAGTTAGCATGCTAGCATGTTAGCATGCTAGTTAGCATTTTTAGCAAAACTGCTAAAAATGATTAGCTAAGTTAGCTAAGTCACATGGTTAGCATAGTTAGCATGCTAGCATGTTAACATGCTAATTAGCATGCTAATTAGCATTTTTAACAAAACTGCTAAAAATGATTAGCTAAGTTAGCTAAGTCACATGGTTAGCATAGTTAGCATGCTAACATGTTAGCATGCTAGTTAGCATTTTTAACAAAACTGCTAAAAATGATCAGCTAAGTTCACTAAGTCACATGGTTAGCATAGTTAGCATGCTAGCATGTTAGCATGCTAGTTAGCATTTTTAGCAAAACTGCTAAAAATGATTAGCTAAGTTAGCTAAGTCACATGGTTAGCATAGTTAGCATGCTAACACGTTAGCATGCTAGTTAGCATTTTTAGCAAAACTATTAAAAATGATTAGCTAAGTTAAGTAAGTTAACTAAGTTAAGTAAAAATGATTAGCTAAGTAACATGGTTAACATAGTTAGCATGTTAGCATTGCTAACATGCTAGTTAACATAACTACTAAAAATGAAAACATTAGCTAAGTTAACTAAGTTAAGTATTATCCACCTATTTAACCGTTCAATCATTCCAACTATATTAAACCTTATCTACCAAGCAAATCATTTAACCATATAAACTATCCACCTATTTAACTGTTCAGTCACTCCAACTATATTAAACCTCATCTACCTAGCAACCAATATAGTTTGTTTTTACTCTGTATGATATTTTACATCATATTTTTTGCATTTTCATGCACTATATTTCCTTCAGGAAATGCTTTTCTAGTTCTTATTCTTCCTTCTAACGCACTTAATGCAGCATCAACCGTTTAACGTAGAAACTTCATTCAAACTATGTTACGTAGGTCTTACTTAGGACATGGGTGCTTTGTATTTTTCAGCTTTGTAACTTTTATACTTTTTAAACTATTAATTAAAAACTGTTCAAAATTTCCCCATAGACTTAACATGGGCTGATGACATCACAATAGAGCCGTTAAGCAATTAGAATCCTATGGCAGGTGTTCGGGCCAGCTGCATCAACTGCCAGTCTCAGGCTTTAAGCATACAAACTGGCCCTATTAAGACTACACATCCTGTTCAACTGCTTCCTCTGCCAAAAACTGTTTCAAAATAAAAGTCCTCACTACAATATTTCACTGTTAAACAATTTAACCCTTTAAACCCTTTAAACTTTTTAACTGTTCAGCCATTGTAACTGTTACTTGTCATCAACTATGACTCCTACCCACTGTAGCTAGTTAGCATGGTTAGCATAGTTAGCATGCTAGCATGTTAGCATGCTAATTAGCATTTTTAGCAAAACTGCTAAAAATAATTACCTAAGTTAGCTAAGTCACATGGTTAGCATAATTAGCATGCTAGCATGTTAGCATGCTAGTTAGCATTTTTTACAAAACTACTAAAAATGATTAGCTAAGTTAGCTAAGTCACATGGTTAGCATAGTTAGCATGCTAGCATGTTAGCATGCTAGTTAGCATTTTTTGCAAAACTACTAAAAATGATTAGCTAAGTTAGCTAAGTCACATGGTTAGCATAATTAGCATGCTAACATGCTAGTTAGCATTTTTAGCAAAACTGCTAAAAATGATTAGCTAAGTTAGCTAAGTCACGTGGTTAGCATAGTTAGCATGCTAGCGTGTTAGCATGCTAGTTAGCATTTTTAGCAAAACTGCTAAAAATGATTAGCTAAGTTAGCTAAGTCACGTGGTTAGCATAGTTAGCATGCTAACATGTTAGCATGCTAGTTAGCATTTTTAGCAAAACTGCTAAAAATGATTAGTTAAGTTAGCTAAGTCACATGGTTAGCATAGTTTATCATAGTTAGCATAACTGTTCAAAATGTTTAACAAAGTTAGCTAAGTCACATGGTTCACATAATTAGCATGTTAGCATGCTAATTAGCATAGTTATCATAACTAATAACAATGATTAGCTAGGTTAGCTAAGTAATATGGTTAGCATAGTTAACATTTTAACATTGTTAGCATGCTAGTTAGCATGGTTACTTGGTTAACATTATTATCTTTGTTAACATAGTTAGCATAACTGCTAGCAAACATTGGAGCCATTCCAACTGTTAGTTATCGTCAACTATCTGCCTAAATAATTTAACCATTTCAATTATCAACCTATTTAACTGTTCAGTCATTCCAACTATAGTAAACCTTATCTACCAAGCAAATAATTTAACCATATGAACTCATCATATTTTTGCATTTTCATGCACTGTATTTCCTTCAGGAAATGCTTTTCTAGTTCTTATTATTCTTCTTCTAACGCAGCTAATGCAGCTTCAACCATTTAACGTATAAACTTTATTCAAACTATGTTACGTAGGTCTTATTTAGGACATGTAGGCTTTGTATTTTTCATCTTTGTAACTTTTATACTTTTTAAACTATTAATTATTAACTTTTATAAAATCCCCATAGACTTAACATTAGATTATGACATCACAATGGACTAATTAACTTGATTTGCACCTGTATCATCTTCCAGCTGCTCATCTAGGCCCCATCAAAGAATCAGTTCAACTGATTGCACCTGTATCAACTGCTTTCTGTTGAACTAGGCCAACTCTCTCTGTCTCTCTCCAGGCACATTTCATCCAACTTTCTATCCATTCATCTTCTTCAAACCATTCATTCATCCACCCATTAAACTATCCATCAACTTCCATTAAACATTAAACTGCCTATCAACATCCATTCAACTTTCTGTCTATCAACATCCATTACACTATCTACATTTTTTAAACTATATACTCTGTCTCAGGCTTTAAGCATACAATATGGCTCTAATAAGACTGCCGTTAAGCAATTAGAATCCTAGGCCAGGTGGCCAGGCTATATTAAACCGTATCTACCTAGTTCAGTCATTCCAACTATATTAAACCTCATCTACCTAGCAAATAATTTAACCTTTTACACTATCCACCTATTTAACTGTTCAGTCATTCCAACTATATTAAACCTCATCTACGTAGTTCAGTCATTCCAACTATATTAAATCTCATCTACCTAGCAAATAATTTAACCTTTTAACTATCCACCTATCTGTTCAGTCATTCCAACTATATTAAACCTCATCTACCTAGTTCAGTCATTTCAACTATATTAAACCTTATCATCTTGGTTGGCAATTAGCACATCATCTGTTTTAACAATATATTTCACACCATATGTTTTGCATTTTCATGCACTAGTAATTCCCTGGAATTGCGTTTTCTAGTTAATTTTAGTCTCCCTCTGTTCCCTCTGTTTCAGGCGTTATGATGTGAGGACTGCTGCCCTGAGAACGCCCTGAGAGTGCATATGTGTAAAAAAAAACATTAGTTTTTATTTTCATTAGGTGAATCTGGTCATGTATGCAATAAAGATGGGGGAAACAACAGTCGGGATTGGATTGTGATTTATTGTTAATCTGACTGTAAGGTGTCCAGAAGGTAGGAACCTGTTCCAGTTAATTTTACTGAAGCTTCATTTGGCTCGGTAGCAGATTTGAAGTGGAAATGTATGTCTTGGTATGCATTTCCAGTTACCATCTGCTGGTGAGAAAGTCAAATAAAGCTATAGGAAAATTAACTGGAACAGCATGCCACCTTCTGAAATGGGACTGTCGTGTATGCATGGTGTATGTGCAGCTTATTGCTATGCATGTTACACTGTTTTTGCTGTTACCTGCTGTGTATTTTAACATTTGGGTTAATGGACTCCTTGAGTGGCTGTGTATTGGACTGACTAGGGACACCTGGAGAGGACTGATGGGGATGTAATAGACTGATTTTGTGCACCTGTGAAGGGGGAGGGGTTCATTCACATTGGTTGATTAACCACTTGCTTTCACCTGCATGGCCTGGTGCTTTATATGAGCTTGCGAGGTGACCGGCAGGATGGGGCCTTGAGAGGGAGATGCGACAGCAACTGGCACAACGGCAGAGAGCCCACCATCAACGCAAGCGAAGTACCCTGTTAAGGGAAGTTATATTTCTGTAGCCCTACTTGCTATGCATTAGTAAGTTGGTAGACAAAGTGGCTGGTGGCTCATAAATGTTTGTTGTCCCTTGCAGCTCAGGTTTACATCAGCTGAGCAACAACGCGACCTGGGGGAATGCTGGAAGTGCCAATGAACACCTGTGGAAGTGTCTGCTGAACAACCGAAGTACATTCAGGGAAGGATCCGCCCTGATTTGGAATTGTGGATGACCTGGCGCCGACAGTGCAGTACCGGCTACATCGGAGCGCGTCCTGTGGACTATTCTTTTAAAACTCTGACCAGCGGACATTCCTTTATGTGTTGTGTCTGTTGTCTACGTGACTCGTCAGCCCAGCTGTAAACGCAGAGTGGACAGAAGACGTTGGGTGAGCGGAACTGAATTTAAGGTGTAGCATAATCTGATCTTTGTGTGGGTTTAATTATGAATTGCTGTGCCCTCTCAGTATTTTGAATGTATATTCACCTAGATAACTTATTTACCTGCATTATTAATCTGTTTCTGCTTGCCAGTTGGGGGTGCTTGGGACTGCAATGTTTATAGCTGGGCTGCTGTGAGTCCTCTATGTAAATTTTAGTAACTGTGCAATAAAAGCGTAACTGTTCTTGAGCCTCATGTGTTTGTGAGTCTGGGGAATTACCGTTTACCTGCAGTAGTAAAAGGGCTGTGACAGGACTACAGTTATAGTTGCATAGAAACTATAAGCAGTACAGTATAAAATCAAAATGAGTCTGAATTTGACGTCGAAAAGACGTCCACAAAGATGACGTCAAAAACCGTCCACAAAATGACGTCGAAAAAATGTCCATGAAGACTACATTTGGACTAGAAATAGCTCCTATACGGACGTACTGTGGACGTCATAAATGGACGTTCAATAGACGTCGAAAAAAGACGTCGCCTGGAGTAACAGTCTGCACGTCCAGGTGACTTACATTTGATGTCCAAAAATGACTTAGAAAAGACGTCGTATCAACGTCTCTTTGCTCAGTGGGTAATGTATAAAGAGAGGTGTCATATTATTAGAACTTATTTGTTGTGGAGAAAAGCTAGGTCATTATGATAACATTGTTGACTTAAGGAGTATTACAAATATTTTTATAACATACATATTTTTCATTTTTTGCATGCATGACTGCAACACTATCAAGAAACCTATATTAGACCATTTCACTTATATACTTGTATTACTTTATGTGACCTACCTTTGTAAGAAGAGGATGTTTACCGTGTACTGTACTGTCAGCAACTTTCAAAAACAGTTTGACTTTCATAGACAGGAAGTGATGGCTGGCACGAAACAGCGCATGGTTTAGTGTTTGTGCAGGACTAGGTAAGCGCTCGTGGGAACAAAACACATAAAATGGGCCAGTATCGCTTTTGTTTATGGCTGTAATGTTTCAACGGGGAATACCCACAGTATTTCCCATGTTGAACACTTAAAATAAAATTGTCATTCCAATTTCCCTTTAATGCAAATAACCATGAAGCTTCATGAAATGAGAGTTTTTCTATCAACCAAGCAGAGAAGTCCATTGTAGTAAAATACTGATTCATGGAAAACCATGAAAACCCAGTTCAGCCTTTCTGTGATGGCTACTTGATACATGGTTTACATGAATGCTACTACTGTAAGGGCCCTGTTTGTCCATGCTGGGTTTGTCATGGTGACTTTTGCTGCTGGCATTTGCTCGTTACTCTTGTGTGTCTTTCCCTCACATGGCCTGTAGGTGGGGGTGTGGAGCTCTCAGAGGAGGGCTGTTTGGGCTTATGACGGTAGTGTCATGACGTTCATGAAGACGAGCTTGTAACTTCTACTCATAACTAAACCTAACCCTGACCCTAACCCAAACCTAACCCATTGCCCGCCCCATTGTCTGTCCGGTGGATCTTATCTAGCATTAGTCACTTATGATTGGCGTCTCTCTGTCTATGCACTGCAAAGGGCTGATGGCTCTCCCTTGATCTATTTTGCACACATGTCCACATGCTGACTTGCACTCTGAACATTCTTGGTGTGCCTCTCACTCACTAGCTTTTCTCATCACTTCATTAACATAATCAAAATATAAAATACTTTTAGTGTGTACTTCTTTTCATGTCATTTCACCTTTGAGTCAGGTAGAGACATGCGCCCCCTGGTGGAGATTGGGGAAAAGACACATAACAGGCCTTTTGCCTCTTTTATTAATGCTTTTCTTTATTGACTTCTTCATTGACACTAAAGACCAAACACTCAAAACAAAAGCACCACACATAAATAGAGGAGTCATTGACACATGCAATTAGAGTAAAATGAATGCATTCATCACCGTGATTAATGAGATCAAATTAAAATAATTAAAGAATAATGCAATAAGACAAATACGCAATTGATCACAGCCTCACAGACGTTTGAGCCTTGTTCACTTTCACATCTACAGTTACTGTAGAATGTAGATCGTAGGCACTGTAATAACATTATCATTGTAATAACATTGTTGTCTTTAGGTACCTTAACTTCTTATGACATAGCCTACATATTTTAATTTATTTTTTGCATGCATGCATGCTAGCACAACTGTAAATAAAACAGTATTTGAGTGGTTGTTAGCTGTGTTTGTCCTACCTTTATGAGGAGAGGAGCTCTGTGTTGATATCACTGCTTAGGTTACTGGGTTTCAATGTCAACAACTTGCAGGAACAGTCTGATTTTCATAGACAGGAAGTGGTGGAATGAAACAGTGAGTGGTTTTGTGTTTCTGCAGGACTAGTTACCCACTTGTGTGAAAATGAACAACATTGCCACTTTGTGATAGAACAAGAACATTGTTTAAATGGCTGTAATATTTTAACAGGGAACACACAGTTTCCCCATGTTGAACACTGAGCACATATAATCATATAAATGTTCATGAGGCATCGGTTCTCCCTCCCAGAGCTTCTGGAGTAGCCAATGTGATGTGCATGTCAGGGCCTGTTATCAGAGTCTGTATCAAGAGAAGAAGCAATGCTACTGTAGCTCTCTCCCTCTTCTGTGAGTGTTTTTTTTAATGATGATCTCACAGTCACACCAGGTTCTGCTCACTTTCCTGAAGTTAGTTCCCTTCTCTCGCACTCCCCAAAATAACGACCGGCACCAGAGATGTAAAAGTCCCGCCATGTATTGGTTCTACCTGTGCGGTTAACACAGGTGATTTCACTAATTACCTGATCTACCTGTCTTAAGAGCTGTGCTAATTAAAAGTATAAGTATATATACTCTTTTGATCCCATGAGGGAAATTTGGTCTCTGCATTTATTACAATCCGTGAATTAGTGAAACACACAGCACACAGTGAGGTGAAGCACACACTAATCCCGGCGCAGTGAGCTGCCTGCTACAACAGCGGCGCTCGGGGAGCAGTGAGGGGTTAGGTGCCTTGCTCAAGGGCACTTCAGCCGCGCCTACTGGTCGGGGTTCGAACCGGCAATCCTCCGGTCACAAGTCTGAAGCGCTAACCAGTAGGTCACGGCTGCCCCCAGTAGGCCACGGCTGCCTTAATCAGCTGATGGTTTAAACAAAAAATGTGGCAGGACTTTAACTTTCTGAAGACAAACTTTTACACCTGTGATCCAATCAGCCTCACTCCCTACTTAAACCCCAATCTCCCCTCAGTCATCTGGCCTTGTCTGAGAGGACACTTAGGAACCTGAAGTGCTCTCCACAAGCCTGACTCCCTTGGAATACTTATCTTTGATTTCCCTTGCCTGATCCAGCATCCACACGCTCTGATCCTTGTGGCACCCTCTCTGATCATGTGGATCTCTCACTTATTGTGTTGGTCTGACATACTGCTTTACACATTGTTTATGATGTTTAGCAAACTGTAGAAAGCCGCAGTTCTCTCTGCTTGTGTGACAAAGACACAAACACATGCCCACAGACAAAAACATGCAACTTCAAAGGGCTCCGTTGTCTGCATCCTGTTTCTGACATGAAAACAAAAGGTTTTTATAAGAAGCGGGCACCAAAGACATGCCAGTGTAGTGTCTGTGTTGAACAACACAAGGGACTCTCCACTTCCCAAAGGTGAGATACAGATTACCGACTTTGAATTATAAATGTTTATATCTGAAATTCTATTGTTTTTTTTTTTTTTCAGAAACTTGATAAGTTTTTTCAGAAACTTGATGACTACAAATTATTTTTGTTAGTTGGTGTTGTAATTTGTGTTACAAAAACCGTGTTCTGGTTTAGCAGGTTAAACAGTCATTATTCATATGACAAATATTGTCAGCCTTCACTGACACTTCAGTTTTGACCTGGCTATTATGTGTGGGCCGCGAATCATCTAACATGTTGACATTAGTTGCAAACTCTGTTGAAGTAGCAATGATTCCATGTCTTATCCTAATCTAATGAGATTTGTCTTTATCTTGAGATTGGGGCAGAACTCTTTCAAGAGCTCACCTGGTGAAACCCCTTGTATCATGTGATGTTTTGTTGACTCTCTAGCAGTGTCTGGTGTGTTTTTTAGTGGCAGATACAGTCTCTCTGTCTTTGTGTGTGTGTGTGTGTGTGTGTGTGTGTGTGTGTTTATGTGTTTGTGTGTGTAACATGGATTGTTAGGCCACTGGGGATCATAGATAAGATGTGACAAATATTTCTTTGGGGTTTACAGTGACTTAAGTCTAGTGTATTGATAAAGAATATGTTTTACATCTTGGAATCAAAATTACAACAAAACTGTCCTTTACCAGATTATTTTTTTCCCCTCTCAGAAACAGCCAGACATGGGAGGATCAAAATCTAAGGAGTGCCCTCCTCCGCCTCCTTCTCCATGTAAGGGCACTCTTCCTGTTAAAACACCAGCACCCCCTAGTGGATACTGTAATATTAACCGCCCTTACATTTAGGACCTATTCTCCCAACATTGTGTACAGATTATAATTTCCCATTTCAAAGACATGGAATACAATATCTGGACATCAAACTGATATATCTCTGCTATTTTGTTAATGAGAACTAATGACAACTATACGTTCTGATGGGTTTTTGGTGTTCTCTGACTAATTAGTTAATTCATTCATTAGTCAGTTTCATTTGTTTCACAGTGCTGCCAGAACCCTGGAGGGAACTGGACTGGAGGTGAGTTTACTTTCAAAGACCCTCAGATTCACTAAAAAAACAGCAAGAACACAACTGTCGCGAGTGTGTCAGTTTGATTCCTTTGTTTACAATTTGATTAATTATATCTGTTACGTGAATGGTATATTCAATGAAAGACATGACTCAACTGAGATGCATATTTAATATATTCATGTTTAAAACTGTAGTGTGATAAACATGAAGTATTAATCCACAAAGATGCAAAAAGTAACTTACAGGCAAACTTTACGGCAGAGTACAAAGCTTTATTCACAACACTGCCTAACATACAAGCATCATATGTGAGCATGAGAGCCACAAGTCTGTCAAAGTCTTACCATTATTTGTAGGACTTTGTGTTTCCACAGCTGAACCAAACAGAATAGATTCCCAAAACTGAACCTTTCTCTCTGTGGAATACACATTGAGGTTCTTTCATGGCTAGCTAATATGCTGTGAGTGAAAATGTAACAGGATATTTTTAATGGATTACATCAGTGGTCCCCAAATGTTTTTTTCAGAGGGCCAGCTCACTATGCCTGGCTCTAAGAGAGGGTCAGAGACTCGGAGTATGTCAGTAACCGTAAATATCTTAGTGCTGTCTACCTTAGTTGGGGTCTGTTGTTTGGGTGTCCGCACAATGTCCGCCTCCTTGTTGTTCCTGTCAAGGTTGCCATGGTCGGGGAGACCTCAACAGGCACAGGCAAGATCTATATTTAATCATATAATCATAGGCTACTGCGATCTAATACCATTGTTAGCTGTGTCATCATGCTATAACAATATACAATGTAGTTCAACATCCTAAAGTATATTTTATTATTCGGAACTGAAGTTGTAAACAAGCAATATCTGAAATGACCACCTTTTATGAAGTGCTGGAAAAAAACATCTGAATCTGAAACCATTCTCACTTTCACTCGCATGGTGTGAACTGTGCTGTCTTTGTTTGAACATTCTAAGAACAAGTAAAAAAATGATAGAAATAATTATCCCAGAAAGTCCAAGAAATATGACTTGAATAGAAGATAGGCCTATTAACAATTAATTGATAAACTTTTAGAACATTTTAGAATACATTGTTTGCAGATAGGCCTACATTTCAATCTGTTCTCAATGGCAAACTCGAAACAGCGCCAAATCAACCAGTGGACAAAAAGTATTACATATCTATTGTTAAGACTTGCTATAGAGAATAAATGGGGGAAATTACAGAGGTTATAGTTTGACGGTGTCATACTCCTGTGTGGGCCCGATGCTATATGCCACGAACATGGTTTGGGGGCTACCCAAAATGAGGTGGCTGGCCGTAGTTTGGGGACCACTGGGTTACATGTAATGAAAATAAAAGAGCCGTCATGATAAGGACAGGCTGTTACTCCAGAGAGGTTGAACTCAGAGGTCATGGACAAGAGAAAGCCAAAATAACTGAGATCGTCCTCGTAATGTTTACATTTCTTTAAAGTGTAGACAGTTGGACAACAACAACCTGAGTAGACATTTAACAGCTAAAGTGTAGTCTAATTACTGGAAATATCCCCACAGTAGATGAACTATGAATTAACAACCACCAGCAAGAGCACAACTTGCATTGTGTCAATGCCAAATGAGTTTGGTTACTTCATGTTCAATTAGAATGGCCTAATTGGCCGTGACACAATTGAAAACTGTTTTTATTTTATTCTGTCTATTGCATCTAAATAGCATATTGAATGAGACATGTTCCAACATACAGTATATGCATATTTAATTCATTAAAATGTTTCAATGCACAGCAAAAGGGATGAGATGATAGACCATTTGAGGAGATTTCAGATAAGCACCCCAGATGTAAAGATTCTTCGTATCCTGGTCCACGGTCCAGTGGGAGCAGGGAAGTCCAGCTTCATCAACTCCATAGACAGCATCTTTCAGGGGCGAATGACCAGTGGAGCCATTGCAGAAGCGTGTGCTGGAAACAGCTTTACAAAGAGAGTGAGTATCTCATTTTTTTCTCATTTAATATGTGACAGGTCTAAAAGATGAGGAAAGTTCATTTAAATGGGGGTAACTAGAGGGGGGTTGCTGTCGCTGCTGCTGAAGCTGATGATGTTGAAGAAGATAATGAGTAAGCAATCACACAGATTAATGTGAATAAGAACATTGTGACATACACCACGTGTTTCACACACACACACACACACACACACACACACACACACACACTCACACATAGTGCAGACATCATAGTACATTTATATGAATTAGAAGACATCATAGTACATTTATATAAATTATTATACATCCAACACATAGTACATTTATATAAACTAGAAGTCAACATACATTTACACAGTGCAAATTACATGAATCATACTATTAATTGTAGCTGCATTATTTGTGGATGTTACTGTGAATTATAGTAAATGAATGAGAATGTTTTTCATAATTTTCAGTATAAAACCCACAAAATTAAAGATGGAGGATACGGATCCCACTTACCATTTGTCTTCTGTGATGTCATGGGCCTGGAAAGAGGAGATTCTGAAGGGGTGAAAGTGGATGACCTCAAAAAAATATTGAATGGTCACATCAAAGAAGGTTATGTGGTAAACACACACACACACACACACACACACACACACACACACACACACACACACACAAACACACACACACAAACACACACACATCAGCTACTGGCAGTGGGGACATCAGCAACTTCCAATCTATTAAAGGGACACCAGGCAAGCCTGATGCTTTTTCTCTACGAAACTCCCCCTCGCTCGATCTGAAGCTCTTTTCCTTTTCTTTGCGTCTTCCGTCAAGGGTTTTCACTGCTTCTTCGCCGGCTCTGCCATTATACACACGTTTGCAACAATCTCTAGCGTTTCATTAGCCTGCCTTTGTGCTGTAAACTGATCCTGCTTTGGTCGGCGGGTAGGATACACCAAACTTGCAAGTGGGATATTCTTCCTACAGGCAGTAGGGGCGGGCGAGAGAGCCTTCATTCGCCCCGTAATGAGTCATTTAACCATAAACCGACTTACGAAGATGATTAATTAACACGAAAACGTTGCCTGGTGTCCCTTTAATGTCCCATATCTATAGGTCACAAAATATAGAATTGTCACCTGCTGGCAGGAACAAATAATTTCTGATTAGTAACCTGCCATCCATTCGCTGCCCAATATCTGCTGATTGCCACCTAAGATAATGTAAATGAATCTGGATTCCGGCTCTCTTTTTTAACTTTCCCCCTCGACAGTTCAATCCAGTACATGTCCACAGGACAAGAGGCACAACATACAGTACTAATGTGTTCAATAAATGACAAAGAATCAATAATACCAGATACCACTCTCTTTTCCACCTTCAGTTCAATCAACTAAACTCACTTCCAGAAGAGGAAGACAAAGGATACATCAAAGATCCAAATCTGAGTGACAAGATTCACTGTCTGGTCAGCGTCATTCCAGCAGACTCCCTCCTCTGGTGTGCTGACAGCCGTAAAATTTCAGACCATGCCATGAAAGAAAAGGACGAAGCCTTCATCAAAAAGATCAAAGACGTTAGAGCACATGCCAGCATGATGGGCAAGTGTTACACAACAGACAGTCAGCTTTATGAAAGCTAACACATCAACATATTTCTTATGAAACTCTTTTTTTTGTTTCAGACATCCCTCAAGTTGTCATCCTGTCAAAAGTGGACGAAGCATGTTCTGAGGTCCAGAAAGACATTAAAATGATCTACAGAAGCAAAACCATCCGTGAGAAGGTGTGTATATCTCTTACATTCATCAGTCAATACATGTCAATACAGTTAACGCTGACCTTACACCATGCAATTTTCAAGCGATTTCATAGTTGGAGACTAATTTCCAGAGTTGGATTGGAATCATGAGAGTTTTACTGGAGACGCAGCACTTTTTCTAGTCTTGGTGTTACAACAATATTACAATAAAACATGTTCGATATTATTGCAGTGGCACAAACCACAGATGGTCAAACCACAACCCATCTACAGCTACAGCTACAGCTACAGCTCTCTCTCTCTCTCTCTCTCTCTCTCTCTCTCTCTCTCTCTCTCTCTCTCTCTCTCTCTCTCTCTCTCTCTCTCTCTCTCTCTCTCTCTCTCTCTCTCTCATTCGCTTCCAATCAGTCTCTTCAAAAAAAAGACGGGGTAAAACTCAAAATGTCAACTTCAAGTCGAAATTTCGAGAATCAAGTTGAAATTTAATGTTGGCATTAATCTCGATGTGTCAACGTTAAACTTTATTTCGAGAATCTTGACATTTCGTCTTTATTCTCAACATTCAAAACTAGTTAATATTGCTAAACCCAATCTGAAGTACAATTTCACCAAATCATCTGGGCTACACAAGGCATTTTGTTGAGTCATCGGCCAACTGATTGAGTCTGAGACTGTACTGTCATGGACATGTCAATATGATATGTTGAATTTATTCTCGAAATTTCAAGTTTAATGTCGACAAATTGAGATTAAAGTCAACATCATATTTTATCTTTATTCTCAAAATTTTGAATTTAATGTTGAAATGTCGCATTCATGTGTGGGCCTAATACATTTCATTCGTTCCTAATCCTTCGTTCAATAAAGACAAAAAGCCCAACAATACTGTAAAACAAATTGTTAGTCTTGGTTCATACAAATTAATAATTACTAGCATCTCTCCCTTATAAGATAACTTAAAATGTGTCTAGTTGCATATGGTACAATCCAATTCATTAACGATACAGCTTAATACCGAACAATTTGATTTTATCCAATGCAATACGATGTTACACATTTCAAATTTTATTTTCCGTTCTATAGTATCCAATCATATATATAACTAGATGTCCCGCGGAGTGTGTGTGTGTGTGTGTGTATGTGTATGTGTGTGCGTGCGTGCATGTACTTGTGGGTGTGCCTGTGTGTGCCCAGGAACGGAATTCCACGAAACTTGGCGTGCCTTCAGAGGGTGTCATAATGATCCTACTGTACACTTCCAATTTTGTGCAGTTTTGACAATGTTAGGTTTTCTGTAAATATCTCGAGAACCTTAGGGCCTAGGAGAACCACCATTTTTGTATGGTCAGGGCCATGTCAACCCATCCCATTACCACTCAATTCATGTATACCAGACCAGCAGATACCCTGACTTTGCTGAATTACTGAAGCTAAGCAGGCTTAGTAAGTACTTGGATAAGAAACCTCCTTGGAAGAGTAGGTTCCTGCTGGAAGTGGGGTTTGTTTGCTGTCCAGTAGGTGGCACTCTTCCCTGTGGCCAAAAGCCACCAAACAAATATCAATCCCAATGTCCTATTGCAGTGACAGGGACACTGTACTGAGATGTTTTTCTTTGCATGAATGTTAAATTGAGTTCCTGACTCACCATGGTTGTTAAAGATCCCATTGCACTTATTGCAAAGAGTAGGTGGTATATACTTAACATGTTATGTTTGTCATGCACCCACACATACAAACACACCTACATACACAAACACACACACACACAAACACACACACAAAATCACACACACAAACAAACTAACTGACATGCAGGCACACACACTCGATAAACACACACAGAAGCACACATAAACAACCACACACTCTGCACACACTCAATTACAAACACAAAAAAGAAACAAAGTAGGAAATGAACACAATTTGACAAGCGTGACTTATTTTTGTGGAAAAAATGTGCTGAACTGGCCGGCTGTCATATTTTACATTGCTCTGCGGTACATCTAGATCCAAATAGGCCTTGTTGAAACGGTTCTTTATTCATTCTGCTCGAAAGGTAGGCTACCGTCAGCCCAAGACCCAAACAGCCAGGCATATTTATGCATTAGCCTAGAGTATAAGGCTGATCTGTGAATGAGCCATAGCTGTAAGAAGTTCCGAAGCCGGCAAGGTTACATTCTTTTCAGTGGTAGCAAAGACAGCCAATCAGCGTCAAGTGCTTGCATTTCGTAACAAGCTTGTCAGTTAAGCCCGAAAGGACTCCAAATAGATGCAAAACCACGCATTGAAAATCCCCCAGCCTAACATAGCTTTCTGAGAGAGGTTTTAGGAAGCTTCTAAGGGTACGTTCAAACTAAGCGTCTTTTTCTCAGCTGCCGGCGGCCATTTTACACTATAACCCTATGGAGTAGACTGTGTTTTCAAAAAAGTCGTTGGTTTCTTTTAAAACTCAACTGCAACCGTCTTTTTCTGCAGCTCAGAAGTTGAGAAATGTTCAACTTCTAGCGGAAAAACGGCATACGTCATGCTGTCTTTTTTACAGATGACCAAGCAGATTAGAGACCTGTGGTCTCCCATGACAACCAATGGAGAAGGTGACAGAACACCGGTCGAGAGACTCGTTTTAGAGTCTTTGCATAGTTGTTTGACATGACTTCACAACTTCACAACCAAGTGTTAAAAGCAATAACCAATGTGAGTTTTCTCTTCCACGACATTTTGTACCCACACGGAACGTTAGTCACTTTGTCTATCGCAAAAAGACGCTTCTGGCTGCTTTTTGGAACAATACGATGGCAGCTTTTTTTTCAAACTGAAAAAGCAGTCTGCACAACTTCTTATGTCAGAAAGACGCTTAGTCTGAACGTAACCTAAGGCATTACAGACCCAACCAAAATTATGCTGTCTATATGCCACATCACAGAACAAGGACAAATACCCCGTTCAATCATTCTATGTCACCTTTAACAATGATGTGTGTAAGTGTGTTTGTGTTTCTTCAGATTCAACTTTGTAGTGTTAATGTGGGAGTTCCCCAATACTGCATCTTCCCAGTGAAGAACTACCATGACGAGAATCAGATGAACAACGACATGGACGTGCTGCTGCTGACTGCACTGACAGACATCCTGAACCACGCCAACGACCATGTGGCAGACACTGAAAATACCATTTAAAATTTACTACCATCGATTCATGATGTCTTCCTCCGTTATGCTTTTTAAAACAAAAAAAAGTTCTAATACTCTCTCACACACCTACACGTACATGTACACACATACACTCACACGCACCAATGTCCCTGACAGTTTGCTGTATATCAACACTTTATATTACACTTGACTGCCCCCCCCCCCCACCCAGCATGAACTGAGCTAAATGCAAGGAGCATAAACATATGTTGTCATGTTATTATCACAATATCAGAACAGTCTATATATTTATCAATACTGTATGTGTTCACTTCTGGCAACATGGTTACTATGGTAACTAGTTATTTCTAAATAGAACTTTTTTTAAAACACCATGTTGGCAAGGCTGTGTATGCAAAATCTAAATGGGGGTTCTGGTAACTTGACTTAACGCTAGATTACCACTACTCCTTGTATCGTTGTGAAAAAATGGTAGTCATCTTTTGAGGGAATATGCACACTAACCCTCTGGGGCCAACAGATGCAAAGTGCATCCAAATTCAAACCCCATTTGTCTCTGTTAAATTGCTCACACAGTACTCAGCAAAGAGATATTACATTTAAAGTGCACAACATAAGCTTCTAAATGGTGGATGGATAAACATTTTGTGATGACTGAAGAATGAGACCTCACGGTCCAAACTCACAAAGGGGATGCGCGCTCTTTCAGGCAACCAAGGTACAAGGAGACATTGACGAACCACAGACAAGTGCAACTTTTGTGCTAAGAGTGCTGGTTTATTTACAGTGTTCAAAAGTGATAAACAAAAACTTTGGAAAAGGCTTCAAACAAAAATCAACACAAGGGTTGCTCACACTTAAAGACTTAACTAAACAAAATAACCAATACAAAACTAATAGGGATTCAAAGGATTAAATGTTCACAAACCAGACTCAGCCTCACAGCAAGCTGCTCTCCCTATGCCACTCTTCCCTAAATGACAGACGCTGAGCCTTTTTATGGGCCTACCCATTAGACACGTCACTCAAAAATGGTGGGAGAGTAGTGCACAAACAATTAACAAAATAAAGACATTAATCATAACAAAAATAAACATGCCATGATCCTAATAATTTTACCATTATTTTACGCTATCAAAAAATATATTTTCTCTTTCCCTAAAACCAGTTCAAACCCCTAACCACGATTACAGACACGTCATCAAAACAAAACAATACAAAAAGCTTGCAACTCTGACAGTTCGGGTTTCTCGGGGGACCATTGATGGCGGGACACACAACAGGGCAACGAATGCAGTCAGTGTAGGTGCTACGGCGTGGGACTACGGGTGCGTGGGGTGGAAATGTCTGGTGGAGCAAAACCAGCGGGTACCTCGCGGCTTGCGGAGATGTTGTGGATGAAAACTGGTGAGTACAGAAATATGTGCGACGCTATGTGACGGTGAAATATGAATGTGTTCAGAACGCGCTAAACCGGTATCGCGTGTAATGAACTTGCCTAGTGCCGTGTGCAGATGTGTGCAGATGTGTGCGTGGGTGTCGGGAAATGTTTGTCAGTTAGGTGTAGGGACAACGTCGGGAGCATTTGGGGAAAAGTTTAACTGGAGGGCAACTTTTCCACAATGACACTGCAAAAACTCCTTATCTAATTAAAAACTAACCAAGTGTTATTAATCTTATATTAAGATCAAAAAATGAGTTAATATTGTTTTCAGTATACAGAGACTTACCAAGCTCTTTCTTGTAAAATTTTGAATTAAAGATTTTGACTCCTTTTAAGACGTCTCATCTTGAAAACAAGCAAGTTTGTCTGCCAGTGTGTTAAGTAAATTTGTCTTGATAAGACTCCTTAAAATAAGTCAAAGTCTTCCTAAATTAAGTAAAAAATATCTTTTGATTGAGTGCTAGATAAGTCTCTCCACACTAAAAGCAATCCCAAATAGATTTTTTGATCTTAAAGGAGACCAAGTGTGAACTTTTGTCTCATAGCTTATCTCGGCTTGTCCCCTGCACAAGTCTGGCGCTAGTTAGCCGATGCTACCAACAGGTTTTCAATGGGGGTGCCTCGGACATCGGCATAGCCATGCAAATAAATCACTGTTTTACCCCATTTACGAGGCTCAAAGTAGCTCCACACTTCATTAGACTTCTGAGGGCCCTGACATTTAAAACAAGACATTGAGAACTTTGAAAAAGCACTGGTAGTTTATTTACAAGACAATTTATACAGACAATGCCTTCAGACAGTTTACAGTTCGCCACCATCTTTAATTTATTCATGATAAGTCGAGCGACAAGTACAAATGAATAGGTATAATAAGGGATCAGATTCTAAAAATAATTCCGTGGAATTGCATGGATTCCAGTTGCTGCTACTGGAAGCAACTGGAATCCATGGGGGGTTAGATTTTATTTTTTGCAGTGCATTACATTTGTAAATGCATGACAATACATACTTGAGAGTGTTAACTATGGGGGCATACTCAAGATAGCAATAGCCCCTGTGCTAATAATAAAAAAAACTAGTATATAACTGCCCGGTTGCTGGTAATAGAAGTGTGTACTGATCAGTTGGACAATGCACATATTGGGGCATCCTCAGATGTCAGTCAGGTGTCAGACATCAGATGAAAAGGCATCAGGTCTTAGGAAAACCTCTGTCAAAGAATTACACAGTCAGAAAGCAGATTGGACCTGACAGCTTTTCATCTGCAGATGTCCTAATAATGTACACCTATCTATCAGAGTGGAATCTGGAAATCATTTAATTCATAAACTAAACTATGACTTGAAGACACCAATTCCATTTAGCAAAGGCAAGGAAAGGTCTCTTCATTTCTGCAAATAGCGTAGGCCACCCGAGCTAGGCAAGAATGGCTCTGCCTTATTGTTTTTTTTTTTTTTTACTTATTCTACTACTGTGATATATTTTATACTTGTGATATGTTTTATACCTGTATACTTTTATTTGATGTAATGCCTTAGCTATGTAAAGCACATTGTGTCTACCTGGAGTATGAAATGTGCTATATAAATAAATTGCCTTGCCTTGCCTTACCACATATTAATACATATTCGTCAGGGTTAGCTAAATCCATTGGTAAATGCAAAGCTGAGCCCGAAATCCTGAAAACAAAAGCTCAGATGATAGTGTTGCTAGTCACTGGTTAGTCCTTGTTTGCCTCCATAGCTGCAACTAGTTGTGTTCACCTAAATTGGCTAATCTAGCAACCCATGTGTCCAAGTACTAACCACTATTTGTGTGATTGATGAAAACATAAGTTTGCAAGCCACTAATGCTAGCTGGATGCTTCTAAATGACTGCCAGCCATAAGCCAGGACAGCCCATATCCCCACCTCCTGGGCATTGGAGAGAATGACACACAAGACAGCTCCACATCCCCATCTACAGGGCATCGGTGAGAATGACACACAACAGTCCACGGCAAGAACACAGAGCAAATGCCAGCAACAAAAGTAGGTGTGACAGACCCGGCACACACTAGCAGGGCCCTTACAGTAGTAGCAACAGTGTAACCGGTAATAGTTTGTGTCAAGTAGCTGAAATGTTGAGCTGTGTTTTCACTCAGGGCTTTAGGGAATCAATGTCTTTAGTAGAATGGACTTCTCTGCTTGGTTGATTTAAGAATTCCTATTTTCATGAAGCTTCATGATTATGCGTATGAACAGGAACAGAAATTGGAATGATAATTATATATGTTCAGTATATCAAAATGAGTGTGTTTGCCTTTTAAAATATCACAGCAATAAAACATTTGTCACAAAGTGATACTGGCTCATTTCAAAGTTTGTTCACACAAGCGCTTACCTAGTCCTGCACAAACACTAAACCACACGCTGTTTCGTGCCAGCCATCACTTCCTGTCTGTGAAAGTCAAACTGTTTTCTGCAAGCTGTTGACATTCAGAGCCAGTAGCCTACACAGAGATATAAACGCAGACCTCCTCTTCTCATAAAGGTAGGACAAACACAACTAATAACCTCTCTAATACAGTTTTCTTTACAATTGTGCTGAACGTGCGTGGAAAAAATTAAACATATGCAAGCTGTGTTATGAAAAGAGAGGATACTACAGTATATCTAAAGACAACAATGTTATTTTAATGACCTAGACTGTGTTTGTCTGCAAAGTCCAATCTGCAATGATTACTTCATCTGTTGATTAGATTTATAGTGTTATTGAGCGCTCCTTCTCTTGCTAGTATGGGAAGTATGGAACCAATGGCTGTGTTAGGTCGTCTAGTTTACATTGATACGAATATCTTCATCCTAGCAGTAGCACTGAGTTTAGGACAGTCTGTGAAAATGAATGAAGCTCAATCACATTCTTTGATTAATTGCATTTTTTCAGTGCATTATTTATGATTTATTTGCTTATTTGTTAATTTATTCATCAATTTTCAAATCAATTACGCCGTTTGTTAATTTTAACAGCAGCACTCGTTTATCTGAGTAAGTGATTCCTCAGTTTTTGTGTAGTCTTTTTGTTTTGAGTGTTTAACCTTTTTAGTAAATGAAAAAAAGGCATCGAAAGGCACCCTCCTGTTTCTTATGCCCCATCTGTTATGTTACAGTTTTTCTCAGTCGCTTTGGTGCTTTTCTCAGATCAGAATGAAAATTCTCATAACTATTAGTTCAACCTCCACAACATTTAGTCATTTGTGCACATCATAGTAGCAATTTCTCCTTCCTCTGAACAAATTGCAAATGCTTTTGAACATGTATCAGTTGCTTTGTCATGTCAGTCAAAATGAACTATACTTATGGATGCTGAATAGTTGTTCTCAATAAAACTAATAGTCTTCATTTCATTACTTGAGTCATTACACACAACATTGGTGAACTAGTTATCAAATTCTGTCACAATGCTGTAGAATTGCAAAGAGCATACAGTAAAACTGTGAAACGTACATATTCAGTGTCTTGTACTCACTTACTCCCTAACTACAGCAATTTGTAACTTTAATGTAGTTTTCAAATGGCTGTACAAGTACTGAGCATTTTCAGGTAGTGTCACCAAGTTCTGACCTTTTTTTGCATGGGAAAACACTGAGAGCATAAACTGTCGTAATGAAAACATGACAAAGCCATTTGACTATCTTGTTCATAAACGATGGTGTCATGACTTCTCATTTTGACGACACTGGCAGTTTCATTGACATACTGTAAATACTTGCTTTTGAGGAATGGACTATCCATTTTGAGCAAGTGACGTGCTTTTGCAGGTTATCCACTAGGTTTTGCAGTTTGCACTAATTGTTTTGAGAAATGCACTAACTGTTGTGCAAATGTTAATAGTGATGTAAGAAAAGCACCAAAGCGACTGAGAAAAACTGTAATATTCCACCAAACTCCACTATTGGACGCCTGGCTCCACCTGGCTCAAGGGTGGAATGATATGAAAAGGAGACTACACTGAACGTATATTTAACGAAATGTAATTGATTACATGGACACATTTATGAGAAAAGTCAGTGAGAGAATGTAGAGTAAGTCAGCATGGGAACATGTATGCAAAAGAGAGATCAAATCTGTCAGCCCAATGGAGCACATAGGCAGGGCAATGCCAGCCAAACAGTCCTATGAGAGCTCCACATCCCCACCTACAGTCCATTGGAGGAAATGATACACAAGAGCACAGAGCAAATGGCAGCAGCAAAAGTAGGCATGGACAAGCAGGTCCTGTAGTTTTAATCCTATTGTTGTGTTAGGTAGTATTGCCATCACTGAAATGCTGAGCTGTGTGTATGGTTTTATGGAATAAGTGTTGACTGAACTTGGTTGCTTGGTTGATACAATTTTATTTTTTAATAAAGCTCCATGATTATTAGGGAAATTGGAATGACAATTATGTGTTCAGTGTTCAACAGGTAAAACTCCCTTTTAAAACATTGCAGATCCAAACAAAGGCACAAAGCTCATTTATGTATTTTGTTCACACAAGTGCACCCACACAAAACCACATGCTGCTTCGTGCCAGCCACCACTTCCTGTCTATGAAAATCAAACTGTTTTTCAAAAAGTTGCTGACAAGCATATATCCAGTACTGTAGAAAGTGATGTAAACAACATATTCTCACAAAAGTAGGACACATACAACAATAACTACAGTATAAGTTCTGGTATGTGTGACACAGCATACCTTATAGTTTTGCTGTCATGCATGAAAATGACAAAGTATATATACTCTTTTGATCCCGTGAGGGAAATTTGGTCTCTGCATTTATCCCAATCCGTGAATTAGTAAAACACACACAGCACACAGCAAAGCGCTGTTAACAAGTAGGCAGGGTCTTGTTGAATACTCACTGATTTTATGCAAATATTACAAGATGACATGCTCACCATCTAAACACCGGACTTCACAGGCGTTGCTGTTTTGATTTGGTTGCCATCAGTGATTGTTTCTTTGTCTTGTTTATAAATTGTGGTTTATTATGGTCCAGTCCCATATTGTTAGTGTCTGTGCCTACTTTCGTAGGCTCTGTTTTGTGGGTCTTTATTTGGGGTTTTCTTTTGGTTTTGTTGGTGGTTTTGCCAAATTTTAACACCTGTCACATGTTGCAAGTCTCTCCCATGTGCTTGGGCATGATGCGTATCTCGCTCCGTTTTTGTTTGCATGTGATTGTGTATGCTACGTAAATGTTGCTAATGTGTGCATGCGCTTGTGGTTGGTGTGGATCTTGGAAAAGGTAGGCTCATTTGTACATTTGAGTGTTTTGTGGAGTTTCAGCCCCACCCGCTTGCTTAGACTCCAGTGTATGATCCGTAAGGTCTGATTTTAAGAACTTGTCATGTAACAATATTTAATAATAAATATATTTGTGTTTTTCCTTAAGCCATCTTTCGGTTTATCTTATCAGATCTTTAGTTTCCAATTCCCCTTTCCCTTTTTCTTTACCATCATTAAACTTTTATTCAAATGGAATTCATAGTGCATTTGAACCTGTGTGAGTATTCTATCAGGAGGTTACCTTGGTATTTCCCTGGGGGTAATTACAGTGATTGTCCTGGTGTAGTCTGACTATTAATTGGAGTAAAAGTTCTCCTTCCCTTATACTGCTCTGTCAAATATACATTGGACCCTGACACACACACACACACACACACACACACACAAACACACAAACACACAAACACACACACACAGGTATACATATGCACACAATTAAATCAGTTGGTATATATGCATAGTCACTCTGTGTTCATGCAATTCACTCTGTGATATAATTTGGCAGGATAAAATGGGATATTATTGGTCTAAACCATCACCTCCACCTGATCCAAGTAATTGTAAGTCAGACGAGTGCACACACATACATGTAGGCTACTGTAGACACAAAACATATTTTGATCTCATTGGTCTTTTGTGTCTTTTTAGTGTTGGAAACTGGCTGGCGTAAAATCAACTGGGGTAAAGGGTAGTGTATCTTCACTTTTTGTTACATTTTGATAGTTAATGCATTTGTGAATTTGTTGAAAAATTATACACAATGGTTGTGTCCAAAAAGGGGAAAAAATGCTGTCTTTTAAGATATCTAAAAGAGGAGTGAGGCATCGAGGTCCTGTGAGGGAAATTTGGTCTCTGCATTTATCCCAATCCATGAATTAGTGAAACACATTCAGCACACTGTGAACACACAGTGAGGTGAAGCACACACTAATCCCGGCGCAGTGAGCTGCCTGCAACAACAGTGGCGCTCGGGGAGCAGTGAGAGGTTAGGTGCCTTGCTCAAGGGCACTTCAGCCGCGCCTACTGGTCGGTGTTCAAATCCGAAGCGCTAACCAGTAGGCCACGGCAGCCCAGATGTATTCTTCATGCTGCCTTCAATGCCCAAAATTCTACTTAATTGTGAGCAGCTATTGCTGAAGTCGTAGCCGTATGGTACGCTGGCATCCTGACAATGATGTTCTGTGTCTCTATCTTGCTAGGCTGTCCAAAACAAACTTTGTAGTTGGTATCTTGATGTCTGCTACGTCAATTGACTTGTTAGAGAGCTGAAGGCAGCGAGACAACAGACCGCTGCCTTCTGTTTCGGACAGCATTCCATCATATTCAGACAGCTGGATTGAATTGACCATGAGCATGTTGTATATGTTTTTATATAGTCAAAACAATGAGATGAAGGAGAATTTGAAGAAAATTCAACCTAAGAACCCTGCTCTTAAGCAACTCCGGGCAGTTGTAATTGGCCCTGTTGGATGTGGCAAGTCCAGCTTCATCCAGTCTGTAAAGACCATCTTCCTGGACAAGATGATCAATGCAGCTGGCACAGTAGCAACTGGTGGAACAAGCTTTACTAAAACAGTAAGACAGTTTCTTTGTATTTAGTGTGTTATATTGGTGTAATGGTTGAGTTACATTTCAGGTGGCTTGTATTCAATATTATTTAGCAGGAGTTAGCAAAATATACAACTGCCCTGCAAAGTTATTATAATTGCTTGCAATGTGTTTGTTAATGTTTTTAGTATACAACAAACATAATTAAAGATGAACGTGGACAGAATCTGCCATTTGTCATCAGTGATGTCATGGGGCTGGAGAATGGAAGGGATTCTGGAGTGCAGACTGAGGACATCATCAGCGTTTTGAAAGGTCACATCAAAGAGGGCTACACGGTACAACTACATAAACAAGGGGAGACTCACTTCCAAAAGGAGGTTTACAGTATACAGTATTGTAGTGACCCATTTTCTCTCTCTCTCTCTCTCCCTTCCTCTCTCTCTCTCTCTCCCTCTTTCACTCTCCTTCTGTAGTTTAATCCTGTAAAGTCATGCTCAGACGAAATCAAAAGAAGGCCAATTTTGAATGACAAGGTTCACTGCTTGGTGTTCGTCATTCCAATCGACAACTTCAGAGCGAATGGCTGTGTGAACAATGACCTCTTCAACAAGATGAAAGACATCAGACAAAAAGCTTGTGATTTGGGTAAGGTCATTACAGTTTTTCCAGTTTTTCCCAGTTGCTAAAACACAATTTCTAAAACCTTGCTCCGTTTTCTTAAAACATTAAACACAAAACCTCAGCTTCAAGCACTATTTACAAAACCTCTGACTCCTCTTGCAAAATGAAACTTTCGCCTCAATACAGTTTTACCTGTGCTCAAAATCAAACACTGCTCTCAAATCATAAACAAAATGATCACAATGATATACACTATCAAGCAGTCAGTAAACAATACACCAGAAAATAGATAGAAAATAATACATTGTTCAAAACATATAGTTCTCAGGGAGAAGTACATTTTTAATCTCAAAACAAATTTCATATTTTTCCATCATTGTCTTTTGATGAATGAAAACATCAAGTACTTTGCTTTGCTTTTTGCATTTTATTCCTCCTCCTTGTACTCCTATTTTTACAGCACCCTTCATCTAACAAACTTGTCCTTTGATTCTTACTTGTCCTTTGATTCTTACTTGTCCTTTGATTCTTGTTTTTTGTTACTGTAATATGAACTTGAAACCAGTCAAAATCTATTGAGCTGTCAGTACTGTAAACAAGTGGAAAGCACAATGTTCAGGGCCATACGATTTGATTACAGTATTGTACAATATACAGTACAGCCTACAATGCACTGTAAATTAAAATGTCCAATTAAAATCCTCTTTCTTGCCATCCTCCACTTCCTCCTTGTCCCCCACCTCGCATATGCAGTCGTCCTCTCACATAATTTCTTCTATCTATTCTCATTCCCACCTTCAACAACCTGTTTGCTTTCTGAACTGGCTTATATTGGTTTTGACACATCATTTGACACGAGTTAAATCAATTTTGAATGGTTGTGTTTAATCAATGACGTGTATGTCTATTTCTATTTCATTTTGCCCCTTGTGTTTACCGGTATAGATGCATGTGCATTAGAGTGCAGAATGAGTTTTAAGAATGAGAATGTGTTCAAAGTTTTGCTAAAAATTGTAAGTGAGATCTGCAAATTGTGTTTTACCATGTGAAATGGTTTAAGGTATTGACAACAGACTGAACAATTAGCTTAATGAGTTCAAGCAACTGAGAACTTTCTGCAGCCAAAGGGTTTTAGTGTTTTAGCAACCTAGAAAAACTGTAACTAGATTTACTTAATTAGTAACAACTTTGTTTTGATTATGATAAAATGCAGTCCTGTGTTGCATGCATCTGCTGCATTCCTTCAGTTAGTTTATACTCTGTTTATTTACTTTCATATTTTTACTCAAAAAATGGCTTACCAGTGGTAGGAGTTGTTATCATTATTTTACCTCAGGGATCCCTCAGGTGGTCATCTTGACAAAAGTGGACGAGGCTTGTCCTCATGTGAAGGAGGACATCACACTTGTCTACAGGAGTCAGCACATCTATAACAAGGTAAACTATTTCAGATACTTGGTGCCTATACTGTGTCATTAAGTCGGTTTCTAATGCACACTTTCACTATTCAAATACAAAATCCTACAGTTAAAATGCACATTCAAACTTCAACGGCTATATTTTAGCGTTCAGAAATGTACAGTCCAAATTCTACGTTTAAGGTGTGGCCAGTCCAGAATTGCTAAATTAATGGTGTAATATATTTTTGTAATGATTGGACATGTTGTAATGATTTTGTGATCAGACGTCAGGTGCATTGTTTAAAAGGGTTGTTGTTATGTTTCTTAATTAGTCATGGGTGTGTTTTGGGTGTAACATCCTTTAAATGAGAGTGACATCTGTGACATCACTCATTTTAAGAGCAAGGAGAACACCATCAAACAGTATCTTGACGGTTAGCGCATTTGAAAGAAGTGTGTGACTAGCAAAGTATAGCCCATATACTGGATATTTTTTTTTTTTGTATGTTGATCTCAAGGGGCCATGTCAACCCATTCCATAACTACTCATTTCATGTATAGCGCCACCTAGTTAAAAATTAAAAAGCAATTTCATCACAATGTCTCTGGCTGACAAGGTCAAAACTGCACGAAATTAAAAGTGCAGGATCATTATGACACCCTCCGAATGCATGCCAAGTTTTGTGTACTTTTGTTAATGGGGGGCCTTACAATAAAATAATTTATGTGTACATTTAGTGACGTACACCAACAAGGATTCGTGGGACACTGAAAGACCGGAGTACACAAAACTTGGTGGGCATGTAACCCCACATGGATAGCATGGAACCGTCATTTTTCGTTTTGATCTGTAGCCCCCCGCTAGACTGGACCCCCCGAAAGGAGGGTAGGGCAGACACAGTTCTCTGTGAATATCTTGAGAACTATAGGGCATAGGATGACCATTTTTTTCCGTATGTTTGCCTCCAGGGGTCATGTTAACCCATTTCATGTATACACATGTGCACAAACAGATACACACACACACACACACACACATACATTCACAGTAATCATACGTATGACACATACTCACACAGTAGACAAATGTACGCTTGCATGCACAGGCACATACGCAGGCACACACACAAGCACGCACACACACACACACACACACATAACATAAACATGTACATGCACACATGCACACAATTTAAGAATTTCTCAGAATTATGAACAGGCAAGATGGAGGTGAGGTTGTATAAAATGAATTTTACATGTGAAATCTATGAACTAATCATGTTTTGTACTTCTTGTCTAGCAGATACCAGTGAGAATTGAGTTTGATAATGCAATTTAGTGAGACAGTTAGAATCATATAGGCCTTTCAGCGTGATTTATTTTTGTGGAATAAATGTGCTGGACTGGGCGGCGGTCATATTTTGTACCGCTCTGCGGTACATCTAGTTTACTTAACTATTGACTGACTAGGGGTTACGGTTGAAAACAGCCTGAAAAAAAGTAACACACCCCAATAATGTTTCAATGACTGAGTAAAAATCCTAAGGATATTTTATCCTGCAGACGAGTTGTAGCCTGGTACTCATAGCCCACGTTGCTATCTCCATTTTATCGATTTTTGGATCATGCGCCTGATCCCATCTGTTTTTTTTTTTTTATTGGGCCAAATTTTCAGTTGAACTGCAGGGTAAAACATTCATCACTAAATTGGGTGTACAACAGGAGCAAGTCTTGCGTTAAGCTTGGTGCCAGGTTGCGCTGAGTGTAAGATTTAGCCCCTAATGTGCATAAAAATGTGATTTGTTCATAGGAGGTGGATTAACTCTTGTTTCGCAAAAGGCACAAATTTACAAACAATCTATTTGCATAGATTTACATAATCTGTGAAATAGATTATCAGAACTCTTCCCTAGATTAGTAGAATGTGTATTTGTATCTAGCATAACACACAAAGATGACATTTTCTTGAGCTTTTTCATTTTGTGTGTGTGTGTGTGTGTGTGTGTGTGTGTGTGTGTGTGTATTAGATGAAAGCATGTAGCGAAGTCTCGGGAATTCCCATGAGTGACATCTTCCCAGTGAAGAACTACCATGAGGAGGTACAGCTCAACCCTGATATGGATGCACTGCTGCTGTTCACACTGACACGAATCCTGAACTACGCCAACGACTTTGTGGAGAACATCAAGGAGCCTGAAGGTGCGGGGGATCACAATGAAAGCACTGAAACCTTTTTCTCACTCACATAGATTTGGGACCTAGTACATTTTTACAAAAAGAATACACTCTGTTTTGTGTTGTGAAAACAACAGTGCACAACATATTTCTCACAATCTAAAGTCAAAAGCCACAGATTAGCAGGCAGAGGCCAGAAGCAAACATTCTGAAGGGACCTGCAAGCCTCTCTAAACTAGCTTGATTACTGACTTCATACAGTGCGTGGCAAGCATCATGATGTGTTCTTGAGTGTGTTGTTCTAACGTAAATCTTTTAATTTTACAGAACTTTTAACTTTAAAATGTAAATGTGACTGCTTTTATTATGTTTGATGAACTTTCAATTTCACTATTGCATCATATTTAAAAAACATTTTAGAAGACTGGTCTATTTTTTAACGTACGCACCGCTATCATGTCTGGTGCAGCTACTTCTATTGATTATAGTGGAAGCTAATTGTTGCAGCAGACGCAACGCAAACGGAACGCTTCAGTTACGTTCCTGGTGTAGCTCCCATGTCATAATCATGTAAACATAGTGACTGACCCTAATGCTATGCTGTTTTCTTCTTTTGGAACTATATAATCAATGACCGTACTTTAATCCATATCCTATTGTACCAATTAGGTAATGTAACTGAAGTGTCGAAATAAACAAAAAAAAAAAAACATGTTTATGTTGTGAAAACAGCAGTGCACAGCAACAACCCTCTTCTCCTTCAATAAAAAGGTTCATTTTATTTCTCAAAATCTAAAGTCAAAAGCCATTTTTTTTTGTATTTTTTTATTGTATTAATTTCTTTACCGTTCAGTTATACTGGTGATATCCACGCTATAAACTGTACTGATCTTATCGATATCCTGAAGTGTCGAAATAAACATCCAACTCAACAACCTCATCTATGAACTGCTTCTTTTCATTTCTATCTCCTGTTCATCAAAATGTCCCAAGCAGGAGGTTACAATAACATCTTAGTCCTTTAGCTGTTCTGGTATTACACACTGCGGGTCAGTCGAGATAATCCCTAGGGAGTGAGCCAGCAGAACACAGGAGCAGCGTTCAGCAGCCCATGTAGGGTACTAAAGCAGCGTTCTGCAGCCCGTGTTCTAAAGCAGCGTTCTGCAGCCCGTGTTCTAAAGCAGCGTTCAGCAGCCCATGTAGGGTACTAAAGCAGCGTTCTGCAGCCCATGTTCTAAAGCAGCGTTCAGCAGCCCATGTTCTAAAGCAGCGTTCAGCAGCCTATGTAGGGTACTAAAGCAGCGTTCAGCAGCCCATGTAGGGTACTAAAGCAGTGTTCTGCAACCCATGTTCTAAAGCAGCGTTCAGCAGCCCATGTTCTAAAGCAGCGTTCAGCAGCCTATGTAGGGTACTAAAGCAGCGTTCAGCAGCCCGTGTAGGGTACTAAAGCAGCGTTCAGCAGCCCGTGTAGGGTACTAAAGCAGCGTTCAGCAGCCCGTGTTCTAAAGCAGCGTTCAGCAGCCCATGTAGGGTACTAAAGCAGCGTTCAGCAGCCCATGTAGGGTACTAAAGCAGCATTCTGCAGCCCATGTTCTAAAGCAGCGTTCAGCAGCCCATGTAGGGTACTAAAGCAGCGTTCTGCAGCCCGTGTTCTAAAGCAGCGTTCTGCAGCCCATGTAGGGTACTAAAGCAGCGTTCTGCAGCCCATGTTCTAAAGCAGCGTTCAGCAGCCCATGTTCTAAAGCAGCGTTCAGCAGCCCATGTAGGGTACTAAAGCAGCGTTCAGCAGCCCGTGTAGGGTACTAAAGCAGCGTTCAGCAGCCCATGTTCTAAAGCAGCGTTCAGCAGCCCATGTAAGCAGCGTTCAGCAGCCCATGTTCTAAAGCAGCGTTCAGCAGCCCATGTAGGTACAAAAGCAGCGTTCAGCAGCCCATGTTCTAAAGCATCGTTCAGCAGCCCATGTAGGGTACTAAAGCAGCGTTCTGCAGCCCGTGTTCTAAAGCAGCGTTCAGCAGCCCATGTAGGGTACTAAAGCATCGTTCAGCAGCCCGTGTTCTAAAGCAGCGTTCAGCAGCCCATGTAGGGTACTAAAGCAGCGTACTAAAGCAGTGTTTAGCAGCCCGTGTTCTAAAGCAGCGTTCTGCAGCCCGTGTTCTAAAGCAGCGTTCAGCAGCCCATGTAGGGTACTAAAGCAGCGTTCAGCGGCCCATGTAGGGTACTAAAGCAGCATTCTGCAGCCCGTGTTCTAAAGCAGCGTTCAGCAGCCCGTGTAGGGTACTAAAGCAGCGTTCAGCAGCCCATGTAGGGTACTAAAGCAGCGTACTAAAGCAGCGTTTAGCAGCCCGTGTTCTAAAGCAGCGTTCAGCAGCCTGTGTAGGGTACTAAAGCAGCGTTCAGCAGCCCATGTAGGGTACTAAAGCAGCGTTCAGCAGCCCATGTTCAAAAGCACCAGGTTTCAAAATACTGGCTATTGTTAACATTACAAAAACTGCATATACTTTTATGTTTCAGTTTTACAGGTATTTGCATGCAAAACACGCTATCCACCGTTTTTACACTAAATTTCTTAGTTGGGAACAGTATGTCTACATGTAATGTTCACATACAAAAGCATTCCAGTAAAAAGCAAATCATTTTTTTTACCCTTTACTGTTTACTACAGGAGGTACAGTACCGGACAGTACAGGAGGTGTTTGCAGTATGATAGAACAGAAAAAAGTTTTACAGTATTGCTTACAGTGAACAAAATATCCATGAAACACTTCTGAACAAAAAACAACAGCCGATAAAAAAAAAGCCCAGATAAAAAGGGGGGGGGGGGGCTAAAAAAAGCACAAAATTGCTGTATCTAATCTCTGTGATCTTCAGAGTTAGGCCAAAGCGATGCACCTGGGATAAAACCATTTGGTAGCAGAAGCAGAGGTTTTTATACTGTATCTAAGGTTTGGAATATTGTGTTTGCTATTGTGGGATGTTGTGTGTTAACATTTGTAAATACTAGAAAAACAATCCATAGTTTTGTTGGGAGCTATAGCTTGTCTGTTAAGAAATTTAAGCATTGTGGAAATGTGTTCACTGACTGCATATTGTGTGAAAACGACATGAACTGTGTGAATGGTATGGCCACAAAAGACCGATGCTGTGCTAAATGTGTTTAGAGTTTTGAAAATGTGACAACTGATTAGACAAACACTTGTTAGCGACTGAAAAAAACTGTAACGGTTACATTGTATTGTGGATATCATAACATTTAGCAAAAGTCTATAAAGTTTTACTACCTTACACACCCACCGATATAATTTAGATGGTATGCGTGTGTGTGTGTGTGTGTGAGAGAGAGAGAGAGAGAGAGAGAGAGAGAGAGAGAGAGAGAGAGTGTGTGTATGTGTGTGTGTTTGGACTTAGAAGCTGGTTTACAGGAAACCGAAACTTAGCAATTGGAATGGGAGGAGAGAGGGAAAGTCAAATAATTATAATGCATTTCTTTGCAGACAGTCTTACCAAAAGGAATGCTTTTGCAGTTAATGAAATAAGTAGGGTGCCAAAAATTGTGGAGGACGCTGTGACGCCCATCAGGTAAACCAATCTGGAAACAGTAGTGTAAACTTGAAGCATTATTAGCCGTGTTAAAAACCAGTTGTTCAGCAACCTGACTGGAAGAAACTGCAATTAAGGAAGTGTTAGAAATTACTCAAATATATGTCTGTGTTTTTGTTTTTTACAAAAAGTAGATGGATGGATGCAGAGAGAACAGGGCATAAGCAGGGTGGCTAGTAAATTGAACAGGGCATAAGCAGGGTGGAGAGAGAACAGGGCATAAGCAGGGTGGCTAAATTGAACAGGGCATAAGCAGGGTGGCTAGTAAATTGGTAGACAATGTGATTGGTAGAGAGAGAGTTCTCCTGTGAGGTTTTACTGGGGCAACACTTCATTAGCATGACTTTGGTTCCTGTTTCTTAAATAAAAAAACACCTTGAGTTTCTAAGAAAGAGGAACACACAGGTTAAGCAACATAGGTTAAGCAGACAGGTTGTTGTTGGCGGACTAAGACATTAAGCAGACAGGTTAAGTTGTTGGCTGAATAGGACGTTACCCAACATTGCTTAGAGTGCCTTTAATATAATATATGTTAGCAATTGTGTGGTATACTGTATATTGTGTGTAGGCTGTTGATTTCTATTTGTTGGTGTCAAGTCAAGCAGGCAATTTCACTGTCAGGTGTTTCTTTTCGTGTAGCAGTAGTGATTATTCTGGCTTATTTTATTGGATTATTTTGTGTGATGGTGGTAGCTGTGGTAGTTGTGGTAATTGGTGTTTTTTTTTTTTTTGCTGGGTGGGGGGGATGTTGATCGTTGATCTGTTACTGCACCTAGGCTTGTTACTTTTGATTTGACCTGGTGTGCCAGGTTCACAAGATTATTACAGTGTCTTGCTTTGATTTTGGTCCAACCAAAAGTACCTCTGTTTTATTGTCATTCCACTTTAAAAAATGCTGCTCATCCACTAATTACTGGAGTCCAACCATTACAAGGGTCATTGTCCAAAGAACCAAGATAAAAAAGAGAATACGCTCCAGCCAGGTTTGTTGTCTTCAACATAATCGTTGGCGTGATTCAGGATGGGTTTCAGTGCAGACAGTAGTAGCATGTTCACATCTGGGTTCATATCAATCTCCTCATGGTAGTTTCTCACTGGGAAGATGTCTGTCATGTGACCTCCCAGTCTGTTACTGCACTCCTGCATCTGAGGAGATGTTTGCAAAGAGAAGAAGAAAATAGCCAATATGTTCACAGAATCCTATATATATATATATATATATATATATACCACATATTCTGCGGTGAAAGTGTACCTTCTCCTTGATCTTCTTGCTCCTGTAGATCTTTTTGATGTTCTTCTGGACCTCTGGACACGCCAGATCCACTTTTGTTAGTATTATAAGCTGAGGGATTCCTGCAGGATTAATTAATTTATTACATTTTGTCTGCAAAGGAAGTTCAGCATACAAGAAATATTTTAGCTGGTTTGACAAAACCCCAAAATCATCACAATTAATGCAGCCAAAGCCAGAAAAGAAAGGCCAACTGTGTGAATGGGACACATGCCAACACATGTACCATCTGCTGAAAGCCTCAAGCTTGGTTAGTGCTTGGATGGGAAACTTCCTGGGTCCATAGTCCTTGGTCCAAGGAATGTTAAAATGTATTATTTATTACTTATTTATGTATTACTGACTGTATATGACTTTGAATTTAAGTAATTTGTGAAAATTGTTAATCATCTCCTACCCATCTCACTAGCCTGTTGTCTGATTAGCTTCATCTTCTCAAAGTCATCATCTTCCATCAGAGTGACCCTGTCTGCTGGAACGACACTTACAAGGCAGTGAATCGTATTACTCAGAGTGGGGTTGCTGACAAAGTTTGGGTCTGTGTCTGAACAGGAACTTGTAGGGTTAAACTACAGAGAGAAGAGCAGCTCTAAAGTATCATGACCAGATTCAGGTAGTAGTAAAAGAAAAATGGCAACATACTGTGATTGTGTGTGTGTCTCTGTGTGTGTATTTTTACCTTGTAACCAAATTTTATTTGACCTCTTAACACTTTGATGATGTCTTCAGGATGCACCTCTTCTGAATCTCGTTTTTCCAACAAGAGGCATTTAGTAGTTGTATCATCTCTGATCTTGTGGATTTTGAACTGAAATAACAGATGAATGATGTCAATGACACACACCACTGACCTCAGGGTTAATGCAATTTTCCAACCTCAAACTTGTGATGACTTGTGAGACGTTGTGATGCAATAGTTCCTGAGAAAGGAATGGCATGGATACAAGAGTAAGGTCATCTAGCTTTTTTATGCTCAGCCCATTTTCTACAGTAGAGTGAGTGCAAAGGTGAGGCAGTCGTGGCCTACTGGTTAGGGCTTCGGGCTTGTAACCGGAGGGTTGCCGGTTAAAGTGCAAGGTGCCTAACCCCTCACTGCTCCCTGAGTGCTGCTGTAGCAAGGCAGCTCACTGCTCTAGGTTAGTGTGTGCTTCACCTCACTGTGTGTTCACCAGGGCTTGAAAATGAAATTATTTTTCAAACGTTCCGTTCCGAACGGTTCAGGTAGGCCTATGTTTAACGTTTTCGTTCTTGCATGCGTTCCGCCACCAACATATCGGTCCTGAACCGGTCCGGAACGCAAAATATTGTTCGCTCTTAAAGTTCCGGCAGTGTTTGGCGGGCCTATCAAGTCTATTTTTGTGGACTTTACCTTAGAATAGACGTACTCATTATTTCCCCTTGATTTAGCCTATACCGTAGCTATGCCCAAAAATAATAAATCACAGGCGGCATCCAACAACATTAAGATGGGCTATCCATCCCATAGCCTACAGACTTACTGTAGGCCTAACCTATGCCTATAAATCCATATGGAGATCTTCAAAGGCTTGCGCTATAATTCCAACCCTGTTTATAAACGAACCTGTCTGTTGCTGACAAGGCCTATCTCAAATTTCCCGTTTAACTCTTCTACATAGAATAGGCTATAATTGCGCAAACATTTCAAATCCCGACTTTAAAACGACAAGGCGTGGACAGGCAAAATAGGCTATTACGCATAGGCTACAAACAATTTCCAAATCAGTTTCAGTAGCCTACACTACGAGCTGGCCTAACGAGCTGGCCTAAGATCCGAAGTGGCAGACGGATAGGTTACATTACAACAGCAAGACAAAATATACACATTTGGACCAAAGGTCCATTTATTCGTTTTTTTTTTTTTTTTTTCAAACTGCAGAAATCAAATTATTAGGCTGTTCGCCTACAATCAAACGAGTAGAACACTTTGGTATCTTGTTAGCTCACATTAACAGTGTAGACGCAGGCTTGTTTTTCGCACAACCGGAAATAGTCTCCCTGACATAGGATATGCTTTTGTGAAATTTTATAAAATATATAGAGAACGAAAAAAAACTTTATTAACCGGTTTTGTGGATTTCAGAATAACGTTTCTGTTCCGGAACAGTTGAAGACCATTTTGTTTTCGTTTCCGTTTCCGCTCCTCGTAAAATTCCGTAAAATTCAGTTCGTTTGGTTTTCGTCTTCGTTCCTTGAACCGGTTTGGAGCCCTGGTGTTCACTGTGTGCTCTAAGTGTGTGCTCAAATTCCTTGTATACGCAAGTATACTTGGCCCAGAAACCTGATTTACGTTTACGAAGAGCTTGTAGACAAGGCAGTGGTAAGATAACAAACCATTAACTCACTGAGTGCCAAAAACGTAATATTACGTTTTTCCTTCCCATGCGTTGAGTGCCAAAAACGTAATATTACGTTTTTAGCTTTTTTTTTAAATTACGAAACTAGACACTCTAATACACCTTATATGTGATTTTGGGAACTCTGTGATGAATAGAAATGAAATATATGACGATCGTGAAACTCATGAAAACGCACAATCTGGACATTTTATCTGGACATTTTATCATAACTCGGTTGCCGCTTTGGGTTGAATCAGTGACGCATGCACGTCAGGTCAAAACCAGGCCATTTTCGTGGGTCTATCACGAGGTGGCAGTCTCGCCAGGTCTCACTGATCACTTCCCGGAATGTTTAGACGAGTAAGTAACAGGCAACACTTCATATTTCATGAAAGACGTTATATCTCCATTTATAGAAAAAAACAGCGATTTTGATGAAAACTAGCCACTGTTTAGCTTGGGATTTCTCAGGAACAGAGGCGTGTAGAAATACACGGTTTGCACCCACTGAGAGCTTAAAGTCTGACCTTTTAATCGCGCTATTGTACGTGTTCATAGCTATAACACAGAATATACTGTGACTGTACAAAAATCATCAACAATGGTCTAGATTGCTGGCACTCTAGGACAAAGCTCCCGAAAACAGCTTGGCATTCAATGAGTTAAGTGCTTTCCCACTTGTACTCGTTAAAAATTATCCTCACAATATTGAATACTGAATTTGTTGGATAAAATAATTCCCCTTGATGAGTAGGTCAACCGAGATAAGAACCAGGTGGATATAACTGAAACAATGTCTGCTTTGCTGGTGGCTTACATAACAGTAAAAATTGTGTTATTTGCCTCAAGTATACTGAGTTCAGAAAATAATTGATTTGTCAAAAGGGTATTAACATGGAACCTCTCCTGCCTCTGGAAAACTGTGATCAGTTTTCAGTGCTTGTGTCATCCTCCTCTGGAAGATGCTGTTTATGGAGTTGATGAAGCTGGACTTCCCTGCTCCCACTGGTCCATGAACCAGGATACGGAGATGCTCAACATCTGGGTTCTTCTCTATCATTTTCTTTTCCATTCTTTTTGTCATCAGTCTGTCTTGACTGTCACAAATCATTTGAGTGGTTAGCAAGTCAAGATGGAACACTCAGTTTGTAATTAAAAGATATAGAGGAAGTACTCATCTTACCCCCAGTGAATGTCTCGCCAAGGCTTTTCCATCAGTGTGAGTGTTTTGGTCATAGTTTGTCTGCCTGGTCCAGGTCCCACCACCTCCTTGATTGCCAGAACTGGAGTTCCTGGTTGGGCTGAAGACAGGGCCATGGTGCCAGACATCAGATTCATGGTTGTGGGAAGTGCTGTGCGTGCGCGCACGTGCACAGTATACAGTATGCATGTTGTGGTTTTACTGTGTGTTTTTTACGACTTTTATCCATGTGTTGTTGCTGTGTGTTATCCAGACAGACGAGCGGTCTCTGTGTAAACTGTATAGCCGAAATCTACATTTTTTAGTGCATCTCATACAAAACATACACCTCCTGAGGATCTGGCCAAGATTTAACTAATTAACATACAGTGTTTTCTCACTCATAAAGATAAACTGGTTCTTACTTCCAAATATCTGTAAATGCTTGACATGAATACGATTAATTATTGGTCTTGAATTGATCCTTGTAATATGGGCAGCAGTCCATGTTTGCTTTTACAATCTAAAATATCTGTCCATTGTTTTAGACTAAGACCACTGTAGTCGTTATGTGAATCTCACACCTAACCTCTCCACACCATCTAAGTTGGAAGATGTTGTAATTCCTTTAGGGCATATTCATATGTGGCATTTGTTTTAGGCGCTCATTCCTACTTACTTTTCTCTTAGTAGTGTAATTGCACATCTTGGTTTACTTTATTCATTGTCCCTTTCAATCACTAATGTCAATACAAGCACACCATCTATCATCCTTGCTATTTCACTCCCTGGTTTTCTGTAGAAATATTTCATTAGAATGAATTTTTCAATTATTTCCCATTCGTTAGCATATCATCAACATATATCATATCATATCTTAAGCATTATGATACAACATATCATATTTGGCTCAGTGTGGGAAATATCTGTTGTGCCATCACAAACAATGCCATAATAGATGCCATCTTCCCTTTCCCTAAGGATTGTTTTTAGGACTCTTATCCCACATAATTCAATGAATATATTTTTGATGTCTGAAATACAATAGTATTTCAAATGTGGATTATAAAGTGCCAAAAGCTGCAGGGAAATGACTTAACTCTTTGGTTTTACCTCTAAAAGGTAAATGTCTTGATGCCAGGTGGAGAGTGACAGTGAGGAGTCTCTGTAAGAGAGCTTTGGTTCAATAAATTTCAGATTGCATTTTTCTTTGCAGCTGATAATCGATGCCAGTTGCACCCATAACAGAGCACTGCAGATTAATTCAATGGTTTCTCCAATTCACATAACTATGGACCCTTGGACATTGATCATATATGTGGCGCCACTTAACATCACACACATTTTACCCAGTATTCAGAGAGTTTTGAGAAGGCCTTTTTAAGTCATGTGAAAAAGGAACACTAGGAATGCAGTACATTGTGGCTATGAACTAACCTGGGACAGCTGACGGCAGATCATCTGGGTCAGAATCCAGTGGTTTGCTTTCTGCAACATCCCTCATGTCTGCCTCACTTGCTTCCTGGTTCTTTGCATCTTCCTCTTCCTCGTCCTCTTTTTCTATTAGAATATCACTCTCCTCAGCGGTTACCTTGTGGCTTGAAGAGGGCTCTGACTCTGAAGCATCCATGAGATACATAATTCAGAATATGTCATAACCAACATAGTAGGCTACACTATGCAGGGTAACATCACTTCTGTTGACGTTCAAACAAAACAGAGAGCTAGCTCGCTACTCCCTCTCCCTCCCTCCCGTGAAATTGAAATTCTCCCAAACGCACATCTCATCAGTAATATGCTGGAACAGTTTGTTATGTTTTTATGGGCAAGGTTCAGGGCACAGGCAGCTAGCGGATGGTGAGGTGATGTTAGCTGTATGTGACAAAAATGTTACCTTAGAAACCGTGTTACATCGCTTACATAGCACCTTCAACAAAAATAATTATGTGAGATCAAAGCATCAGAATCTGAGTTCCCCTGAAACCGGTCTATAGCAACTCTAGCTGTTGGCTAACTCAATGATCTTACAAGAAAAATCCCAGGAATGCTCCATTAGCGCCGTCCTCTGAGAGCCCCCTGTGAATGCTGAACCCTCAGAACCCATAGAACCCACCCAAATGGTGCCCCTATGTGTGTGTGTGTGTGTGTGCATGTGTGTGTGTGTGTACTTACGTGAATCTGGATCAGATGATTGATTCTGCATCTCTATTTGTTTGTGCTGTATGATACATGTAAAGAGAACATGGTGGGGTTTACATGATTCAACATACATGACACGGAAATGATGAATATACGAAATTACGAGCTCATCTCAAATACAATGATTGGGTTTGGATTTTTGTTTGGAAATTGTGCTGAAAATAGTACTCCAATTCACCCTACCTCATATACTGTATGAAATGATGACAACTACGATCATTTCATTTCATGAAAGACGTTATTTCTCCAATTCTAGAAAAAAACAGCGATTTTGATGAAAACTAGCCACTGTTTAGCTTGGGATTTCTCAGGAACAGAGGCGTGTAGAAATACACGGTTTGCACCCACCGAGAGCTTAAAGTGTCACCTTTCAAACGAGCCATTGTATGTGTTCATAGCTATAACACAGAATATGCTGTGGCTGTACAAAAATCAACAATGGTCTAGATTGCTGGCACTCTAGGACAAAGCTTCCGAAAACAGCTTGGCATTCAATGAGTTAATTACCATAATTTCCTTTAATTCCATGAAAGTTTCCAATTTTGAATATTTCCAAAATTTCCCAGCTTAACTTCCCATGGAAAGTTTCCGGTAAGTTTCCAGAAATTTACCAAAAATGTTCCGCCCCTTTGCAACCCTAATAATTACTGTGAATGTATGTGTGTGTGTGTGTGTGTGTGAATATCTGTTTATGCACATGTGTGCATATGGAATGGGTTAACATGACTCCTGGAGGCAAACTGACGCAACAAATTGGTCATCCTAGGTCCTACGGTTCTCAAGATATTTACAAAAAACTCTGTTGGTGTACGGTCACTAAATGTACACATAAATGAATTTATTGTATGGCCCCCCATGAACAAAAGTCCACGAAACTTGGCATGCATTCGGAGGGTGTCATAATGATCATACGCTTTCAATTTTGTGCAGTTTTGACCTTGTCAGCCAGAGATATTGTGATTACAACACCTACTTTTTTGCTTTTTAATTTTTAACTAGGTGGCGCTATACATGAAATAAGTGGTAATTGGATGGGTTGACATGGCCCCTTAAGACCAACATACAAAAAAAGGGGGTCCTCCTAGGCCCTATGGTTCTCGAGATATTCACAGAAAACTGTGTCTAGCCACCTACAGGCCAGTTGGTGTACAGTAACATAAATTCATTTATTGTATGGCCATCCATGAATGGAATTCCACAAAACTTGGCTGGTCATGCAGTTTTGACCATGTTAGGTCACAGATACCTGCAATTACAACACCTCATTTTTACTTTTTTGTTTTTAACTCATCCTTCCCATGCGTTGAGTAGCTTTTTTTTTAAATTACGAAACTAGACACTCTAATACACCTTATATGTGATTTTGGGAACTCTGTGATGAATAGAAATGAACTATATGACGATCGTGAAACTCATGAAAACGGACAATCTGGACATTTTATCTGGACATTTTATCATAACTCGGTTGCCGCTTTGGGTCGAATCAGTGACGCATGCACGTCAGGTCAAAACCAGGCCATTTTCGTGGGTCTATCACGAGGTGGCAGTCTCGCCAGGTCTCACTGATCACTTCCCGGAATGGTTACACGAGTAAGTAACAGGCAACACTTCATATTTCATGAAAGACGTTTATCTCCATTTCTAGAAAAAAACAGCGATTTTGATGAAAACTAGCCACTGTTTAGCTTGGGATATCTCAGGAACGGAGGCGTGTAGAAATACACGGTTTGCACGCACTGAGAGCTTAAAGTTTCACCTTTTAATCGAGCTATTGTACTTGTTCATAGCTATAACACAGAATATGCTGTGGCTGTACACAAATCATCAGCAATGGTCTAGATTGCTGGCACTCTAGGACAAAGCTCCCGAAAACAGCTTGGCATTCAATGAGTTAACTAGGTGGCGCTATACATGAAATGAGTGGCTATGGAATGGGTTGACATGGCCCCTTAAGATAAACATACAAAAAAAAGGTGGTCTTCCTGCCCTACCCTCCTTTCGGTGGGTTCAGTCCAGCGGGGGGGCTACAGATCAAAACGAAAAACAGGAGGTTCCATGCCATCCATTTGGGGCTACATGTCCACCAAGTTTCGTGTACCCCGGTCTTTCAGTCTCCCGGGAATCCTTGACGGAAATTTGGCCATGCAAAAAAGAAAAAAAAGATTTTTTTTTTTTTAAAAATCTGACTAAACCTCCTGACTAAGCCGCTTTGCTGCGCGGCTGTCATAAGACATATCCTGTATAGCTTAATCTTGTAGTGTAAACAGGAAAAACCTGCATTCTGATATTTTCAGATCGGTTTCAGGCATCATTCATACAGTGCCTATAAAATGTATTCACCCCCTTGGATATTAACCCTTTTATGGATATTAACCCTTTTATTGCTTTAATAAATTGAATCTTTGTCATTTAATTTGTCATCAGATTGTTATTAACTGCATCTAGATTTGGATATAGAAAAACACAAGCTAGGTAATATAATAACATTGTTGTCTTTCGATGCATTATCAACTTTTTATAACTTTTTTTGACATACATATTCTTCATTTCTTCTATGCATGACAGCAAAACTATTAAAAAAAATCCTAGATCACACATAGAGCTTATTGTTATTGTTGTGTGTGACCTACCTTTCTGAGAAGAGGTTGTTTACATCACTGCCTACTGTACTGGGTATATGCTTGTCAGCAACTTGCAAACACAGTTTGATTTTCATAGACAGGATGTGGTGGTTGGTACGAAGCAGTGTGTGGTTTAGTGAGGGTGCAGCATTAGGTAAGCACTTGTGTGAACGAAATGGGCCAGCATTGTTTTGTGACTTTGTTTATGGATGTAACATTTTAACACACACAGTTTTCCCCCTGTTGAATACTGAACAGAAATTTATCATCAGTAAAGCATTTGTTCACACAATTATAAATGGTTTGTTCATAGTAAATAAGCCTATCCAAAAAATATGTTTGTAATATAATAATAATAATAATAAGCTTTATTTGTATAGCACCTTTCATACACAGAATGCAGCTCAAAGTGCTTTACATTTGAAGCATGTAACAAAATAATAGTCAGTCAGTCATTATCAATCACATTTCTGTCACAAGACTGGCAGCCTTAACCCTCTTACCCCCCACAAGCACTCCATATGGCAACTGTGGCAAGGAAAAACTCCCATATTCCAGGAAGAAACCTTGAGCAGAACCTGACTTAATAGGGGGAGCCCATCTGCTTCTGGCTGGCTGCGCCCTCCAATAGCAGCAGATGTAGAATAATCTGAAAAAGTAGTCTACAGGATAAGATGAGTTAACTAAAAGCTTTCCTGTACAGGTATGTTTTCAGATCTTTTTTAAAAATACTTACTGAACTCGCCTGCTTGATGTACAGAGGCAGGGTGTTCCATAGTTTGGGGGCATAATGGATAAAAGCAGCTTCTCCACTTTGTTTGTGGAGCACTTTGGGTATGATTAAAAGATTAGAATTGGATGATCTAAGTTTCCTTTGTGGTTGATAAGATATTAAAAGCTCAGAGATATATGAAGGTGCTATGCCATTCAGAGCTTTGTAAGTAATTAACATAACCTTAAAATCAATTCTATAGGAAATAGGGAGCCAGTGCAGTTCAGCCAACACAGGGGTGATGTGTTCTCTCTTCTTAGTCTTAGTTAAAAGTCTAGCCGCAGAGTTCTGTATGAGTGCCAATTTCTTTAGATGTGATTTGGGAAGACCAGTGAAGAGTGCATTGCAGTAGTCTAACCTGCTAGTGATAAAGGCGTGAATTAGTTTTTCTGCATCTTGTTGAGTTAAAAAGGGCCGCACTTTGGCAATATTTCTCAAGTGGAAATAGGCTGTTTGAGTAACTTTACTGATATGGGGCTTAAAACTTAACTCTGCATCTAAGATGACACCGAGGCTTGTTACTTTTGGTTTGACCTGGTGTGCCAAGTTCCCCAGATTACTAAGAACAATATCTCGCTTTAGTTTTGGTCCCACCAAAAGTACCTCTGTTTTGTCATCATTTAGTTTCAGAAAATTTTTGCTCATCCACTGATTAATGGAGGTTAGGCATGTAGTGAGGGAGCAAAGGCCATCTGGGTTAGTTGGCTCCACAGAAATATACAATTGGGTATCATCTGCATAGCTATGGAAGTTTACATTATGCTGACTTATGACGTTTCCCAATGGAAGCATATATAGGGAAAATAGCAGGGGACCAAGGCAGCTCCCCTGGGCCACACCAAAAGGCAAGTCATGTTTTTCAGATACATGATCTCCTAGACTGATATAAAAATCTCTGCCAGTAATGTAGGTTTGAAACCAGTTTAGAGCATTATCAGAGAGACCCACCCACTTCGCAAGGCGGTGAATTAGGATGCCATGATCAATGGTGTCAAATGCCGCACTCAAATCCAGAAGAATAAGGATTGAGACTTTGTTTGAGTCAGTAGCCAGTCTGAGATCATTGACTATTTTTACTAGAGCCGTTTCTGTGCTGTGATTTGATCTAAAACCTGATTGGAATTTTTCAAGGATACTGTTTTCGTTGAGGAAGGTATTTAACTGATTACAAACAACTTTTTCAAGTACTTTGCTCAGGAACGGTAGATTTGATATAGGCCTGTAGTTGCTCAGATTGGTATGGTCCAGATTTGACTTTTTAAGTAAAGGTTTCACAACAGCGGTTTTAAAAGCAGTTGGAAATATACCTGTTTCTAATGAGGTGTTTATTACCTTGAGAATAAAGGGAGCTAAGCTATCATATACTTTTTTGAGGAATCTAGTAGGGATTGGATCTAAAACACATGTTGAGGAGCCGGTTTGAGTTATAATTTTACCAAGCTCAGATTGAGTAATAGTGCTAAAGGACCTTCATTTTGGGGGGCTATTTTTGGGTGTACTATCAAACATGTTACTTGTGTTACCAATAGCCTCCCTTATAGAAATTACTTTGTTTTTGAAGAAGTCTGCAAATTCTTCGCACCTTAGAGAGGATGCCTGACTGAGTGTATCAAAAGGTGTTTGATGCAATAGCCTATCAATGGTAGAGAACAACACCCTAGAGTTTCCACTGTTTTCAGCAATTACCTTAGAGAAGTGGTTCCTTCTCTCATTCCGAATAGCTCTATTATAATTTGCTATTTTTTCTTTTAGAATGGCACGGTGAACCTGTAACTTAGTTTTTCTCCATGTTCTCTCAGCTTTTCTACATGATCTTTTTAGATCATGGATATTTTCGTTCATCCAAGGTGTCAGTTTGCTACAGGGCCTTTTTTTAGTCTTTACGGGTGCCACACTATCAAGCATAGCGCCTAATTCATGATTGAGAGCCTCTACCATTTGATCAATGGGATGATGTAAAATATCTAAATCTATGGAGTCTATAAGAGCTATGAACTGCTGTTCTGCTCTAATGTCCAAGAGTCGCGATTTGATTGCAATTTTGGAATGCATTTTTGGAGTATGTAATACTATATTAAAAGATACACAATAATGATCAGACATATTTATATCATTTACTGATAAGTCTGTGACTTCTATCCCTCTAGAAATGACTAGATCGAGGGTGTTGCCAAGGTTGTGGGTGGGTCCTGTAACATGCTGCTTTAGCTCTAAACTGTCCAACACATTAAGGAACTTACTGGCTTTAGCATCAGTTGTCTTATTGACATGAATATTAAAGTCGCCATTTACAATTATCTGATCATAGCTAGTGATGATGAGCGACATAAGTTCAGAAAACTGGTCGAGAAAGCCAGCCCATAGTTTAGGAGGGCGGTATAAGGTTAATAGAAGTACAGCTGGGTCAGCCTTCAGAGTGAGGGCAATGTACTCAAAGGAAGCGAATTCACCAAAGTTGACTCTAGTGCAACTATATTTGTTTGAGAGAATGGAGGCAATTCCACCACCTCGTTTGCCTTGTCTAATTGAGTGGAAGAAATTATAATTTGGGGGACAAGTTTCAACAAGAACAGCTTCGCTGTCTGAAGTCAGCCAGGTTTCAACAAGAAACAGAAAATCCAATTGTTTTTCACTAATAAAATCATTGATTGCAAAGGTTTTGGTAGTAAGTGCACCTATATTCAGTAAACCCATGTTAGCTGAAAATGCCTCTGGCTTTTGAGGAATATGCTGAGGTATGGAAAGAATATTTGTTAGGTTTCTAGTTTTAAATTTGTCTTTTCTTTTTACTATACGTTTGGTAGAAATCAACGTTGGAATAGAACTATAAGCATAAGTCATGCTATTGCATGAAGCAGCTTGATCTATGGTAGTAGTATTGTATGTTACGCTGCAGAAAACATTTTCAGACCCATCCACATGTATAATGCCATTCGAATCAATACCTGGGGGGCGTGAATCTGTAATATTTTCTACAGAATGTCAATGCCTCAGTGTGGATGCTATGTTGTCAGAGAGTAGCCTGGCTCCATGTTGGTTTGGGTGGAGACCATCACGCTTCAGCATACTGGGCCTCTCCCAGAACAAGCCCCAGTTGTTGACATAGGGGATGCTTAGGGAAGCGCAGTAGCGTTTGAGCCAGGTGTGGAGATCGAACAGTCTGGACCATCTCTCAGCACCTTTTCTGTAGGTAGGGAGAGGCCCAGAGATGACAAAGCGTTTTTCTGTGCCCATCAGGGTGGTGATGAGAGTTTTGTAGTTTTCCTGCAGTGCTACTGACTGCTTATCTCTGATGTCGTTTGTGCCCACGTGTACGATGATGTTGTTGACCTTGGTGTGGCAGGCCAGGATGCTTGGGAGTTTCTGCTGGATGTCAAGGACCTTGGCACCAGGGAAGCAGTAGACCTTGGAGGGACCGCTACATGATGGGGGAATGCAGAGGTCTCTAACCATGGAACTGCCGATGACCAGGGTGGAGGTTGATGAGGTCCGGGGAGGTGGGGGTTGGGGGGGCGCCGACTTTGAGGAGGGACCAGGATGGTTGTCTCGGGGCAGGAGGGGCTCCTCATCCTCGGTCAGAATGGCGTAGCGGTTTTCCAGTCGTATAGGTTGGGCTGGGCCTGAGTGCCGTCCGGACCGTCTGCCGTGCTTGTGATGCTTGCTTCTACGCCATGGCTCAGGCTGGTGTGGAGTGGAGCTGGCCAGCAGAGCAGGCTTGGTTCTCAGCAGAGGCCGGGGAGAGGCAACAGGGACAGAAATTGCGTTAGTGCATGGCATGGTTAAAGTATTGGAGGACAGAGTGAAATCAGGGCATCTGGCATTAGTGTGTGTAAGAGAGGTAACGTTACTTACGGAGAGAATGGTGTCGAGGAACTGTTCATCCTTCTCAATCTGATGGAGGGTCGCTATTCTGGCTTCAAGTTCCACTATCTTTTCGCTGAGAAGGACGCATGAGTCGCAGCCTGGTGCACAGCTGAGGGGAGGCATCGTGTCGCGGCGAGGGCTCGTCGGTGTCAACTTTCTTTTAAACGTTTGTTTGCTAGTTGGCTAGCAACAGCGATATCGTGCAGTTCCTTGATAACTCGAACACAGGTAGCGGGTAAGTAATCTGAGAAAATCTCACTTTTATATTGAGTCACTAGTTTTGAGAGACGTTAGAAGGAATTGGATGCTTTGTTCTTCCAGATAGCGTTTCCTTGGCCCGGTATTATTTGCAGCCCTTGATGCTGGCTTAACGTTTCACGTTAACGTTTGACAGAAAAGTTTGGCGATCAAGGTTATAGAGTACGATAATCCAAAGCCTCGAGCAACAATAGTTTATGCAACAGTTTGTTCACGAGATATAATCAGTAGCCAGTAAATCCGTAGAAAGTAGATGGTACCAAAGGAGATTTAAGATAGATAAGTTTGGAAGTTTAGGTAGTTACATACGGAGCACGCCGACCGGAAGCCTATGGTAGAATAGGCAATGGTGAAACTGGTGGGTGTGGAGGATTGTAAGTACATGATTTATACTTAATAAGTAATGAAACAACCACTTATAATGAAATCATTTTCTTATTATAAACCAGTTGCAAACTATTACAAAATGCTTTGTTCATCATTTGTAAAGCGTTGTTCCTATGTTAATTCTCATCAATAAAGTATTTGTACACACAGTTATAAATGGATTGTTCATAGTAAATAAGCCTATATCTAAAATATGTTTATGAATTATTGTTAACACTTAATAAATTATGCAATATACACATGCACTAATGATTAGTTAGGGTGAGGATACATATTTTATAAACCACTTCCTAATATTATAATTCATGATTAACTCAGGGGTTACAAGTGGTTAGTTAATGATATTTTGTGAGCTTATCTAAAGTGAGGACTTTCTATGCCTTGCAACACATTTTCAAATGAGTTGTAAAGACTACATTCACATTCATTGATTTAGCAGACAAGCGACGTACACATGTCAATTAAATTGAAGGCCATTGACATAACAGTGAAAGCTGGGAATCGAACCCCCAACGTTTCAGGCTACTGCATGCTAGTCCAGCTCCTTATCCACTACACTACCTTGGCCCTGATAGAAAACCCTACAACTATGCAAGAGTTTCTGTTTTCTTCTACTACACACTGTTATTAAACATCTGTAAACTATTATTAAATGCTGTATTCTTCATTTGTAAAGCATTGTTCCTACATTAATTCTCATCTGTAAATCATGTTTACACACAGTTAAAAATGGTTTGTTCATAGTAAACACGCATATCTATATTATATTTTTGAATTGACGGTTGTAATACCACTGGACAGAGGTAGTGTAGTGGATAGGGAGCCAGGTTAACATGCAGTAACCCATAAAGTTGGGGGTTCAAACCCCGGTGTTCACCAATGTGGCCTTGCCCTTTAATTTCATTGACATGTGTAAGTCGCTTTGGGTGAAAGTGTCGGCTAAATGAATAAATGCAGGTGTAAACTTTATTACTCATTTGTAAATGTGTTGCAAGGCATAAAACGTCCTCACTTTAGATGAGCTCACAAAATATCATTAACTAACCACTTGTAACTTCTGAGTTAATTATTAGTTATAGTATTAGGAAGTGGTTTATAAAATATGTATCCTCACCCTAACTAAGCATTAGTGCATGTGTATGTAACAACTGTTAAATAATGGAAATATTATTTAATCAAAAACTTTATTATTGCATCATTTATTAAGTATTAACAATAATGTATAAACATATTTAAGATATAAACTTATTTACTATGAACAAACTATTTATAAATGTGTGAACAAATGCTTTACTGATGATAAATTAGAAATTACTAATGATGAACAAACCATTAACTAATAAGTAACAAAGGCTTAATAAATTATGAATTGTGTGTAGTTATTATAAAGTGTTACCCACATTTAAAAATGACTTGCATCAACCAAAGTGCTTTACAGAGAAAAATGTACAGTATGTGTTTATGTGTGTATGTGCATGCGTGCGTGTGTGAGTGTGTGCATACCTGTCTGATTTTCATAGACAGGAAGTGGTGGCTGATACGAAGCAGCATGGTTTAGTGTTTAACTAGGTGTGAACAAGCTACATAAAATGGGCCCGTATCACTTTGTGACAAAATGTTGTTATTGCTGTAATATCTTCACAGGGAACACAAACACAAGCATGTTGTCATTCCAATCTCCCTGTTCAAGCCAATAATCATACAGTAGCATTATGAACACAGGAATTCTTCAGTGGTGGTTAAACCAGCTGCCTGACACAGCTATTAGTTTACACGGTTAGCACACACTGATGCTACTATTGTAAGGGCCCTGCCATTAGTTTACACTGATGCTACTACTGTAGGGCCCTGCCTGACACAGCTATTAGTTTACACTGATGCTAAGGGCCCTGCTTGTCTGTGCTGGGTCCGTCACGCCTATGTTTTGCTGCTGGCATTTGGGAGTGTGCAAGGGAGTGTGTGGGAGAGGGCAAGTTACAGAAAGTGCAGTGCCCTTACAGACTTACTGTAGTGTGGGAGAGGGCAAGTTACAGAAAGTGCAGTGCCCTTACAGACTTACTGTAGTATGGGAGTGGGCAAGTTGTGTTGATGAGGAAGTGCAGTGCCCTTACAGACCATGGTGCAGCAGCACCATGACAACACAAAAAACACATTTCCATTTCCATTTGTTGGCAGTTGTTTACTGATGTTTTTTCAAGCTTCCAGACCTCCCTTTCGGGTAACCCTGTGTTTCACAACCACCCTTAGCTAATTCACTGTTTGCGATTTGGGGCTATAGCGGGCCAAGCTCTGTAGTGGTTGATCAACGAAAAATACTGGCTCTGCAACTTATTTGAAATGTTTTAATGCAGAAAAACACCCTGGGGTCAATTTTCGCCCCCTAAAAAACATGTCATATATGGTAACAGTGGCAAGGAAAAACTCCCATATTTCAGCAGGAAATCATAAATATGATTAAATTGTTCAAAGCTAATTTCCTTGCAAAATGTGTATCATAACAACTAATGGCTAGCACCATTTAGAAGCTTGCGTTGTGTACGTTCATGTGATATGCATTGTGTGATGATATGCGATTTCTGATCTCTGTGAGCAATTAAACAGTGAAGAATGGATTTAAATTGTGATCCTCCTCAATTGTTCGCAGAGGGTTAGTGTGCATATGTCTTCAAAAGTGGAAAACATTTTTCTCAACCACATTAGGAATTCTAGAGGTAATTTATAGCTATGTAAAGTTAACATAACCCCCATTTTCGTTTTTCATACACAGCCATTGTGGTGTTCGGAAGAAGTCCAAATTAGCTCGGGAAGTTAGAAATAGCTAGTCACCGTTAGGTAGCCGAGTTGCCAGAAGTGAACACATATTGATAAATATACAGACTGTTTTGATATAGTAATAATGAAACATAAACATGACAACATACTGTACTTTTATGACATTTGCCCTTAGCTCAGTTCATGGTGGTTGAACCCTTAACCTATTGCTTTTCAGTGTTTTGATTTTGGACTACAATACATGTTTTAAATGCTAGTGGCCAATGTTCCATACAGCTACTTTAAGATGACCTGTCCTGGTTAAATCAATATTGAAATAAAAATGTAACCAATAATAAAACTAGTCAAGTCAATTGTAATGTAAAAGTCCTGACAGCTTGTGGGTGACATTAATGTGTGTGTGCGTGTGTGTGTGTGTGTGTGTGTGTGTGTGTGTGTGTGTGTGTGTGTGTGTGTGTGTGTGCGTGCATGACTGTATGCCACAGTGATAGTACCAGAACAAAACCATTTTTTAAGCATAACGGAGAAAGACATCATGAAGTAAGTCATTCATTCAATGAGGTTTTCAGTCGTCTTTTCTTTTATTCGCCAGTCTTATCTGTCACGTGGTCGTATGTTTGGTTCAGGATGTGTTTCAGTGCAGACAGCAGCAGCACGTCCATGTCCTTGTTCAGATCAATCTCCTCATGGTAGCACTTCACTGGGAAGATGCAGTTTAGGGGAACTCCTGTGTTATAACTACAGTGTTTCATCTAGAGATACACACACACACACACACACACACACACACACACAGCATTGTTAAGCACCACAAAAATAAGAGTTTTGGCATCTAACTTGTAAGTTGTATTTGGCATCGTCCAACTTGTATCATAGAAAGCACATGCCAGAAATATCACATGAACTCAAATCTCTCTGATTGACTGTATTATTTATGAGTGATGTATTCTGGAGTAGGAAAGGCCTTTCAGTTTTCTGATATTTTGAATATGATTAGGCAACATAACATTCAGAAAGCTACAGTATGTTGCCTGAGAGGCTATCCGAGAAATGTTGGCAGCATCTGTACACTGGTATATAGTGCGGCAGGTTAAGTCCATATTCCAGGACAATCGTTCACTTTGTGATACAAGCACCAAAATTGGCATGAATAATCACTAGAACCTACTTTTTGAGGAAAGCACATTAGCCACCTGAAAATCCCAACATGGCGGCCATTTTTCAAGATGGCCGCCACATCAAATGTAAGAAAAACTTTTTTTGCTGTAGAACTTTAATGGCTGGGCGTATTTACATGATCTAGACATCAATTTGTATGTATTTTAACATGGCAAAATAAATGGTGCAAAGAAAGAAATCTATTTCAAGGCTAGTTTCCAAGATGGCGGCCAGAAATAGTTGGACTGCACTCGAAAATTGTTTATCGAAGCTCACTCTCGAATATCGTTGATCCTCTTTCTCACTCGAATATCATTTATTCTCTCTCTCGAATATCGATCAAGGCCATACTTCTTGTTGGGATCATACTTAAGTTGGGAAGACTGGTGTGAGAAAAGGCAGATGAAGAGTCCACAGTTTCAATTCTGGGAGCTTGTGATGTCAATGCAATTGGTGATGTTCTCTTTGATCAGGTCTTTCAGAGACGCAAACTTCACTTTGTATTGTCAATCATTGTCTGCACTCATCCCCTTCTTCAGTTCAGTTCAGTTCAGTTCAGTTCAGTTCAGTTCAGTTCAGTTAACCCTCTAACCGCCCGTGTCGCAATATTGCGACAAGCGTCATTACTGAATAAAACAGACGATAGACGCGAGTACAGTGTAAAATCTCATTTGTACTCTTGACCACTAGTTGGCAGACACCCAGAGCTTCGATTCAAGCTCAACCTTTTTTTTCAAAGTTTTCAGGAAGCATGTGAAAAACACCATAGACAGTAAAAGAAAAACACACGAGAAACACACGAAGAAGACATGCATTTCCTCCATAACGCGGAAGCGATGCGGGCCATAGTTTTGCACAAATTGAAGCAGAAATACACCAAATGTTGAAAAAAAAATTAACGTGTGATGAAGTCTTGGATCTGTTAATCACCTATTCTGATTCTGAAGGAGAATGTCTGCCTTTTGGAGAAAATGATCGATCGTCTATTGACTGATAGTCACGGTGCGTCTGTGAATGGAGGTACGTCTTTGCAACAGTGTCCACTAAGCATACCAAGCTTTTTTCGACCCTCTGCCCAACATAGCTGGAGGTGCCAGTGGCAATAGTGATGATAGTGTCCGTAATGGACGTGGTATAGACAGCAGGGGTTGTAAAAATAGGGCTCTGAAGAACTACAAAGTCATCCGCGATATGGAACTGATTTGACCAGGCTACTTTATTGAATAGTAGCATAGGGTTTGTGATTATAGTAATAGTTTACTATTGTTGGTTTACATGTGACTGTATTCCTGTTCATTTGTTATGTCGGTGAAATGACAAAAAAAGAAAGTAAAACTGCACAAATATGTTCAACATCTAGTATTTACTGAAATGTGCATAATTTACGGTGGTTACCATCCAGTGACGTCATAATATGCAAATTAGATGAGTAAATTTACCCCCTTCATAAACTTCTGTTCATACTAAATGATTTTCACATTTACAGTAGGACTTTATCTCTGACCACTTGCAAGCCATGGCCTTTTGAAATTTTGATGTACAAATCCAATTTATTCTTTTTAAACCCTGGCGGCTAAAGGGTTAACTTTATTGTCCCAAAGGGAAACTTGTCTCGCAGTCAGGTACACATAAATAGAACAAGATACACAAAGACACAAGATGGGGTAAAAGACACAGGTTAATATAAGTTAAGAAGGTTAAGAAAGAAAATAAGAAAGAAAGAAACTGTCTTATCAATCTACGTTCCTGACAGATGCTCATCAGAATCGTTTCTGTGCAATAAAGCAAAATTGTGCAAATTTAGCAGGCGTATTGCACTAGGAATAAAATAGTTTTTTGTCCTATTGGACTTATAGAATGGGACTCTTAATCCGGCCTGAGGGAAGAGCTTCAAATGAACAGTGAAGGGGATGATTTTTACAGTCCAGTATAGAACTTGCCTTCTGGATGACCTGCTTCTCATAAATGGTCAGCAAGGACAACTGTGGACAGCCAATCAACTTCCCAGCCACCTTCACAATGTGGCTAAGATTGTTTTTGTCCCTAAGACTGATGCCTCCATACCAGGCAATAAAAGAAAAAGTGAGAACAGATTCTATAAAAGATTTGTAAAATAAAGACAGCATAACCTTATCCACATTAAACAAATTAAGCTTCCTAAGGAAGTATAACTGTTGTTGTCCCTTCTTGCAAATAGCCTCGGTATTTATATAAAATTTGAGCTTGTTGTCTAACATTGTACCGAGATATTTATACTGGTCAACCATCTCTATGCCGCTTCCATTTCCATCTTTGCAAACAATAATGTCAACTATGCTAGATGGCTTTCCATACACCTTAGAGACCTGGTCTCTTAGCAAACACATCCTCAGTTGGCCAATGAATTTCAGCAAGGGAACATTGTGGTCCACAAGACCCACAGAGTTTTCCGGATTGGCTTTTGATCAAGCCCATGAACAGGCCAATGCAACTGTCAAAGGTGATGGTGGTGCCATCGGAATAACTGAGAACCCATCAGCCCTAATGTGTGTCTGACAAAACCAAAGTACCACCTAACTGGAAAAGCTTCCTGCGAGACAATGACAACAAGACTGAACGTTTTGGGTTTCTAGCTTACCTAACTGTGACTTGGTGTCCAGACAATGTGGTGATTGTGACCAAAGAAGAAAATGTTCTTTGCATAAACCTGACAGCCTGGAAGGCCTAAGTCCTTGCAACCATGAAGAGGCTGACACTAGAATCTTTCTGCATGCCCTTCATGCAGTTGCGTGTAACCTGCATTGTGTTGAACCTGTGCGATTAAGCCCTGCACACGCCCGGACTCGAACTGCGAACAGCAGCACCTTGGATTGGGAGTCGAGCGTGCTGACAATCGAGCTAAAAGCCCAGGCTACTAGCTTGCATGCCAGCAGCACTGTTGAGGCGTTGGGGAGTGAGGTTTACCATTGTTCCACACACACAGCTAAGCTACATGCGCAACAGAAGAAATCTGTGTTGATTAAGGCCTGTGACACGGATATTCTTGCTATTGCACTCAGTGTTTTTGGGACTCTATGGGATGCAGGCTTAGAGGAGCTGTGGATTGAATTTGGTCATGGTAAGTCTGTCAGATGGCATGCTTTTTGTCCATGCCCTCACTGGATGTGATGTGTTAGCCTTTCGTGGTAGAGGGAAGTGGACTGTCTGGCAATCCTGAGAAGTGTGACCTGAAGTGTCTAATGTCTTTGAGAAGCTCAGTCAATACCCACCAGTAATGGATGATGTGGATCTTAGCACACTTGAAGTTTGTCATACAGTTTGTCCAACAAGAACAGCACTGCTGATGGAGTTGATGAAATAAGACTTGACCTGTTTGCACGGAAGCAGAGGTCCTATGATGCCATTCCACCAACAAGGGCATCTCTTGCTAAGCATGTGAAGTGTGCAACCTATCAAGCTGTCTGTATCTGGGGCCAGGCAAGTATATATCAAATGAATATGTCCTGGGTTGGAGGAAAGAAGGTGACACTCCCACCAATTGCTGAGAGCTGTCAACAATTGACTAAATGTGTCAAGACTGAATGTCTGGGAAGATGTAAATGCTACAGCATTAGTCTTGAGTGTACTCCTTTGTGTGCCTGCAAATGCAATGATTACATTCATTTGTAATGCAAACATTCTGATATGGCTAGCTACAGAGCAGAGGTGTCACTAGATGTTACTGGGGCCCTGTCTCTTTCCCACACATTTCCTGTTAGTCTTTGTTGTTCTATTGAGGTAATACATGGTACACACACACACACACACACACACACACACATATTTAAACAAACACATGCATTTATGCATTTACTTAGTCCCCCTGCCCCCTCTGAAGTTCAGTTTAAACTTGTGATCATTTCCCGATCCAGCCCTGTCTCTCTTTCCTGCTAATTTCTTGTCAATCTGCACTATTATATTGAAATTATATATATTAAACTGAAAAAAGAACATGCACATGCCCCTGCTGAAGCAACCGAACCAACATATGTTTTATTAACAAAAAACAATTTAATTATGATAAAATTAGTACTAAAATGTGCTATTTTTCCCATTAATTGCATCTATCTTCACAATTTAACACATTCTTTGACATTTTATCGTAGAATTGGAAAGTCTAGACCCTATTACCTATATTTAAATATCAAGATCATCAAAATGTGATTATCCAATCCCAATCCAAGTCAAAAACCAAGTATAATGGCTTTCAATGGTGGCCATCTTGGAAAATGGCGGCCATATTGGATTTTTTGCGTGGCTAATGTGCTTTTTGGATAAAGTGGGTCCCAAAGAATATTTGTGCCAAGTTTGATGTTTGTATCACAAAGTGAACGATGGTTTCACTAATCTGCCGCACTAATATACATGTAGGCAAAAATAGTACAGAGAGAGGCCTCTTGTTCACAGCGCCACTGTTGAGAAACCCTAAGCTAGATGAAAGCAGCGTGCCTTCCATGATTTTATTCCAACTTTTGATGTTCAGTCTCCAACTGTGAAATCGCTTGAAAATTGCATGATGTAATAGTTGTTTTGACTTTAATGTAAGAGGTATACACACCTTCTCACGGATGGTTTTGCTTCTGTAGATCTTTTGGATGTCCTTGTTGACCACAGGACATGCCTCGTCCACTTTTGACAGTATGACAACTTGAGGGATGCCTGAAACAATTTTTTTTTTTATAAGAAATTAAATTTATGTTTAAGCTTTGATAAAAGCTGACTGGCTGTTGTGTAACACTTGCCCATCTTGCTGGCACGTTCTCTGACATCTTTGATCTTTTTGATGAAGGCTTTGTCATTTTCCCGCATGGCATGGTCTGAAATGTTACGGCTGTCAGCACACCAGAGGAGGGAGTCTGCTGGAATGACGCTGACCAGACAGTGAATCTTGTCACTCAGACTGGGATCTTTGTTGTATTTGTCCTCCTCCTGTGAACATGAGTGGACTGGATTGAACTGTCAAGGGGATGAAAAAGAGAGAAAGACATATTATTGATTCTTCATACATCAGGATGTTTTGGTAGTGGGTTGGTGGTGGGGGAATCAGCAGATATTGGGCAGTGAATAGATGGCAGGTTACAGAGAGAGTTTTTTTTTTTTACTGGCAGCCGGTCAATAAGCCTTATATGGAGGTGTGTGTGTGTGTGTGTGTGTGTGTGTGTGTGTGTGTGTGTGTGTGTGTGTGTGTGGCACGTGCATAGACTAGTCACTTCAGACTAATCTATTGGAGAACTTAAGTGAACCTTATTTGAGCAATTATTGCACCTGTCAATTTTGTGTCTTTGTGTATATTTATTGTGGACACAAAAAAAAAGGTAAATTGTGTGTGTGTGTGTGTGTGTGTGTGTGTGTGTGTGTGTGTGTGTGTGTGTCAAGTCAAGTCACATTTATTTCTATTGCATACATATACAATTTCCCCACGGTGCTCACAGAAATAAAATAAATATAGTAATATAAACAAAAATATAAGTATTATAGTATAAATTATTGTAGATAAAGACGGTTTGATTGTAGACGATACGGTTACTAAAACTACTACTACTTTAGGCCTAGAGCAAAATGTAAAGTTAAAGATGCCAGTTAATATCATGCTGAAAAGAAAAATAGAAATAAGATAAATAAACAAACAAGGGGATAATTACTGGACATTAATGGCCAAAGAAAATAAAATAAGATTTAAAAATAAAAATAAATTTGATTTAAAGCTACTGATAGTGGGACAGGAGATTATTCTAGAGTCGAGGGGAAGCAGAAAAAAAAACACTATGTGTATGTGTGTCTGTGTGTGTGTGTGTGTGTGTTTGTGTGTGTGTGTTACCCTATAACCCTCTTTGATGTGACCCTCCAAGATTTTTATCAGGTCATCTATTTGCACCCCTTCAGAATCTCCTCTTTCCAGGCCCATGACGTCACAGAAGACAAATGGCAAATGGGATCCGTGTCCTCCATCTTTAATTTTGTGGGTTTTATACTGAAAATTATCATAAACATTCTCATTAATATAAACCTATTCACAGTGACATCCACAAATACTGCAGCTACAATTCACAACATGATTGCAATTATTCGTGTGTGTTTGTGTGTGTGTGTGTGTGTGTGTGTGTGTGTGTGTGCGTGCGTGCGTGCGTGCTTGCTTGCTTGCTTGCGTGTGTGTGTCAAACATGGTGTATGGCAAAATGTTCTGTTCACTGCTCAATCAATCCATTACTGACAATCAAAGTTTACCGCATATGAACCCCTTTGAGTAGAAGCATAATCATCTTGGTCTCAAATGAGAGGTAACACTCTGCAGTTTTATACCTGTATTTGAATTGTATGTCAGGGGTTCTGATATGTAATAATTGCACAACTATCTACTACACTACACTAAATATGGAATAAGCACACAAATATCTATTTTTGCAACGCTATGTTGGTTCAACTTGTTAGTTAAGATGGACTATACATCTACACGAATATTGGATGAAACAACATGGATATTCCATTTCTATGGATTCGTGTGAACATTTCAAGAACTGATATGCTACTGTATATCTAGTTCTTCCTAAAGACAAGGCTAGAGGGTAAGGAAGGACCAGGGGGAAAAGGGGGGCATCAGCCATTTTGAATTGAGACATAGTAAGATAAATTTGATAATGTAAAGTACTTCACACACATAATTTACATGACATATAAGTCCAAGCTTTCAAATGGTGTATAATTTAATTTGACTATGCTACACAACAATATGATGCATAAACATGACTTAAAATGTTGGTGGGAGGTACTTGTTCCATTCATGGAACGCCTGAGATCCCTGCTGACAAAAACAGCTAGAAACCAGCTTATGCTGATAGCTGTTTTTTTTTTTTTAGCTTTTTAGACCAGCAACACCAGCTAAAACTACCAGCTTGAGGTGGCACGACAAGCAAAACCAGCTGAATTACCAGCTGAAGGTACAGTATGTTTCTGCTACAGTTTTGCTGGTCTAGCAGGTCAACTATCATTGGGTGGTCAAACAAGCTGGTTAACAAGCTGGTCAACCAGCAAACCACCTTAATCTGGTCTTCATGATCATTACTCACAATCTTTGTGAAGCTGTGTCCAGCACATGCTTCTGCTATGGCTCCACTGGTCATGTGATCCTGGAAAATGCTGTCTATGGAGTTGATGAAGCTGGACTTCCCTGCTCCCACTGGACCGTGGATCAGGATACGGAGATGCTCAACATCTGGGGTGCTGATCTGAAATCTCCTCAAATGGTCTATCATCTCATCCCTTTTTCTGTGCATTTAAACATTTTAATCCAATGAAATATGCATATATGTTCCATCATGTCTGATTCAATATGCAATTTCAACACAAGAGACAGAATAAAATAGAAACCGATTTTTCATTCATTTTTCAACAGTTCATTTTATCATTGAAGTTGTGTTCTTGCTGGAGATTTTAAGTTGCAAATGTATCTACAAATTTAAACATGAGTCCATTAAAGATGCATTTCAGTTGTGTCATGTCTTTCATTGAATATATCATTTCAACACAAGCGAAACAAAATACAAATAGTTCATGTTGCAAATAATTAGGTCATTTTCATTAATAAGTAATCAAACTGGCCCATTCCTGATGCATTCAGTAGGACAGTGCTAGTTGTGTTCTTGTAGGAGGTTTTTCACTCTATTGAATCTGAGGGTCTTTGAAAGTAAACTCACTTCCAGTCCAGTTTCCTCCAGGGTTCTGTCAGCACTGTGAAACAAATGAAACTGACTAATGAATGAATTAACTAAAGAGAACACCAAAAACCCATCAGAACACAAATCAAAATGATCGCTTTCATATGTTTGATACAGACTGTATCATGCCTTTGAAATGGGAATTCATAATCTGTACACAATGTTGGAAGAATAGGTGTAAATGTAAGTGTGGTTATGATTGCTGTATCCACTAGGGGGTGCTGGTCAGGAAAGGTGCCCTTACATGTAGAGGAGAGTGGAGGAGGGCACGGCTTAGATTGTGATTCTCCCATAACTGGCTGTTTCTGACTGGGAAAAATAACAGCATCTGGTAAAGGAAGGTTTTAAATTTTGATCCCAAGACATTAAAATTATTATATACAAATACACAAGACTGAAGTCACTGTACCCCAACCCCCCCCCCCCCACCACCACCACCACCACCACCACCCCACCCTAGCAGGGTTGATACTTCAATGGGATTTTTACAGGACTTTTGGACTGGAGCTGGCACTATAGCATTGTTTCTCCTGTACAAAAAAATCCCTACACTGGAGCTGGAACTATAGCATGTTTCTCCTGTACTCAAATCCCTACACTGGAGCTGGAACTATAGCACTGTTTCTCCTGGTTGCTTCCTGTAAAGTCCAAACACTGCATACCCTGTTTCATCACAGTTCATGAGTTTGAGTATGTTATAAGGTACAAAAACAGTCTAAATTCTGCCCCAAAGGCAAAGTTTTGTAGCTGACTGGTAACTCAAGTTAGGTAGCACCGATTTTATTTATGTTTTCCCTGGCAGTACTTTTGACCTGGAATATCAGGGCTCTATGTTGTAATCAGCTGGAACATCAGGGCTCTATGTTTTAATCAGCTGGAATATCAGGGCTCTATGTTGTAATCAGCTGGAACATCAGGGCTCTATGTTGTAATCAGCTGGAGTTCTCGGTAACACTTTACCTGAAGATATCTACATAAGAGTGACATGACACTGTCATAACCCTAACCCTAATCCTAACCCTTATCCGGTAACACTTTACTTGACAGTATCGACATAAAAGTGACATGACACTGTCATGACCAGTGTTGGGAGTAACGGCATTTAAGTATAACGGCGTTACTAACGGCGTTAATTTGTCAATAACGGAGTAATCTAATTAATTACTTTTTACAACGTTACAACGCCGTTAACGTTACTGGACGTTAAATGCGGTGCGTTACTTACTTTGCATTGATTGAATAAACTGTGTAATCCGAACGCACCCCTGGCTCACAGCTAGTGAGGAGGTGGGTTAATAACGACGTAAGCGATTAGGATTGGCTAAGGCAGAGTCATGTTTCATGATAGCCAATCAGAGACAGTGTTTTTACACACTTGCCAGCACACGCGCCACACACATGCAACAGCTAAAGTAGAGATTCGATGAAACAGCAGAGGTCAGGAGCCATCCGATGAAAAGTTGGCATTTTCAAGGTGGAGATTTAAGCACTACTTCAAATTCATTGTGGTCAAAGGCAAGAACGTGCATGTAATGTGTACATTATGTCCAGGATCGAAGACTTTGTCGACATCCATTGTAAGCAACTCTAATTTAATGAGGCATCTCACACACGCTAGTGGCCAAAAACACCGATAGCCCCCCTCCACCAGAGATGATAGCTCGCCATCCACTAGCAAAGAAGGACTCGGAGCAATGTCCTCCAAGCAGCAAAAGCTAGATCTTTCTGCCTCACAACAAAAACCTATGACACAGGCTGAAGTCAACCATAGGTCTGTCGATGTACAATTTCCCCTTGGGGATCAATAAAGTATCTATCTATCTATATCTATCTATCTATCTATCTAATAAATATCGAAAGTTATGTAGCCTACAAACACCTGTCTGTTCTACTAATTTCAAATGGCTTTTCAAAACTGCTCAAAAAATCCAAATTATTTGACATATAGCAACTTTTTTTTTAACAGTAACGCAAATAGTTACTTTCCCTGGTAACGAGTTACTCTTATCATAGAGTAATTCAGTTACTAACTCAGTTACTTTTTGGAACAAGTAGTGAGTAACTATAACTAATTACTTTTTTAAAGTAACGTTCCCAACACTGGTCATGACACATTAAACCTAATCTAACCTCTAACCCTAATCCTAACCCCAACCCCAACCCTAACCATAACTCGACTTATGACTTATATATAACGGTTATGACTCGTTCATTTCAGTGTCATGCTGAGTTCTCTTTTAAGTTGTGTGTATAAGAGTGTGAAGAGAGAGAGAGAGAGCACATACATAGTGTAGATGGATGCAGTTCTGTTGCAAAGACAGAAAGACAGAGAGACTGCAATGAAATAAAGAACTAAAACGCTGGTGTAAGATGCAGCAGAAGTCTGTTGTTTGGCACGCCCACATCCTGTCTGCCACTAAAAACCACACTAGACACTGCTAGAGAGTCAACAAGACATCACATGACACATGATGAGGGGCTTCACCAGGTGAGCTCTTGAAAGAGTTCTGCCCCAATCTCAAGATATAGCCACAAATCTCATTAGATTAGGATAAGCCATGGAATCATTGCTACTCCATCAGAGAGTTTGCGACTAATTTCAACACGTTAGATGACTTGCGGCCCACACATAATAGCCAGGTCAAAACTGAACAATAAGTGTGGACGAAGGCTGAAAATATATGTCATATGAAGTATGAATCCTGACTATTGTCATCTTGTATGACTGTTTATTTCCCTGTGTGTTTCTCATAATTAACCTGCTAAACTAGAACAAAAATCTATAATTTAATTGAATTTCACTGCAACTCTAGATATAACTTAATCTTTTTGTTCACTGAAGATTTTATGTTAATGATGTCAGTCATCTGTATCTTACCTTTGGTAGGTGCAAAGCTCCGTGTGTTGTTCAACACAGACACTTCTTTGGCATGTCTTTGGTGCCCGCTTCTTATAAAACCTTTTGTTTTCATGTCAGAAACAGGATGCAGTGACTGAACAAAATAATGTCAGCATGTCAGTTGTGGTTTGGAGCGCAGTTAAGGGAATGCATAGACAGACACCGGAGCCCTTTTGATGTTGCATGTTTTTGTCTGTGGGCATGTGTTTGTGTCTTTCTCACACAAGCAGAGAGAACTGCAGCTTTATACAGGTTTGCTAAACGCCATAAAACAATGTGTAAAGCAGTACACTTCAGGTTCCTAAGTGTCGTCTCAGACAAGGCCAGAGGGGATTGGGGTTTAAGTAGGGAGTGAGGCCGATTTTGGATCACAGGTGTAAAGGTTTTTGTGTCTTTCTCACACAAGCAGAGAGAACTGCAGCTTTTCTACACTTTGGCTAAACGATGTGTAAAACATTATGTCAGACCAACATTATAATACGTGTTAAGACTATATACGTGAAATGTAAATTTAGAAATGTAGTTTTTGAAATGTAATGCTCTTACAGGAGTAGAATCGGTGTAAGCTAATAGCTGTGTCAGGTAGCTGGCATTTGCACTACTGAAATGCTGAGCTGTGTCAGGTAGCTTGCATTTGCACTACTGAAATGCTGAGCTGTGTCAGGTAGCTGGCATTTGCACTACTGACATGCTGAGCTGTGTCAGGTAGCTGGCATTTGCACTACTGAAATGCTGAGCTGTGTCAGGTAGCTGGCATTTGCACTACTGAAATGCTGAGCTGTGTCAGGTAGCTGGCATTTGCACTACTGACATGCTGAGCTGTGTCAGGTAGCTGGCATTTGCACTACTGAAATGCTGAGCTGTGTCAGGTAGCTGGCATTTGCACTACTGAAATGCTGAGCTGTGTCAGGTAGCTTGCATTTGCACTACTGACATGCTGAGCTGTGTCAGGTAGCTGGCATTTGCACTACTGACATGCTGAGCTGTGTCAGGTAGCTGGCATTTGCACTACTGAAATGCTGAGCTGTGTCAGGTAGCTGGCATTTGCACTACTGAAATGCTGAGCTGTGTCAGGTAGCTGGCATTTGCACTACTGAAATGCTGAGCTGTGTCAGGTAGCTGGCATTTGCACTACTGAAATGCTGAGCTGTGTTTTCACTCATGGTTTTAGGGATTCAGAAACTAGACTGGACCAGGCGTTAGGGAAATCCTGACTGAAATCACGCCCTTAGGGATTCACTTACTGTAGATGCTAGACTGAATGTTTCTGATTGGTTGGCATAATAATATATTTTTTTCATTAAGCTTCATGATTATTTTAATGAACAGGGGCATTTGTATGACAATATGTGTTGAGATTTCAACATGGGGAAACTGTTTGGGTTCCTTGTTAAAATACAATAGCCATGAAATATTGTCACAAAGCGATACTGCACACACACATAGTCACAAACACAAAACCACACGCCTCTTTGTGTCACCTCTTCCTGTCTATGAAAATAAAAAACTGTTTTTGCAAGTTGTTGACATTCAGACTTAGTAGGCTATAGAGTGGTATACACACAGACATCTGCTTCTCATAAAGGTAGGACAACCATAATTCATACGTTTTAATACAGTTTTCTTTCCAGTTGTGCTGCCTTGCAGGCAAAAATAATGAATATGCAAGCTACGTCTTAAGAAGTTAAGTTACTTTATACAACAATTGGGTTCTATGGAACTATTTATTTGTTTCTGATTGGCCGAGAGATGTTCCATGAGTTGGAATATCCATGACCAACCCCACTCTCACTCGTGCTATATTGCTTAAATATCTAAAGACAACAATGTTATTACAACTATTACAATGACTTTGTGCCCTTGTGCACAGACCTAGCATGTGTGTTTTTCTGCCATCTGTCATTTAGCTTTGGAGCAATCTGTTACGTAGATTTGAAGCACTATTTAGCCAGCATGTGACTGTGTTAGGTTGCGTAGTTAATTTTGATACCATAGCTGTGAAAGTGCATGAGGCTCAGTTGCATTCAACTGTGAATCTATAATCAATTGCAACACAGTTATATTACATTATTTATCTATTTATTAATTTATTTATTCTCATTAATCAGAGATATTAATGTGTCAATGTTGCACTCATTTATACGAGTCAATGACTCATTTGTCCATGTGTGGCAGTTTTGTTTTGAGTGTATGATCTTTATTGTCTATGAAGGAAGGCACCAATATACTGTATGTGTAAGGTACAAACGGTCATCTGTTATGAATCTATTCCACCAAACACCACTAGCTGCAGCTGGCAGCTGGCTCAAGGGTAGAGTGACACATAAGGAAAACCTCACCACACTAAGAGTACCAAAACTGTACCAAAAGTAGCCCTAATGTAGATTAAAGTCAACGAGTGAGAGCCAAATTTGAGGTTTTCCACCATCTTGCCATGATGTTACTGAGTGAGAAGCACACTGTAAATGTAGCTCGAGTCAGTATGCACAAGGGTTTCCAAGGGAGAGCCATCAACCCTGTGTAGCATATAGACAGAGGAACGCCAGCAAGTCCAAACAGCCCTCCTCTGAAAGCTCCACACCCCCACCTACAGGCCATTGGAGGGAAAGACACACAAGAGTAACGAGCAAATGGCAGCAACAAAAGTAGGCGTGACAGACTCAGACCCTTGCAACAGAGTTAACCATTAGTTGCAGTGTAAACTAACTTTCAACACTGAAATGCTAAGTTATCACTCATGTTTTTTTGGAAATTAGTGTTGTACAAGAATGGACTTCCACTCAAGTGACAGAATAATTTCTATTCTCATTAAGCATCATGATTATTTGTACGAACAGGGACATTGGAATGGAATGAATGGGAAATACTATGTATATTCCCTGTACAAATATTGCAGCCCTTAAACATGGTCACAAAGCAATATTGGCCCATTTTATGTGTTTTGTTCCCACGAGCACTTATCCAATCCTGCACCCACACTAAACCACACGCTGTTTTGTGCCAGCCACCACTTCCTGTCTATGAAAGTCAAACTGTTTCTGCAAGTTGCTGATAGTACAGTAAAAAACCCTCCTCTCACAAAGAATAACAAGGACACATACAACAATAACAATAAGCTTTATCTGTATAGATTATATGATATTTATTTCTTCCTGTCTATGAAGGTCAAACTGTTGCAAGTTGCTGATAAGCACACGCTGCTTTGTGCCAGTCACCGCTTCCTGTCTATGAACACCAAGTGGTGTGGGCATTTTACACAAATCAATAATCCTTTTTTTAATTAATTGAGTATCAAAGAGCCATTAAATATGTTCCTCCCCATAGCACATCCTAATACATATTGGCCTACACACATGCAGACACGCATGCATCCACACCAAGCGCACATACACAGACACACACACATAGCCTTGATATCTAATGTGGTTTGATTAGCCTTGATATCTAATGTGCTTTGATTAGCCTTGATATCTAATGTGCTTTGATTAGCCTTGATATCTAACGTGTTTTGATTAAACCTGTAAAGCGTCACTAAATAAGTTCTGTTCTACAGTTGATAAGCGCAATAATAAATGCAAGAAAGTATGAACTGTCTGTAGAAAGAGATCTCCAAATTCTTGTAGCATATCAGCTCTTTACCTATCAGTTTCCAAGCCATAAGATCTGCTCAGAGTGCGACGGAAGTGTCGTTCGCCCTATTAAGAGTTAATGAGCCATCAAAATAATTTTGGAAAATGTTATTTTAAAGTAAAACACTCTGTAGTGGGCCTTTAAACCTGTGTGTTGTGCAGAAGAAAAAAAAAACAACTTTGCCTATTATAGCACCTACCATGAATCAATTTGTAAAGAAATGTGATTTTTTATGTAACATCGTTAACCATTTTTCTATAACACTTTTATGTGTATAACACTGTAGGAGAGACTTAAGAATACTGGAACAAAGTATATCTTTGCTCAGACAGAAACAAACATGAAAATAAGTATGTTGTTACTAGTCCCTGCACAAAAGTAATGAAAAAGGGTTATGATGTAGAAACCCAACAAGCATTCAAATAATACAATTTGCCGGAACTCGTAATTTTCAACACGTTTGTTGAATCATGTGACCATTTCCTCTTTGCTTTTAACACACAGGACAAAATGGACTGGTTCTTTAAATCATCTAAGCCTTCTACTCCAAGTTTATGTAAGTAGCCGACACACACAAACACACACACACGCACGCACGCACGCACGCACACACACACAGCACATGAGCACAAAAGTGAAAGACAAAAGACAGACTGTGTCAGTTGAGAGTGTCTGATGAGATTTTCTGATCATCCCTAAACATTTTGTTGGACCTAAACTTATTGTTTTTTTTAATTTTCTCTTTGGGGATCAATAAAGTATCTATCTATCTATCTATCTATCTAGTAAAATAAAACCGATAACCTGCAGAATACCTTTACTCGACACACACACACACACACACACACACACAAAGACAGAGAGAGAGATAGAGAAAAGTACAATTATCTGTGTGTTATTTATGTTTCTCTCAGTGATGTTAAATGGCTGGCGAGACATTAAGTGGGAGTGAGTGGAATATTTTCTTCAAATTAATTTTATTGGCAAAATGATTAGGATTCATCTTGAACACTTGCTATAGTGACCCATTATATGATTTGTGGCAGTGAGGAAGAAACAGTGAAATCAAAACTGAAACAAATGACAGTGAGAAACCCAAAGGTTGAGAGTCTGCGGATCCTGGTCCACGGTCCAGTGGGAGCAGGGAAGTCCAGCTTCATCAACTCCATAAACAGCATCTTCCAGGGGCGAATGACCAGTGGAGCCATCGCCGAAAGAGCAACTGACCGTAGTTTCACCAAGATAGTAAGAGAGATTCCATGTTGATAAATTATTTATTTTGGGTGCTAATGCTAGTACTATTAATGTTATATTAACATTAAAATCTATTTTGTTTGTAGTATAAAGACACTTACCTCTCTCATACTGTAACATAATTTTGGTGTCAGGGGCATGTGCGGCTGATGCTTAACTCATTGAGTGGCAAAATGCATTGAGTGCCAAAAACGTAATATTACGTTTTAAGCTTTTTTTTTTTAAATTACGAAACTAACACACCTTATATGTGATTTTGGGAACTCTATGATGAATGGAAATGAAATATATGACGATCGAAAACTCATGAAAACGCACAATCTGGACATTTTATCTGGACATTTTATCATAACTCGTTTGCCGCTTTGGGTCGAATCAGTGACGCATGCACGTCAGGTCAAAACCAGGCCATTTTCGTGGGTCTATCACGAGGTGGCAGTCTCGCCAGGTCTCGCTGATCACTTCCCGGAAAGTTTACACAAGTAAGTAACAGGCAACATTTCTAAAAAAAAACAGTGATTTTGATGAAAACTAGCCACTGTTTAGCTTAAGATTTCTCAGGAACAGAGGCGTGTAGAAATAAACGGTTTGCACCCACCGAGAGCTTAAAGTCTCACCTTTTAATCGAGCCATTGTATGTGTTCATAGCTATAACACAGAATATGCTGTGGCTGTACAAAAATCATCAACAATGGTCTAGATTGCTGGCACTCTAGGACAAAGCTCCCAAAAACAGCTTGGCATTCAATGAGTTAAGTGGCTCTTATGCATTTGATGAGCGGGACTTGAAGGGTGAATTGCTATATTTATATTTTTTATCTTTTCGGGATACTGGCAATTTCACACGTCCATTTGATCATTTTCGTGAAACAAATTTGAGGTTTTCCACCATCTCTTACTGAAAGCATTCAAAACTTCCTGCCATGAGAATGCCTCCAGAAAACAATGACTGCCACTGCTTAAGGAGGTCAATTGCATCAGACTAGACATTGGAGTTCTGAACTCATTTTGTTTTTAAATTTCAGTTCAAAATCCAGAAGATCAGAGATGGTGAAACTAGAGAATTCCTGCCCTTTGTCCTGTGTGACATCATGGGTCTGGAAAAAGGAGATTCTGAAGGGGCACCTCCTGAAGACCTCATCAAAGTGTTAAAAGGTCAAATAAAAGATGGTCATAAGGTAATACATAACACACACACACACACACACACACACACACACATACAGTATTTTGCCCTTTTTTTCTTTTACTTACAGAATCTGGTTATTTATTTTTGCACTGGGATATAACTGGTCTCCTCGCTATAGTTTAATCCTAGGAGCCCCTGTTCAGAGAAAGACTCAGATTTCTTCACCAACCCCACTCTGGGTGACAGAATTCACTGCCTTCTAAGTGTCATTCCAGCAGACAAGGTTGCTCTGATGGAAGATGATGACTTTAAGAAGATGAAGCATATCAGAGAACAGGCCAGTGAGATGGGTAAGTGATGATTAACATATTCACGCTCATATTTATTCACAAAATTACTTATAGGAGAATTCTAGTGATTTTTCACATATTGTAGATCTCTGTTTGCTGCTCCCTCAGCAGCTTGAATGTGCTAGTTTACTGTATGCTGAGTTTGCTTTGTATGTAGGCCTGATTGTGCTAGTGTACTGTATGCTGAGTTTGCTTTGTATGTAGGCCTGATTGTGCTAGTGTATTCTGAGTTTGCTTTGTATGCAGGCTAGCCTGGAAAATCCAGACCCTAGTAATCTAGAAAGATTAAGGGTCTGGCAAAGAGCAATGTAATGGCCCAATTTGTGGGGCGGTAACAAGCATGCATTTAAAAATCTCACTGCATGCAACACTAGACCATGTTTACTCTGAATGATTTCGGACTTCGACGCAATCGGATAACACTGCGACCATGTGTACTGTCCTCCAACGTTGCAGCACTGTCTTCATCAGTTTAGCTGGTTCCCCGGAATGCAAGGTTAAAAAGTATCGTGCATCATTGCTCATTGCCAGAGTGTCTCGCAAAGACAATTCCATTGTGGTCTTGTGAGAACTCTGGATTTCCAGGGTATACAGTATGTAGGCCCCAGGACATGAGAAATGTCTAAAGAAAGACAAAATAAAAATGTCCAAATAAAAATAAAAGCCATGGTCATGGGGACTTTCTCCGGCAGGAATCCCTCAGCTTGCAATGCTAACAAAAGTGGATATGGCGTGTCCAGAGGTCCAGAAGGACTTAAAAGTGATCTACAGGAGCAAGAAGATCAAAGAGAAGGTACGTTTCCATCAAATAATCTGTGTACCAGTATGCAAGTGTTATAGGATACTGTCAACATGTTTCCTCTTTGCAAAAATCTCCTCAGATGGAGCACTGCAGCAACAAACTGGGAGTTGCCATGAACTGCATATTCCCAGTAAAAAACTACCATGAGGATATCAATCTGAAACCAGATGTAAATGTGCTTCTAATGTCTGCACTGACACACATCCTGAATTTCGCCAACGACCACGTGGAAGATCAAATGCCTACTCATCCTAATATGAACAGCAGCAGTGATAATCAGCATTAAGTTATCAGAGCTTGTTTGATTTCAGATCATAGTATAATGTATTATTGAACACAATCGTATATATTTAAAAAAAATGTTTTATTCTTTGCTTTGGAAGTCTGGAAAAAGGCATAGCATAATGAATTCCCCTGTCTGTGTGTATTGATATCCAGAGAATAAATGCTGACATTATGGACTGGGTCTAGTGCCAGGCTTCTCCTCCTGGGCTTGAGTAATGGTGAATAGCCTCAGTCACCTGCTTCCATTAGGAGTTCAGGGACAATTATCTAACAGCACATCAATATTACAAACATCTAAACAGTGTCTGGAGATTTGCTTGTGTGATTTTTGATATGCTGTTGTGTTTTGTTTTGTGATTTGCTGTTGTGTTTTGTTATTCGCCTTTGTAATTTTTGAGGCTAAAAAGCAGTTGTTCTTGTATGATTTGCTGATTTGACATTCAATTGAGAATCCCAAATCAAAAAAACTTGTTATTTCATTTATTTTACAAGCAAACAAAAAACCTGTTTGTCATCTCCCTGCCCATGCCAATAATCATTAAGCTTTGTGAAAATATGAATTTTTAAATCAACCAAGCAGAAGTCCATTCTAGTAAAACACTGATTCCCTAAAACCATGACTGAAAACACAGGTCAGTATTTCAGTGGCAATGCTAGCTACCTGGCACAACTATTAGTTTACACTGTTGCTACTACTGTAAGTGACCTGTTAGTCTCTGCTGGAGCCGTCTACTTTTGTTGCTGGCATTTGCTGTGCTCTTGAGTGTCTTACACACCAATGACCTGTAGGTGGGGACATGGAGCTCTCAGAGGAGGGCAGTGTTGACTTATGGCTGGCAGTCATTCAGACGCTAGCACCTGTAGGTTTTAGTGCCTTTAGCCACCTCCTAGTGTGAGATGCTGGGGCTGAACCATGCAGTGCACACAACAAAGGTTACTAATGGAAGCTGTATATATGGAGAGAAGATGCAAAGCAATGGCTGATTAAACGGCTGAGTATTTATATTGATGATGATGAGGACTGAACTAAATACATATAGTGTAACACTTTAATTACCTACTGATTCATTGACGTATCAGTTTGGATTTGGAAACTTTTTTATTTCTTGTTAGTGTTAGAATGATCATTTTAAGATCAAGCAAAGAAATAGCTACCACATCACATATTATGTGAAACATTTATTTTATGCTGTATAGAATGTGTTATGCTGTATATAGTAATTCATTCTTAGATTATTTGTCCTGGTTAGATTAATATTTTCTTAAAAAAAAACATTCAACGTCTAACAAAACTAGCTAAGTCAATTGCAATGTAAAGTCTTGCATTGGTGTATATGTGTGAAACAGGGAGGGAGGGAGACCAAGACAGAGTATTACAACAAAATCATATGAGGACAAAGTCATCATGAAGTGATTGCAGATAGTGATTTTTTTAAAGAGCTTTTCAGACTTTTTCTTTCTTTCGTCTCTGCCACGTGGTCGTTGGCGAAGGTCAGGATGTGTTTCAGTGCAGACAGCAGCAGCACGTCCATGTCCTCGTTCAGATCAATCTCCTCATGGTAGTTCTTCACTGGGAAAATGTAGTTTAGAGGAACTCCTGTATTGCCACTGCAATATTTAATCTGGAAACACACACACACACACACACACACACATAGTTCAAGTTTAATAGTGTATGGAAAAAGTGGTAAGATGCATAATAATAATAATATTACCCTAGCCCTAGCCTTCCATTCCTATAATGTCAACCTTAGCAACCACCGTAGCAACCAACAGCCAGCATAGCGACCACTTTATTTGGCATAGCAACCATCATATGTACCCTATACTGTATATATATATATATATATTGCATTTTCATGCACTGGTAAGGGACCGTTCGTTATTTATAAACGGGGTCACCGGAGGGATTTTAAGTGCTTCAATCAAAAGTTCCATGACCCTCCCCTGCCTGCAAGAAAATTTTCAACGACCCTCCAGCAGTCTTTTCAAAAAAGACATGACCCTCCCCGGCCAATCGTCGATACCTAGCGCTATGGAGCGCTATGAAAACACATCGACTTAAGCAATCGTTCTAAACTCACCCTCTGCTTTCTGATCTTACACATCACACTTCACCAAGATGGTGGCCATTTCTGTAGATTTACTCACTAACATTGTTGTGGAAACACAATAAGCATGGAAACTAAATGCACACTTCCTGCAACTGCATTAGCCTACTTGAAATAATTTACTCCTCTAGTAAGTATTCACATGAAATAAAACAATAAAACATTGAGACCATTCAACAAAGCACACTGGGTAATAACAAATTCAACACATGAACTTGTTGCTATGGACTCGTCTCTAGGCTTCCTCAGTCATTGTAAAGCTGCCGAAGCTGAACATTATCCAAAACTCAATTTCTCAGACGAGCGTCAATTTGGGAGCTTGCTACACTCCTTCCTTCTCAAATGACTTGAAAAGACCGTTTGCACAATTTCACAAATAATCACAGGGACCGAAAAATACCTAACATGCCAACTTTTTCCGGGTTTAGGCCTATCATTTTAACTTTTCCCCGCTGTCTTGCCGTTTTAATATTTTCCCGTAGAATATCCCATATTACTGTAATAGCCTAGACTACTCTCATAACATTAGTCCTGCATTCTGGCCTGTCTTTGTGTTGTCCTGTTGTTACCCCTTGCCCTTCCAGAGAAACAGATGTATTCAAATCATCGTTTTGCTTGCTTGAATGCGAGAGTGATGTTAACCTAGTAGGCCTATTAACATTAACAAGTTAACGACGTGGTTGTTGTGAGAGCACGATTCATTGGCGCTTGCAGTGTTCGGCCGTAGGCTATGTCTACCTGCGCACCTGCCAGGCTAAGAGCCAAAGAAATCCCCCTGTATATTGACTCCAAGTTGGCCTACCATAACTTACCAACTCTAGCCTACACTGTAGACCATAAACTGGCTATTTATATGACCAATGTATTTGTATTCTGTATTCTGCTTTATGAGGCAGAATTACGCACTGCTACTTGGAACGTAACACATTTTTGTTGGCAGGAGAGAGAATGACAGCGATAAACAAATTGCACTTGTTGCTGGTTACCAATAAATAGTGCCTACTATATATTTTTTTGCAAACAACAAAAACAGAAAGGATGGAGACAGCAAAGCTAGAGATGGGCAGGAATAAGGTCAATTGGTAGAAATGCTTGTCAAAACTTTAGGAGCTGGATGTGTGGATGAATGAAGCACAAGTATGCTTTATAAGCATGCACACTGTTTAAAGTTAGGCTAGGCTACACGGTAAACTACAAGTAAACCAAAGTTAGCTTTTTTAGGGCTGGATAAAGTTGAGGCTGTTAGGCGTGAATAAAGTAGGCTACTTTGTTGCTCCAACCCTTCCAACGTTAATGGGGACGGATGTTGACATTTTCCGTATTTTGCGTGAGAAACCCGGGAAATCTCCCTTATTTTCATTGTTCAATATTGACAGAGCTATGGAACGAAAGAGAACATTATATGGCGACATAAATCAACAATCAAACAAGCCACTTTGATTTTTTGCTGTTTTCATTAATACAAAAGATGGGCGACCCCCCCTTCTAGACAAAAAAAGTTAGGTGACCCTCCCCTCAACAAAGAATAAAAAGACATGACCCTCCCCTATTTTCCTCCGGTGACCCCGTTTATAAATAACGAACGGTCCCTAATTCCTTCTAGTTCAAAAGACTAAAATCTTTCAATAATCTTTCCCAAAATCTTGTCAAAGTATACTGGTGTAAGGAAAGCTTTAGGCTCATTCAAGGGCTGCACAAATCTGGTTGAATGTGATGCATGTTGGCATTGTGTCAAATGAGCCTACTGACTCGTCTGTACCTGCATGTTGGCATTGTGTCAAATGAGCCTACTGACTCGTCTGTACCTGCATGTTGGCATTGTGTCAAATGAGACTACTGACTCGTCTGTACCTTTCCTAAAGATAGTGGCTACTGGAAGAGAGTTGGCTGTCTAAGAAATGTAAGAGATATTCTCACCTTCTCACGGATCATTCTGCTTCTGTAGATCATTTTAATGTCCTTGTTTACCTCACGGCATGCCTCGTCTACTTTGGACAGGATGACAACTTGAGGGATGTCTGAAACAGAAAAACTCACCAACTTAAAAAAAGAAACATTTCCTTTCCAATTGGTATGGCTGATTTCCCCAAGTTACTGTACCAAACAGAAAAGTGTCTTTCTTTTGTGTTTTTATATTATAAGGAATTAAATGGATGTGTTTGACAGAGCTTAAAGGTCCCCTGTGTAACATTTTCAGTTGTTTGTTAACTAAATCAACATTTCCCATTCATGTTTAATTATCACCACCACCAATTCGAAGTATACCTATTGGCTGAGAAATCCTCATTTACATCTACATAGCGTAGAGGCCACTCTCCGTGTGCGAGCATCATTATAAAATAACGGTGGCCAGCAAGGGACATATGAGAAATATAGCTCAGTCTTTGGCATCTGCATGCATATGTAGCAAAGGCATAATTAAGTATAAATAAAGTTTTGTCTCTTTAGTGAACTTCCCCATATCTCTTTTGTAATATATGTTAATCTTTTAATGGTTCCGTTAATGGTTTTGCTATTGTTTCCGATGGGGCATTAATTGGTGTAACACACCTGCAGACTTTCTCACGTTTTGAAAGTCTGGAAAGGGGTAAGCTGGCTTTGTAAATCCTGCGAAGTTGAAATGCTTTAAAACTGTGTATTTCTTATTTTACTTAAGATATTATCCTTTTATATGATGTAACAATGTTCTGTGACACCTCCGTTATTTTTTATTAGATTGTATGCAAATTAGCGTCGTAAATTCATTTGAAGAAAACCGATTGTTATCTGAGTAGCCTTTTGACTGGGTGCTAACGGGTGCATTACTTTGTAGGATGCCAGAACTCTTTTCGTCTGCATGTCGTCATTGATTGCCCTGTCTGTTGTCTTCCAGGTATGTTTGCCTTAGATAATTGTAAAAAAACAAGATTTGTCATGTCTCTTATTATGACCGCCGCGCAGCGAAGCGGCGGTCATATAGGTTTAGTCAGAATTTTTTTTTTTTTTTTTTTTTCGCATGCCCAAATTTCCGTCAATGATTCCCGGGACACTGAAAGACCGGGGTACACGAAACTTTGTGGGCATGTAACCCCACATGGATAGCATGGAACCATCGTTTTTCGTTTTGATCTGTAGCCCCCCGCTGGACTGGACCTCCGAAAGGAGGGTAGGGCAGACACAGTTTTCTGTGAATATCTTGAAAACCGTAGGGTTTAGGAGGACCTTTTTTTTTTTGTATGTTGATCTCAAGGGGCCATGTCAACCCATTCCATAAACACTCATTTCATGTATAGCGCCACCTAGTTAAACACAAAAAGGTAAAAATGAGGTGTTGTAATTGAAGGTATCTGTGACCTAACATAGTCAAAACTGCACGAAATTGGAAGTGTAGGATCATTATGACACCATCTGTATGCACGCAAAGTTTTGTGGAATTCCGTTCATGGGGGGCCACACAATAAATTAATTTATGTTACTATACACCAACTGGCCTGTAGGTGGCCGGAGACCGTTTTCTGTGAATATCTCGAGAACCGTAGGGCCTAGGAGGTCCACCTTTTTATGTATGTTGGTCTTAAGGGGACATTACCACTTATTTCATGTATAGTGCCACCTAGTTAAAAATTAAAAAGCAAAAAATTAGTTTTTCTCATCACAATATCTCTGGCTGACATGGTCAAAACTGCACAAAATTAAAAGTGTAGGATCATTATGACACCCTCCAAATGCATGCCAAGTTTTGTGTACTTTCGTTCATGGGGGGCCTTACAATAAAATAATTTATGTGTACATTTAGTGACGTACACCAACAAGGATTCCCGGGACACTGAAAGACCGGGATACACAAAACTTGGTGGGCATGTACCCCCACATGGATAGCATGGAACAGTCATTTTTCGTTTTGATCTGTAGCCCCCAGGGGCGTAGCACCAAATTCTGGGCCCTATGCACAAGTGGTGGCCATGCCCCCCAACCAACCAACCAACCACCGGCTGTAAGCATGAAGCATGAGGTTCACAACTAACTACTATCTAATAACACATTGAATTAATCTAACAACTCATGTACTGTATAACAGAAAATAATCTTATTACCCAAGACTTCACTGAATTTCTGTTTTATTTGAAGAATGTTTAAAAGCTAGAACATGAAATGAATGAAAACACTTTTGGCTGAGAGAACAGCTATCTATACAAATTGAACACTTTTGGCTGAGAGAACAGCTATCTATAGCTTACTGTGTGATGCGTTTCACAAGTTAGCTTTGCTACTAATTCTTTCCTCATGAACCTATATAACATTGAGCCTGCTAAGTTAAGCTATTAGCTCATAATAATTTTTCGAATTAGTAGGCTATTGAAATGTTGTGGTAGGCTATAAATCAGGCATCATGTTATTTCTAATTTTGTGTTAATGCTGTTTTAGCACCGATAATCGCGGATTCGCGGTGGTATTGAAGTGTTTTGTAACCTTCAGGAGTTCATTTCATTTGTAGACTATTGCTTTCACATTGGCCTCACCTTTCTTGGGAAAGAAGGCTGTTAACACTTGTTTTCCCTCATTTCTTTTTTTCTCCCTTTCTTGCCTCTCTTTTCTTTTCTGGGAACCGGATTTAGCTTTCTTACACTTAGACATCTTCACACCGTGACCGTCTGCATTGCCGCTTCGGCAGAATGAACGTTACTTCAAAAATGCGCCTAGCAGGGGAAGGCGGACTGAACCATTTCGTGCAAGGGAAATGTTGGCTTGGACACAATTTAATACATCAATCAACTGATGCATTTACCCGAAATATTTGCATCTATATTAGTTAATAACATTTATTAAGATCTTTAAATTAAGGAAATTATTTATTATTAAGGAAAATAAAATTCAACTCCTCAGGGGCCCTCCCCCCACATGGGGCCCGGGTAATTTATTCCCACTTGTCCCCCCACTACGACGCCCTTGGTAGCCCCCCCGCTGGACTGGACCCCCCGAAAGGAGGGTAGGGCAGACACAGTTCTCTGTGAATATCTTGAGAACTGTAGGGCCTAGGATGACCATTTTCTTCCGTATGTTTGCCTCCAGGGGTCATGTTAACCCATTTCATGTGCACACATGTGCACAAACAGATACACACACATACACACATACATTCACAGTAATCATACGTATGACACATACTCACACAGTAGACATATGTGCGCTTGCATGCACAGGCACACACACAAGCACGCACGCACACACACACACACACACACACACACACACACACACATAACATAAACATAACACAAACAATCAAGAATTTCTCAGAATTGTGAACAGGCAAGATGGAGGTGGGGTTGTATAAAATGAATTTTACATGTGAACAGAGGGCGTCCCTGAGAGCAATTACGTAACACAGGCATGGTGTTTCAATTCCTATGTCCCCGCCCCCGAAGCAGCTGGCCGCTTGGAATACATCAACGTAGGGAGCGAAAAGGGCTTATACATATGAAATCTTTGAGCAAATGTGAATAAAAGGCGCAATTAAGGTTGGTGTGAGTTATTTTAGCTCTTTCTAGTTTAGCCTATTAACAGGAGTGTCACGAACAAAGTCACAGTCGAGTAGGATGTTATATCGTCAGCTAAACTTTAGTCATACCTTAATTTTGTCACTTGAAATACGAACGTACCTGAGTCTAACTTTAGTTTAGTAGGCTACATGGTCGCGTCAAAATCGCTATTTTTCAAACACTAAGAAGGCTCGACATAACATGAAACTTCGATCAAAGCATCATCAGTGTCTCGTCACATGAACTCGAGCATTGAGAACATTGCAAACTGTGCCCTCCCACCCGGAAATAAACGTTTGCCTATGGATCTCTGTGAAGTCAGAGAGTCTGGTTTCCAAGCTTGCTTTTCAGATTAACCATTCTAATTTCTGAAAATTAGATTTATATTAATAAACGGATATTTTGGTGTTTTTAGGGTTGAATTTTAAAGGTATTGTTCAGCCCTCACAATTATTTATTATATTTCATATAATTTTAAAGGGCTATTCCCTCTGATTTAAATGGTGGGGTCTATTTTATCTTTGTCATGTAGCATAGCCACACAATAAGCCTTTTTTCTGCCACAAGGGCATCAAGTGTGAAAAAATGGTCTTCAGTCAGGGTCAATGGTGTAAAAAGCACTTGCCCATCGTGCTGGCACATGCTCTGACATCTTTGATCTTGTTGATGAAGGCTTCATCCTTTTCCTGCATGACATTGCCTGAAACTTTCTTGTTGTCAGCACACCAGAGGACGCTACTTGCTGGAATGACAGTGACCAGACAGTGAATCCTGTCACTCAGACTTGGATCTTTGTTATATTCCTTTTCCTCCTGTTGACAAGACTTTGCAGAATTGAACTGTACAAGGGAATAGAAAAATGAAAAACAACAATGTCCTGTAGTTAGTTGCAAGCCCTTTATTTAACATGCATGGTGAAAATGGAAAATTAATTTAACCTGGATGGTGAAAATTGCCAGGGGAAATGTATATGGGAGACATTAACAGATTGGACATGAATTAACTATTGCCTGTAGTTGTGTTTACCTTATAACCTTCTTTGATGTGACCCTCCAAGATTTTTATCAGGTCATCTGTTTGCACTCCATTGAAATCGCCTCTTTCCTGACCCATGGCATCACTGATGACAAATCGTAAGTAGGATCCATATTCTCCATTTTTAATTTTGTTGGTTTTGTACTGAAAATTACAACATTCTCATTATTATAAACCAGTTGAGAGACCACAAACACTGCAGCTACAAATAACAGTATGGGCCCTATCTTACACCTGGCACAACATTTCCCAATTCATGGGTCCCTTTTCAGAAATGGATAGTAGGATGTGGTGGTTATAGCAAAGAGAATAGAAGTACCAAGAGGCGACACTTAACATTCCATTGCAACAAATGTGCCCATGACCGAGCTACGCCTCCGCCATCTTGGACTGAACGCAACACAACTATCATAGAACTTAATGATACCGGTCCAGATGAAAAAGTGTCTTGCAGTATTAAAGCAAAATGATCTCTAACCTTTTCTCATACCCTTAATTCCTTAACTGTCATAAACTGTGTTGAAAAAGGCAAAATATGATGAGTATACATTTATTAATAATAATTTAGGCTTCTACCGAATTTGACAGACAGTTGATTTACGAAGCTGAGTGGGGCACTTTAACACATACCCCAGTAATGTTGGAATAACTGAATAAAAATCCTAATCCTAATGATCCTGCAGAGGAGTTGATTGGGACTGGTTGCTAAGGGCTGCTTACATCTCAGAACAGTGCGTCTTCAACTGTGCTTTATATGAACCATTCGCTATAGACCAGGTTTTCCTTAATCAGTGGCGTAATCCTTTTCAGAGGGTGATTTTTGGATCATGGCCACACCTTATGTCGTTAAGCGTCACATCCCTGGGTTTAATAAAAGTGGAGCACATGGCGAAAAAGTCATCCCCTTTATTGAGTGTAAGATTGCGTCCCGCTTTTCCGCCAGGTGTAAGATAGGGCCCACGGTATGACTTTCAAATCTTTTTTTTTTAGCCTGCATATGACCTTTAAATGTGAACTAATGGTTGGAAATTGAGTGTGATATAGTGACCAATCAATCTGGTTTACGTTGGCATCTTCTGATTTAAGTCAATGGCCATGAACATCGTAAATGGTGAAAGCACAACAACAGCACCAACTACCGACCAAGTACCAAAACCTTGGCACTTCTATACGATTTAGTGAGTATAGGCAGAGTACATGACCGTATATGAGGATGTGTAATGGTATCTGTGTAATGGTGTAACGGTCCATAGCTGTGCAGTATGTACGTTGGTAAATCTACCTCCAGACATCTTAATAGTAGTGCTGGTAGGAGAGCTAGCCTGGGCTTTTATTTCGATTGCTAGTGCGCTCGACTTCTGACCTGAGGTGATGCTGTTTGTGGGTGCAATGTTATGTAAAGCATGTGCAAGGCTGAGCTACGTGGTTCAACGCAACACAGGTTACACATGCAGGCTATATTTACGACTCTGGGTTGGAATTTTATGGTCTGACCCCTGCATTTTCTGGTGCTGTGACCAGGATCGGTTTAGAGGGGTGAGTCTTTCCCAGTTTAAATGAGATACTCACTGTCTTTGTGCAGCTGTGTCCAGCATTAGCTTCAGCTGTAGCTCCATTGGTCATTCGCCCCTGGAAGATGCTGTCTATGGAGTTGATGAAGCTGGACTTTCCTGCTCCCACTGGACCGTGAACCAGGATACGGAGATGCTTAACATCGTCATTGCTGATATCCATGCTCCTCAAATGGTCTTTCATCTCATTCCTTTTGCTGGGCATATAAACATTGATTTGCATGAATAATGTGGGCTGAATATTGACACACTGAAGAAAAAAAATATCACACGACACTACAGAGATTGTTGAAGTAAAGTGTTTGTAGTTCATACATCTGCAGTTCTAACTGCAAGCGTGTGTTGACAGTTGTATTAAATGTTCTCTGTCCTTTGAATTCATTAAATATGCATATCAGCTGCATCATGTCTCATTCAATTTTTGATGTTTTCAGTTGCGTCGCCACCAATTAGGTAATTCTTATTGAAAAACAAAGTAACCCATGTCATTTAGTCATTGACACAGCGTAAGATTTTTTATTTATTATTTACCTACAATTTTAACCATAAAAGTTGTAATTTCTTGCATAGTACCAGAGTTACCAGGCCTGTCGCTAGAAGGCAAGCAAACCAAAGCAATTGCTTGGGGCCCCGAGCTGGCCAGGGGCCCCAAGACAACGACTGGTTAAGAATAAAATGCAACGACAAACTGTGAGCGCCCCTTTAATAGTCAATGCAGTAAAGTGCAACGACACTGTTACCGGCAATACCGGCATCCCCCTCAAGGGGGCCCCTCTCAGTAGTCGCTGACAGCAGCCAGCCAGCCAGGGGGTCGTTTCCAGAAAGCGTCGTTTGCTAACTTGCGTCGCAACCTTGGTAGTACGCTCCATCGTTCTTGGATTTGGTGTTTCTAGAAAGGGTAGTTAGAACTCTCAATCGCAAACAAGGACGCAAAGTTTGGTCGTTTGAACTACTGCCCCTAGGCAGTCGCACTTGTGTCGTTCCTTGGTAGTTCTTGTTGGTGTCCGGAGCGCCTAACCAAAAATCACAACCACCTAACCAAAATTTGCGAAGTGGATGTTTATCTCGTGACTCAATGATTGATCTATCCTTTAGCTTAATTTTGATTAAGACACTGCTCCCCTACTTGGCTCATTCTTGCTATTTATGTTAATAAAAGTATTGCCTTGATTTTAGTATTATAATCTTCACAGTCCCTATCAACAGCAGTGTTAAATGGTGTAGTGGCTAAAGCAGATGACTTATTATCCCAATGTTGTAGGTTAGATTTTCTTATGATGTGAGATTGTCCTCTTGCTTCTCGCTACCTGCAGGTGAACTAGTGTGACACGTAGATTCAATTGGTTTTTAATGATGTATTGCAGGGGCGCCTGCAGGATTAAATGTTAAGGTACGCACAGACATCGGAACCCCCCCCCCCCCAACACATACAAAAAAAGCGCATAACATAACAAGCGCTAACATATTTGAACGGAACTGATTTATTGAACAGATTTATTGAACTGATCTAATGGGCACCAAGTTTTATGGGCTAAAAAAAAATCATGACTGTTTAAAAGAATGCCTATTTAAAGCTAATTCTCCTTCTACCGGTTGCATCGAATTGTTTTAGGACTTCTTCGCAGTCAATTGTCATTTCCCAATGGATGTTTAGGAGGGCAAGGCCGGTTAGTCTAGTGTCCGTCATTGTACTCCGCAAGTAAGTTTTGAGACGCCTCAATGTACTAAATGACCGCTCAGCAGAGGCCGTGGATACTGGCATTGTAAGCAAGACTTTCAAGACGGAGTGAACGTTTGGATAGAAATTTTCCGTGTTTTCCAAAGTTTGACAAATGTCATTATTTTTTGGTTGTAGCTCATTGAGCTGTCTCCACAGCTCCAGCTCCGTGTCGGCACCATTAACATCCGGCATGAGTTGTTTAAACTCCTCTTTTATGTCCTGCCATAACGTATCGATCGGTCAAGGACGAAAGTTTGTCTGGCAGCAAATACTGGCCCTTCAGGCGCGGCAGTGGGACGCAGACGCGGTCTCTCACATCGGTTGTGAGGTGGTCAATGAATGGAAGGAAAATGTTAAGTCGCCAATAGTCTTCTGGGGTTGATGTAGATGTGTTTGACCGTTTGGTCTGCAATGCCACAATGCGGGGGACAGAGGGGTGAACTTCAATTTTGGCTGCCAAAGCACAGGCCTGCTCCCACAAGTTCCCAAACGCTGTATCTCGTTTGCGTTGAAGCAGTGTTACTAAGGCGGTGGCATTAGTTGCGGCTGTTGGTAGATCGCATTCAGGATTTTGCAAACTTGCTGAGGGGCGTAAGGTACTGAAGCAAACCCTGAATTACAGTAATGCTTATGATGAAATCAAATGATTCCATTGATTTGGATAGGGAGGTCGCCGTAGCACAGCTTTTTGAGTCGCCCTCTGTCTGTAGCCTCGCCATTGTCACGAATATGCGCTCATCATTTTTTATCACAGTGGCAATGCATGCATCGTGTTGGGACCAGCGAGTGTCAGAGAATTTTTGTAAACGTTGGTTGCTTTGGTCACCTAAGAATATCTGTAGCCGTTTGGGGGAAGCAGATATGAAACTCTAGCCTGGCTAGCGTCATACCCTCATCTCAAATGAGACGGGGTCTGGAAACCACATGCTCATTTCCTCGTATTTGAGGCGTGCTTTACAAATGCCCAGAGCCGTTTATTGGGCGCTACGAATGTCTGTCAAATGCGCCTGTTCCTAGTTCATAGCCAATCGTTTCAATTGTACTTGATGACGTGACGCTAGCCAGGCTAAAAGCCTGTTGGTAGCAGGGCAAAAACATCCTTCTTGGTCACGAAATGTTTCAACGCCAAAAGTTGCTCTTCTTTCAAAGTAAACTTGCGTTCCAAGCTACTTAAAACACTATCTAAGGCTGCGTCGAAAGGTACCTTCGCTTCGGCTGCCATGTTGGATGTAAACAAACTGCTTCGGTGTGTCGCATATTCGACGTCATCGTCTTGCTGCACCCTCCCCGCTCTGTGATTGGTCCCCTATCTCAGGCGAAAATTTGCTCCATGGTTTCCAGGCTGCCTTGCAGCGCGAATTGAATCGCGCGCGCAAGGCAGCATGGGAAAACCCAGGCTAATGAAACTCACGATGTCTTGGATGATGTTCAGTGAATTTCTAATCAATGGAATTCGTGTGGAATGCACTATGGCCAGGTTCAGTGCGTGATTTCGGCAATGCACATAGGTAGCAGCAGGATAGAGATGTCTGATGCGGGCTTGCACCCCTTTCACCTTGCCACTAACATTGCCTGCGCCGTCATAGCCCTGTCCTACCATGTTCATTGGGTCTAATTTTAATTCGTTTAATTGGTCAAGCACGATCTTAGTCAATGCCTCACCTGTTGTCTCAGCAGTGGAGATGAAGCATAAGAAGTCATCTCTCACGGAATATTTTCCTGCGTCAGAATGCACGTAACGCACTGACAATGACACTTGCTCCGAATTGCTGATATCAGCTGTTTCATCTAGTATGACAGAAAACCATTTGGCAGATTGGCATTTGTGAAGAATTGTATTTTGAATCTGTTTCCCACACAATTCAATTATTTCGTTCTGAATTTGGTGGCCACAATAAGTTGCGTTGGCAGGCGCAAGTTCCAAGTATTGCTTTAGGGTGGCATCCCCCCTTGCACGGTACTGTAAAAAAGCATGGAAATTGCTTCGCTCGTCTGTATGACCTCTAAGAGCTACATTTTGATGACCACACGTATTGATCAAGTCGATGATTGCTGTTATACCATGCCTGTTACGTTCTGTTGTCTCTTGGAGGGAGCGATCCAATGTTGCGCAAATGGAAGGCTTTTTACCTGTGCATATTTGGACAAATTCTGAAGCCCGCAACTGGGCAGCCTGGTGTGCTTGTGTGGCTATGCGTTTCACAACTATTTTTTTTGCATTGCTCCAATCTCGGAGTGGCTTAGTCCTGAGAATTAACTCACCGGATGAAAACAGTATGCATGCAACACAAAGCAGGCTATCCTGACACAGACTGTAGCGCAAGGTTGGATAGTTCGACTCATTGAAAAATTCTTCTGGCACTTTTCTCTGTTTACCGAAAATCAGTGTTGTGTCTAAATTGGGTCTGCAAGACATGGAGTTTGACTGAGTCCGATGCACATTTAAGGATATTTGCCTCAAGTTTGCCAATGTCTGACAAGTCTGATGCTAATGTTAGTGGGCTGCTAACTACCTGGGACATAGCACTAGCAGAGCTTGGGGATAGTTCATCTGTCTGGAAAGCTGAGGATGAACAGCTAGCATTTATCATTGACGTGGAGGGAAGACGGGGAAAGGGGGATGAGGTGAGATTGGATTGAGAGGATGTTGAGTTAAGTTGTGAGCTTTCAGTGACAAATGCTGTCTCAGCCGGCTCCTGCGAGGGGCCTGGACAGTTAGCACTGATTGTTCCATTGCTGCTAAGGGGTGCTTCTGGAGGAGTGGAGGACTGTGTCTCAGCCTGGCCACTAGCCGTTTCAGACGGTACCGGAGACGGCTGGCAAGCAGAGGACGCCTGTGCATCATTGCATTTAGGCTTTTTAGAAAATGTTTGAAATAAACTCATTTGTTTGAAGCTTCGTTTACTCATTTTTATGCTGGTAATCGCACACGGTATGGTAGAACTACTGACTGATAGTTGCTGTTCTTCAATTTGGAGGGAATCGACACTGATGACACACAGCGAGGGGGCAAACGATACAATTTATTTTTTTACTTTTCCAGTAACCAATCAGTTGTCGTGATCACTCACACACCCCGCCCCATCTACTAGACCGGTCTCTCTATCGCAAACCCCATCCCTGCCCCGCCCCCGATCACACACAAACTTCTAAACGCGTCTCTCTCTCTCTTTCTCTCTCTCCCCCCGCGGAGCTTGAAGGTACGCACAGTGCGTACGGCCGTACAGCTGCAGGCGCCACTGATGTATTGTACCTATGGTCTCTCGATGTAGAGTAACTATATACATAAATATGTATGGTCAAAACCTATTGTTGTGTCTCGTAGGCCTACTCTTACTCAGAGATGAAAAGAAGAGATAGGATGCGAACTCCGGCCGAGCTCGCAGCGCACCAACGCGCTGCTGTTAAGCCACGAGACAGTTGATAGCCTATGGGATACCCAGATATTTGTCCAGGCTATATATTTTTTCCAACACAGATATTTAACACAAATAATGACTCATATTGGTCTGCTTAAGTTAACTGTTTTATATGCTTGCAATAGGTCTACAGGCATGAAAACTCCTCACCTTTCGCCGTTTTGAATCCAGAATAGGGGACCTACGTGGTTCGCGCAGATCCGATGAGAAGATATTTGGGGGGGGGGGGGGGGGGGGGTATGGGGTTACAACTGACTTTACAAATTATGCGCAGACGCGAACGCATCTTGATGCGTTGTAAGACAAGCCCAATTAAAAACTTGTCTCATCCAGCAACGATTATGTGAATGGAGCCCCTATGCATTTAGCCTATTAAACAGTGGAAGCTTATTTTTGCCGCGGATGCAACGCGAACAGAACGCTTGCGCTGGACTACAGATATGCGTCTGAAATGTCAGCTGGAATGTGAGCCCGGCCAGGAGAGATGTCACAGGTGGTTATAGATGTCACAGGTGGGCTAGTTGAAACTTTCAACTTCTGTAACTGTAAGAAAAAGACGTTGAGATTGGTGTAGCAACGTAGCATAGGCTGTTGTTAAAGTTAGCGATATTGGACAGAAATATAGAAATAACGAGTTCATTTGATGTAGAATACGTGCAGTTTGAGCCATCTAGATCGACAAAAGGTAAAGAAAATAGGCATACTTTATCAGTATAGCAAAGGCTAATGTGAATAACTAAATAGTTGAATTAAATGCTCCTAAACTGGGCTGGTGCGTTTTGTCAAGTTGAGAGACAAAAGCAGTGTTTGACATGGTAATGCTGTCTTTTAAGAAACGTTCAGTGGCCTGGGGCCGTATTCACAAAGAATTTTAAGGCTAAAAGTAGCTCCTAAGTGGCGAATTTAGGAGCAACTCCTAAAAATAATGGGCGTGTCACTCCTAACTTTAGGACTCCTAATTTTTTTCACTAAAAGTAATTCACAAAGCATTTTAGACCTAAAAGTAGCACCTAAGTCTGGGACAGCTTAAAAGTAGTCGAGAGGACTCCTAACCCACTAAGACCTATTCAAAAACAGCTTTTTGTGGCATTTCACGTTGCGATGTTTTGAAATGCGTCGCCTATGCGGCAACAGGAGCTTCCAATCGCGAGGGAACAATTTTGCATTCATAAAAGGGATGCAATAACGCCACCAACAACAAGCAAAACTACTCATTGTTAACATGTAAATTAAATGTAACGTTTCATTGTGAATCAAATTAAAATGGTCTCTTCTTTGCAAACGTAGGCATATGTGACAGATTAATTCAATAATGTTGCAAAGATACTGCATCAGTCCGTAGGCCTATGTTTCATTAGGCTACTACTGTAGGCTATTTGTTTTGCCTTACTCTTTATTCATTTAGGCTAGGCCCCTTTATTTAGTTATTCGTCATCTTCCGTCCTTCGAGCTACTTGTGTAGCGCACGCATTCTCAGACCTGTCACCTGTCACTCATCATCGTAAGGGAGGTGTTTGGAATCATTCCCGCGTTACAATCATCAGCCAATCAAGGTGGTCACTTCAGTCAAGCTCGTGCATGAGTAATGACGTCATCCATAGCAACGAAGACTCACTCTTAGTTTAGGAGTTGTCATTTTTCCTTACTAAGAGTAGGTCTGAAAGGCTTTGTGAATAACTTTTAAGAGAAAACTCCTAGCTAAAATCTTTTAGTGCGATTTAGGAGTACTCCTAGTGGTAAGATAAAAGGCTTTGTGAATACGGCCCCTGATCAGTAGGCATAGTCTGTGTCTACAGGGTTTAACATGTAATGTGAACACTGTTCACACAACTTTATTGGTTGGTTAAACACACTAGCACAATGCCACAATCTGTAAGTAGCCTATAGGCTGCAGGTTAAAACATTTCAAACCAATTTTACAAATTAAAGCCTAGTCTACCCTACCCAAGTTTATTTATCCTACCTGGTTTGGTCCAACAAATATTCAGACTTATCTTATTCAGACTTATTCTAATACTCTACTATGAAGTGTCCATTAGGCCTATGAAATCTTCAGAAATGTCTGATATCTTCGGGCACAAAGAAATAAATAAAGAAAGAAAACTCATAGATTACTGAGGAGGAGAGGAGGGCCAGGCTGAAGCATGTTGCCAAACAGCGCACGTGGGCCCCTTTACACTTAGGCCCAAGCCAAAAAGAAGAAATTAAGGTATTTTATTATTTTAAATCTCTGGTTTTAGGCAACTTAATACTCCATGGAAGCTATGCACTATTGGCAACAATGTCACTCGCGCTTGTTTTGCTATGAAACGGCCATTTCCCTCTTCACACGCCCTTCTCACCTTTTTCACCCCTTACCCGTTTTCATGCCTGGGTCTAGGTTTTGGCTGATGGCAATGACAATACCAGGGTCATTCTACAGAAACGCACACTTTTGACATGGCAAGATGTCTGAAAATTTCTTTCATTTTCTAAACTTCAAACTTAGACCACACTATTACTTAACTTATTGGCTGTAAGAATACACTTAAGGGACACCTTAAATATTTTTTACCTTTATTGAGCATTTATTTAAAGATTTCATGCACCGTCTATTTGTCACTGGTGTTACCTTACTCATTTTGGCAATAATTATAGCTTTTTAAAAATATTATCTCTCAATCTCTTTAGCACATGTAATAAGAGCTACAGTACAATTATGATAAGGCAAAAAACAGGAGATTATTGATTTATTTATTTTAATAATGATTGTTAAAAGTTTATTTGAATGATGTTTATTCAAATGCGCAACCATGTATTCTCTATAAAAATGAAAATATAATATAAAACAGTTATAAACAAATAATATTGCAATTGTTTAAATGTCATCTCTTAAGTCTAGCAAAATTAAATGAATATTAAATCATTATCATGTCGAATTTGACACATTTGTCTTAATGTTCCTAAAACACACAGTAACACCAGTGACATTTATGTAACACCAGTGACCAAAGATCTTGACTACTCAACTCGAATTAAGTATATGACACCAAATTTTTACATGTAGGCTAATAAAATCACATTGACAATAAGTGAAAGTATTTAACAAAGTATTGTAAACAAGAATTTCATACATTGTAACTGACAGTCACTGGTGTTACCCACATGAGGGTAACACCAGTGATGGTAACACCAGTGACAACTCTCAAGGAAAATGAAATTTACAAAATGGCTGCTACAGGGAATCAAACCACATATTGTCATTCATGGTATACTCACTAAATTATGTATATTAATCCATTTGTAATCTTTTTTTTTTAACTTTCCAAAGAATAAAATAGGTCATACCAGTGACGTCAACTAAAAGCTTCAAAGGAAAACTTAAGATAAATGAGAATATTTCTCAAAAATGAAAAGAGTCAGTGGTCTTACCATGTGTCTGTCTTCTTTGATCTTCAGGAAGGAAGTAAATAGATGTCCTGTGATGTCATCAGTCTGATTTTTTATGTCAAAATGATAGTCTTTTCTAATGAGGTAACACCAGTGACATGACTCCATGGGACATACATTTTTATCATTTTATTTGTAATATTTAATTGTCATTTTGTATTTTTATCTAATGCATATAATATATTTGATAGTTATGTATATATTATTGCAATTTAACTGAATAAAAATCATGTTTTTGACTTAAAAATATTGCCCTCTGCCTTTGTACTTGACAGTTGGGACGGGCATTTTTGTGGTGCCTGGGAATTCATAAAATTGTTTAAAAACAAATACTGTCATAATGATGGCTCAAAAAGGTGTAATTGTTCAGGAAACATATTATTTTACTTTAAAATATAAATAAATTGCAACAGTAATATGTTTTTAAAATGTTATAGTCCTCTAAAGTCAGGGGACAGAAAAGTGTGCGTTTCTGTAGAATGGCCCACCAGCATTAATCACTCGCTTTAGATTAGAAACATGTCAACATAGGCCGTGACAGAACATTTCTAGGGGGTGGGGTATTACACGTTGCCACTGTTTCCACCAATGATATGTATCCCTGCATCATCAACAACGTTGTTGGAACTACGTTGTTCGAACGTCGGAGGTAGCGAATTGCGACACAGGTACGATGCTTTCTGGAAACAGGTGTAACAGTGTCGTTGTTTGTACCATGGTGGTTGAGCAACGTCGTTGCTAACTTTTCTAGAAACGACCCCCAGGTTAGCTGCGGGAAAATATAAAACCTCGCAGTCATAATGAAGCGTCCGGAAGCCAGAAAAGAAAGAAGAGAAAGGAAGAGTATGACAAGAAAAAACAAGATAGTGGTAAGTGATAAATTACACTGGATAAAATAGCTCTACTTGTCTTGTACAAATGGTGTAATGTCGCAGCAGGAAGGCTAGCCTAGCAAAATTTTTTTATGTTAACTACCTGCCTGACGGCCCATGCTGCTTGTAACAAACTAGGACAGTTAGAGCAACTTTTTTCCGAACGGACGGAATATGGTTACATACTGTAATATGTTTATTAACGGGATAAGGAAGACGCAGATCTGTTCCAGAATCACTGTTTATCGTATTTAATGACATAACATTGCTATAGCTTTGCAATAGGTTTTGATGAAAGTGGCATAGCTTCTCTGCTACATTATACTAACTATTCGACCGTGATAATCTATTGTAGCGATCTCACCTTCAGACAAGATTCACCTTTGGCCAGGACGGCCATTTATTGGAACAGGAAGACTCAGACGCACACAGACAACTACATAGGGCAACACAGGGGTAGTCTCAGCCGCACATGCTACACACAATAAGGGTTTACTACACACATCACCACGAGGATAAGCACATGAGGTACAACCAAAGAGACTAACACGCTAACAAATACACAACATGGTAAACGTAACTACAACTATTATAATCGACATTACACATTCTAGCATTCACTCGCACTGCATTCTGGGAGACACTCATTCAACGTTAGACATGTACATCCACCGACGCTACATAACCCCCTCCCGAGCCATTGTCGTCCCCGGCAATGACGGCTCAGCTCACCGCTCGCGGCTGCGTCGGTGTCAGTCCCAGTGCTTAGTCCAAGTGACCGGAAAGCCTCCGGCTGCACGATAACCCCTCCCAACTGGAAGGGCTTTCGGCTGCCTCTGTCACGTCATTTCTTCCCCGAACAAGCACCAGAACCGGCCAGACGTGGGTCGTGGTGTCGCTTGGGCCCTCGGTTTCCCGCCGTGCAGCTGCGCTACCTCAAACAGCAGCAAACAGTCCCACTGCAAGCCGAACCCCCGGATACGCTGGAACCCCTGGACGTTCGGTAGCCCCTTCTGGCTACTGTGACAGCTCGTGGCCGTTGCCACCTGTCCACAGTGTGCCGATCTCCAGGCGGTCAGCAGTCCACGTCGAGGTCCCTCCTCGCGCTGCCCTCTTGTAGAACTTTTGTCGGCTGTCTCTCGAGCACAACGATGCTCCACTGTGGCGGGAAATGGAGACCCCGACCCTCCCAGCAGGCTCGGGACAAACAGGAACTCACACACAAAACATGAAAAACATTGCGCAGACTTGCATCAACCGGAACGTGCGCACTTCAAATCTCAACAGTCCACAAAACGATAGCTCCCAAGGCTCTACAGGTCGACGTTACCCTCTTGGTCACTAGTTGGAGCACCGCAAGCTCCCGAACTAGCAGCTATGACTCTATCACACTCTCGACCGGCAGCTGACGCTCTGGAAGTTCTTCCGTAGCTGGCGGTGTAAACCCGGCCGCTGTGGTCGTGTTCCAAGGTCGTCAGAGAGTTTGCGCTCTCTATGGATGAGATCCTCGGATGATGGCAGCATCGACATCGGCGTCGAGCCGGGAACTCCTCAGCCGGGGCCGCTTCCTCCAGCGCTGGCAGCTCTCGTTGGCTGTGCAGGGCTGGTCCCCTGCACAGGTCCCGCGCCGGGCCGGAAGGTCCTCCATCCTCCGAAGTGGCGAGCTCAGCGAGCTGGCTAGCCCTTAAAAGGACCATTGGAACATCTGCTGAGGTTCACCGCCATCTTGCTGGTCTGGTCTTCAGCCTTCTTCTCAATCTTGATCTGGCGTAGATCTTCGCGCCCCGGGAGGAGCCCATACCACTTCTGACACCAATGTAGCGATCTCACCCTCAGACAAGATTCACCTTTGGCCAGGACGGCCATTTATTGGAACAGGAAGACTCAGACGCACACAGACAACTACATAGGGCAACACAGGGGTAGTCTCAGCCGCACATGCTGCACACAATAAGGGTTTACTACACACATCACCACGAGGATAAGCACATGAGGTACAACCAAAGAGACTAACACGCTAACAAATACACAACATGGTAAACGTAACTACAACTATTATAATCGACATTACACATTCTAGCATTCACTCGCACTGCATTCTGGGAGACACTCATTCAACGTTAGACATGTACATCCACCGACGCTACACTATTTACCAAATGGGGTAAGAAAACGATAAATTCCGTGCATCAAAGCAGACTGGAACATTCATGTCTAGCAGTATTCATGCACGCCAGCTGTTTACTGTCTTTAAAGCACCAGGTGCGTCTGTCTAAGCTTAATTTTCAAACAGCAGAATGCTTAAATGCTGTTAAGCTACAAGTAGGCCTAGGTCAATGTATAACATTAGCTTGGGATGTTTTTACAGAGTAAGCATTGGTAGTTGTGAAAGCAGCTGCATCCCTTCTAAATATCAAAATATGGAAATGCTAAGATAGGGTGACCAGATTTGGGTTTGTGAAAAAGAGGACACTTCAGTGGGGGGGGGGGGATTGGCTGGCCTCAAAAGACTATTTTGAAAACATGAAAGTTTTAAATGTGCAAAAACAATAATTACAATAACAGCAGGGCTGTTGAGCTCTATACTCGCAAGATACATTTGGATGGCGACCCATCTTTAATGTTGCATAGCCTATCTCTAAATTTGATCCAAGGTGTTTCTGAAAATACATGAATCTTTTACAGTAGCTCTATAATTTTGAACAATCTGTTTTAGAGCTTAATAGTCCTGACCTATGAAAACAGTTGTGTTGATGGGGACTGTTGTGGATATGTTGTCCATTTTCAATCTATCTATCAAACCATCTATTCAATCGTGTCTGGTCTATTATTAGGCCTACCTCTTTTCAATCCATTATTATTAGATATTTCTTTTGTAAAGAAATAGGCCTACATCTATCCCTCATGTTATGCCAACATATTAAATTCACCTGAATATAGGCTGCAGTAGATAGAGGATTATTGACATCTGCTGTTGTCAGTGTGCAGGCTATCCCTTAAAGGCAGTTTAAAGGTTCAGCTAAATAAATAGCTCAGAGAATGGCAGAAGTGCCGTTTGTCATGTTACAGTCTATGGTTATGAGGTTATGTGCCATCAAAATTATTTTGGAGACGTAGGGAGAACCGGGACGAATGAAACACTTCTTAATTAAATGTAATTTACAAAGACATCGTAAAACACTGAAAGTTAATATTTTGTCTCTAGCAACCTACATCTATCCTCTGTCCAATACAGTTGCATTTACAGCTCTGAACAAAACCGTTCAAGAGTTATTTAAGGAGAAGTCGAACGTGCGTTTTGTTTCATTCGTCCCTCCTGGCTGGGACGAATGAAACAGCATGGGGGAGGAATGAAACATACAGCTTAAATTATGTAAACTTCCCACAATTTCAATATTTGACAACATATCATGAATGGTACTTCAAGTATGTGTTATTTTAGATAGATTGCTGCTGGGCTATATGTCTTGGTTCATGTCTGTTAACAACTCATTGACGTCATGGTAAAGCGCTTATCTCGCGGTTATGGAAATAGCATGCACTATGCCATTAATATAGCTAGAATAATGCATGTTTCGAATTATATAATGTTTCTATAGTACAAAATGTTATTTCACTCTGTTTTTACGTGGTTAAAGCCACCACACATCCAAATAAGTGCCCTTCATGACCGACAGGCCGTCGGTCTCCATAGGTTTACATGGCAAAACTCGACCCCCCTACCTGAAAGCCCCAAATATATTTGCATCTTTCTAAAACTACTTTTCCATGTCTCACCTGCATAAAATATAGTATAAACACAGATATGTGTGCATTGACTTAGAATAAATGGGGTTTACTGCCTGGTCGGGACAAATGAAACAGGTGTTTCAATCGTCCCGCCATAGACATCTAGCATTATAGGCTGTTTTGCATCCATTACAAACAATCAAGCAATGTGAACGTCTGGGATTGGGGAGAGCACTAAATGCTCTACTGAATAAGCATGAAGTCAAACCTTTAAATGAAAAACACTCTTTAATAATAAAAAAAAATAAACCGCTAATGATGTAAACTTGTGACCATCAAAAATCGTTTATCGCCTGTAACTCCGTGATACCAGGACGTAACAGGAAGGCATTTGGCTGAGCAACGGAGGTTAATATGCTCTATGTTTTGTCCAAATGATGACTGTCTATCATCGTTGCACTCGGAGAAAACCGGAATGTTTCATTCGTCCTCCGTTTCAATCGTCCCGGTTTGACCCTAATGTTAAGGTCGAAAAACTCTGTCACTTTAGCTGATGAGCTCTCACCCCTCGCTGCCGTTCGATGCTTTGCTGAACGTTGTGTAGCCTACCTGTAGGTCGTTGGCACCTTCATTTGCGACCGACGCGTAAGTGCCTGCTTTGCAGGTCCGGCACTCAGCTTCATGTTGATATCGACCGAGACAAAAACATGGAAATTTACGTTTTAATTCGTCCGTGAACTTACACTAAACAAGGAAGTTTGCGCTATTGAGGTGACTGACTGATCAATTAAATGTTTGAGATTACTGGGCCTATCGACCAATGACGGTAGCTAAGGTCAGGCTCTACACCCTACTCAATAGACCTCTGAAGTTCGCCTACAAAAAAGCAGCCATGTTTGACATCCGGTTTCTGGCGATTTTTCCTATGGGAAAATAACATGGGGATTTTGAATTATCGCATCTTTTAAACTCTCGCAGGGATGAAAAAGTCTAAAATGCAGACGTTTTCCTGAACACACTTTTGTCCTCTACCTTCGAGTGGATACTGTGATCTCCGTTACGTGAAGGCGGCACACTTAGAATTTTGCTACCCCAGAGCTAACTTGCAATGCAAACTTGCCATAGGTAGTTAGCTTCAATTAACAACCGGATCTCCTTATATGGGCAAAGATGGCTGTTTTGGTTCTTTTTTGTAGGCAAACTTCAGGGGTCTATGCAAAGCGAACTGTAGGGCGAGGCCGTGACTAGTATGTGAACGAAAGACATAGATATATCCATGAATGAAAGAGAGAGCAATGCAAATTCGCTGTAAACATGTTTGAGGCTAGAATAACAAAATCCCGGACGACTTTGAAATTCCGCCCGGACACATTTTTAGGTTTCAAAAAGAGGACATGTCCGGGCAAAAGAGGACGTCTGGTCACCCTATGCTAAGATATTTTCTTTCTCCCTCAAGGTGCTTTGCTTAAATTTCTCAGCCCTCAGGCTCTTCCTAAGGATACCTCCACTGATGAAGGTAGAGTGCATTTCTCTCACTGAGCTGAGCTGTTAATGTCCATTTCCAATATGCTAACAGTGAAATGGTCAAAAGCACAGGTAATTTCAGATTTTTTTTTCAATTATTTTCCCAGGTTCACCAACTTCATTCTCAATTCATGAGGAAGAAGCTGACATTGGATTTTATGGTACGTGGTGTTTTTGCAAATGTTCAAAACTAATGCACAGTAGGCCTATATGCAACAGCAGTATTTGCACTGTCAACATTTTTTATTTATATAAAGTGTGGGTGAATTTAAACTGTATGGCTATGCTGTGGTTCCTGTAGGCTTTGCGTGCGGTGGGGTGGGGGTGTGTGTGTGTGTGGGGGGGGGGCTCCATGTCCATTTTGCTTGGGGCCCCCAAATTCCTTGAAACGGCCCTGGAGTTACCCTTTGGCTATTTTCCCTCTGAAGTCCCTAGATAGGGCACAGTTTAACATCCATAGACATCGGACAACAGTCAAGACACAAGACAAATCACAAAGATTACATCAATATAAACCTTTTCAATCTTTTTCAAGAGGGATTCGAGTTGAAACGTTCAAAACCTCAAATACTTTGAAAGTAAAATTAATCAGACTTTAACTTAATGTTCTATAAAATGTTGTCTTTAAAATATGTTTTTAGTTTTTTTTTTAGTGTTTTCTGTCCCACTTGACATACAGTATCTTAGGAAAGCTTGTTTGTGCTGTTGAGATTGCCTATAATGCACACACACATACACATAACACACACACACACACACACACACATAACACACACACACACCACACACACACACACACACATACATACACACACATACACACACACACACACACACACACACACACACACACACACACTTAGATCTCAGTTAGTTGGTAGACAGTGAACTCACCTCCAGTCCAGTATCCTCCATGGTTCTTGCAGCACTGTGAAACACACACATTGAATTGAACACCAAAAACCCTTAGTGACAAGAATAGTTCCCATGAACAAAACACCTGGGATTAATCAGTTTCATAGCCAGATATTGTTAGTCTTTCATGCCTGTGAGACAATGAATCTCAATCTGGAAACAGTTGGAGGAATAGTATGGGCGGTTATGATTATTGTATCCACTAGGGGTGCTGCTGCTTTAGTCCAACAGGAAGTATGCCCTTACATGGAGAGCAGGAAGGGTGCTCCTTAGATTCTGATCCGCCCATGTCTGGCTGTTTCTGAGAGGAAAAATGAGATTGCTTATCTGGTAAAGGAATGTTCTGTTGTCATTTTGATCCTTAAGGACATGAAACATTTTACAAAATATATCAAACATGTTTTATAAAAATACACAACCTTTAAGAACAACATACCATCAACTCTTCTTACAAGTGCCACTTCTCATTTGTGAACCTGTGGGCAATCTTCATATTTGAGGCCCATATTTGTAATCCCCTGAGCCCTTACACACCATAAATAGTACAGAGATATAAACTGCTTTCAGACCTACATGTAAGTCTGCATGTTCTGCAGATGTCAAGGCAAGTTTGGGCCGTATATCTGAACAACATAACCGGCTATTTGGAATTCTAAACTTAGCCGGCTGTTACACTGCAGTCCGACGGACATCAAGTAAATGGGGCTGGGGTCAAGTGAGGTAGAGGGTTGTTGTTGCATTACTTCTTCATCAACCTTTGTCAATATGCTCACATAAGGGGGTATATATACACATTCTGTATAAAGTGATTTTGGTCCACCCATTTTTTTTGTTAAAGTGAAAAAGCGCAAAGCTCAGCTGGTGAAAATATGTTTTTTTCTGGAGCTGGATTTACAAGGCTGTCAATAGAAGAGAAAAGCATCCTGGAAATCTTATGGAAATCTTCTGCTCCAAATCTAATATAATTCTTCACTCGTAATTGTGGACAGTGTTGTGTGATAGAAAATAACCAATTAATTGTTACTAAGTCTTTTCCTTCTTACAAGGTCCGACGTTTTAAGACATTTTTAGGCCTTACATATCGAAAACAACAAAAAAGTACAACATTTTTAGATCTTTTGTAAAAAGTTTCTTATTTTCATTTGCACACTGTTGAAACCTACATTGTAAGAAAGTACCTTTGTGTGTCCGGCCGTCCCGTCTTAAGGTCCGCTGAGAAACGTTAGATATCGTCGCACAAAAGAAAATGAACAAGAGCAGAAGGATTCCTTTGAATGTGATGATTTGATATGCTGTGGCATCAGGTTTCAGGGGGGGAGGGGGATCTTGCGCAGGGGCGGTGGAACACGAGGTGGCAGTGATGGCATGATAAGATGAGAAGAATCTTTGTTGTCATTGCACATCAGGTATAGAATGAAATTGCAGTGCTTCTTTGGTCAGTGCATAATAAATATAAACAATAAAAAGATAAATATAACCAATACAACAGAGAAGTAAGCAATACATTGTTTACTCATCATAGTGCACACACACTTTATGAGTTCAGAAACCTGATGGCCCAGGGGAAGAAACTGTTTTTGAGTCCTGTTCTTGAGGCACCTGTAGGCCTACCATAAGGCAGGAGGTTGAACAGGTGCTGTCCTGGGTGTGAGAGGTCGGCAGTGATTGCTCTCGATGGTGCTGTGGTTAAAGGCCACAACAGTTTCTCCTCCAGATGAAGAACCCTTAGGGAGTAGGAGTTGCTGTCAGGCCTTTTTTACCACCGCAGATGTGTTGGCAGTCCAGGAGAGGTCCTAAGCTATATACTGTATGTCCCAAGAAATTTGTAGGAGGACACCCGCAGAACACCCCATTGATGCTCAGTGGGGCTGGATCCCCCTTGTGTTTCCTGAAGTCTATGACCATCTCCTTAGTTTTGCTGGTGTTGAGCAGCAGGTTGTGGTCAGAGCACCAGCCTGCCAGCTTATTGACCTCGTCCCTGTACGCAGTCTCATCCCTTCCGCTGATGAGGCTGATGACCGTACAGTAGTGTCATCCGCAAACTTAATGATGGTATTGGACGGGTGGATGGGTGTGCAGTCATGCGTATACAGGAGAGCCTGTGCTGAGGGTCAGGGTGGGGGAGAAGGTGGTGCCTACCTTAAACGTTTGAGGGCAGTCAGTCAGGGGGAAATTGTCCACCAGGATGTCAGGGATAATGGTGCTGAATATCGAGCTGTAATCTGTGCATAAGGGTGGCATGCAGATGGGGTGGCAAAGCAAAGTCTTTATGCTGTTCACACACGTACAGTATGTTATATAGATGGTGTACATAGGTCTTATAATACACATCAAAGTCATTGACTGTTAGCTTGAAAGACATAGTGCACTACAATGGGACAGAGACACAAACAGCTCTCACATGGACGAGGATGGATGTTTGTATATTGCACTAAGTATAAGTAAGTATAAGTATATATACTCTTTTGATCCCATGAGGGAAATTTGGTCTCTGCATTTATCCCAATCCGTGAATTAGTGAAACACACTCAGCACACACTAATCCCGGCGCAGTGAGCTGCCTGCAACAACAGCGGCGCTCGGGGAGCAGTGAGGGGTTAGGTGCCTTGCTCAAGGGCACTTCAGCCGTGCCTACTGGTCGGGGTTCGAATCGGCAACCCTCCGGTTACAAGTCCGAAGCGCTAACCAGTAGGCCACGGCTGCCCCCAACTATGATCTTTATTTCATGGTTGTGACTGAGTGAAAGTTCACAGAGGCTGCTTTGCTGGTGATCTTGGGTTGTTTGGTTTGGTTTGTTGTCGGTATTTATTGGGAGAGGACCCATCATGAGTGTGAAGGGTGGTGAGTCTGGGATGCCAGATATTACTGTTGAGCCTTCTGGAGGTGTTGTGGGCCTAATTTAACGACAAAGAATGTGCTTGCTTGATAAACCCAGTGAAGTGCTCTTGAAGGCTGTTCTGTTGGTGATGTTTTTTAGCACGAGGAATGTAACATCTCCCCAGTGTGTATTTGAAATCGGTCATCTGTATTTTACCTTTGTGAGGTGGAAAATGCTGTGTGTTGTTATACTGGCGGCTATCAAAACTACATTGGCATGTCTTCGGTTCCTGCTTCTTATAAAACCTTTTGGTTTCGTCTCAAAAAACAGGATGCAGTGACTGAACAAATGCCAACATGTCTGTTGTGGTTTAGAGCTCAGTTAAGGGACTACACACACAGACACTGGAGCCCTTTTCAATCAAGGCCTGGAGAAATCATGGAATGTGGAAAGTTTTGAAAAGTCATGAAATTCCATTTAGTTGTACCTAGGATGCATAGACTCTGTTAGAACCCCTTTACAAGGCCATGTGCCTCAGTACTGCTGTGGTCCAGTACAATCTCACATTCAGGTTCAATTAGTTCTAAGGCGTGTTTAAAGGGGTGGTTCAGGATTTTGGACATAAGACCTCATTTCCAAGTAAGCAACTGTGATATTTATCAGTGGAGACCGTTTTCAACACGTTTCATCCAGTCCTTCTAATTGCCGAGTTTGCAGGTGCTAGGCTAGCGCAAGTCAACGGTATGTGCTAGCCTGCCACTAAAGACAGTCTTACCCACTCCAAAGTACACCCGAGGCAAATTCCAGACAATCGATGTAAATGTCTGTGTTGATAGAATAGTGTGAGAAATACAACTACCCTCGCATCGCGTTGCAATAGTTATACTTTGGTCCCTGAAGTTGGTAGTAGTCATTTTGCATCTCAGCGGCGGACATTGATATTACCAAGGCTACTACTAGGTATCCCCATTGGAGTGCGCTTTACTGTTTACTTTTCGGCGCAGTACTACTAACCGGAGCAAGTATAATTCCGCCGCTGGTAAGAAACTAGTCCCTCAAAATGTAATGCGATCGTTGAAATGCAAGGATAGAATAACGTTAGAAATAACACTATCAAAACAGACATTTACATCGATAGTCTGGCGTTATAATTTATTTGCCTCGGGTGTACTTTGGAGTGGGTAAGACTGTTTTTAGTGGCACTTGATGAAACGTGTTGAAAACGGTCTCCACTGATAAATATCACACTTGCTTACTTGGAAATGAGGTCCTATGTCCAAAATCCTGAACCACCCCTTTAAGGCTTTATTGAGACGTGACATGTGATTATTAATTATCCTGGGTGAACCCAGACAAACCTGTTTGCAATTAAAGGTTGTATCAGCGATTTCAGGCCCAAAAAAGGCTCAAACATAAATGATCACGCATTTAGGATAGCTTTAATTGCACGGGAGGGAGGGGGAGGAAGTAGCAAGCTCTCTGTTTTGCTTGAACATCAAAGGAAGTGACGTATGATCGCTGATAAAACCTTTAAGAGTAAATTCAATTTTTTTCAAAACGTTTGTTACATTTTACCAACATCTCAACTAATAAACAGCATAGACTACTAAACTCTAAAAAACTTATCACAGAAGTGTCATTACCTTTTATTTATATCAACGACCTGGCTGTGGAAGTGCAATTCCAGACAAAGTTTAAGGGCTGTATTTTGGGTCACCAGCGCATGGTGTAATACTCGTTATTCACCCGCGGAAAGTTGAATTCGGTATTTTGCACGTTTATTTTTTAAGCATTGCGCCCAGGGGTGTGGCAATTAACAACCTAGGGAGGGGACTCGCGCATTGTCTAAAAATCGCTATCATACACCACTTAAACCTGGTCAGAAGTCAATGGCGAGTTGTTCATATGCTATTTTAAGAGCGCATGTCAACAGTCATATTGGCAGGTGCACGCACCATCCTTCTATCATTCATGAACGCACACCAGCGCACGTCCATGCAAAACATTACAAATTGCACGATTACAATGGGAAACATAATTAGAATGAAGATATTACGAAATACTGTACATCTCATGATGAGTGTTATTCACAATCATTTGCAAATTGGTAATGCCGGTTAAAAGTGATTAGGGGAGAGGCGAGAGACACGTATGGAGCACAGCTGAAGGCACCGTCATGAGATATAAGCAACTCCTCTGCAGGATAAATGTTGTTTTATTTAGTCATTTGAGCAACATTAGGGTAAGTGTTGCTTTTTCCAGCCTATGTTTTCGATGGTAACCCATTGTCAGTCAATAGTGAAAGTAACTGCATATAACTGTCTTGCCGTTGACTGACTCCTTGGTGAAGTTAGTTTCACTTTGCCAATGAGTTCAAATAATAGACTAGTGCAAATGCGTGAAGGCTATGCTAGGTTTTAGTAAAGCATGGTTTAAGAATGACTATTCCATACGGTCTCACAAGCAGCCTCCTTCAAATGCGCCGTTGAATGCCAAAATACCGATGCATTTATTTGACATATCGTGCGTTGCGCCGTTAAAGGGAATGACAGATGTCATTCTCATTGGTTTAAAATGATGTTATGCCCCAAACACACCCATATGACTGATTAAAAGACCTAGGAACACCTTGTTACGCCATGCGCTCCACTTTTGAGAACGAAACCCCTCCCAATGTGAACTGGACATCCTACTAAATTTGAATAGACTTTTGACGAGTGACGATGCACTTTAGAATGTCATGATAGGGCCCTAAGTAATGTTAATTCCACTGTTCTGATATTCAGGCTGTCCTCATGCCTCATCATCTCCACAACAACACAAAAATAAACATCAGCCATTTTTTTGAAAATAGATCACAATTACAGTTGGGCTGTTGTTAGTATCCAGTTACAATTGTGGGCAATTGTGTTAGTATCCTTGCCATACATGCAGAGAGCTATCTATGCAGAAATGCAGCTTACTAAACTCCATAATATAACGAGAAAAACATATGTCATATGTAAGGATATATGGATAATTGTGGTCATTTTTGCATGGTGTGAAATGGAATTTTTAGATGTTGATTGCTGTGCGTTTTACATTTTTGTTTCATCTTGTGGTGTGCATTGATTGCTGTGTATATTGTTTGACCGCAATTGCATGACTTGGGGCTACGCCCCTTTTTCTCCCTGCGCTGCAGGTAACAGCTGAACAATGGCCTAATAGCTTATTGGGTCTACAGGTGTTAATGATTGCCGGCCTAGTAGTAACTTGGACATAAAGAGCGGACGGATCAGATGAAGGTCGCTCGGCCTGGCTTGCTGTTTGGTGTCTGCTGCTCTCGTTTTGCTCTCTTTCCTCCCCCTCCGTTATTGCTGTGGATAGTACGCTTGGAGTTCCTGCTTTAATCTGCGCCTGTGGTTCGCTGGCGCTGATCTACACTACGACTCCAGTTCCTGATGTTACGTTTGGGCTAATCGTTGCCAGTCATCCCCGTGGGTTTCCTAAGGCGTGGAGGCCCAGTGTCTACAATCGACCAAGCTGCACCAGCGCGGTGACTGTGGGCTACGTTCAGCCGGACTGGGAGTCAGATACGTCTGCTCCCAGTTTGATGGTGAGTGCCGCATCCGTTCAAGTTCAAGATCTACCCTCGCTGCATGAGTCAACGATTATTGCACCCTGTCAATTGAGAATTATAGACTGCCGCCGTAAATATATTATAGCCTATGTGGGTAGTGTGGGGAATTATAGTGTGTTTAAATGCGTGATCGCTTAGAGTTCCCAGCTCTTTAATTGGGTGGCGTAGTCGGGTAAACAAGTGCCTTACAATTTTGGCGTAGAGTCGGCAGGATTTGGTTTGGAGCTTCAGACGGATACCTAAACTGCATATATCCATTAGATTTATTTCAAAATGATGATGATGCCAGTTTATGCGGGTGCACCTTGGATCCCTAAATTTAAAGGGGTGGGTAGTGATACGAAGTATAAGGAGTGGAAAGAACAAATTCAGAGTGTATTACAGGCCCGGGATTTTAGTGATGCCCAAAAAGTTAGTATAATCTTGGGAGCTTTAACTGATGAGGCAAAACGGGAAGTGTGTGTTTTAGGGGATACAGAACGCGATACAGTGGTTAAAATTTTGGCTTACTTAGACTCCTTATATGGTGACCAAGTCCCAATAGCCAGCTTGAGGTCACAATTTTTTAGCTGCACCCAAAATGCTAATGAGGGTTTAAGGTCATATGTTCTCAGGTTGCGTGAACTGTTCCGAAGAGTACAACTGAGAGACCCTGATGGTGCCCTAGCGGAGAGCCACCTGCAAGATCAACTCTTAATGGGAATCCGCAACGTCGAACTGAGGAGCACAGTCCGGACTTTTGCACGCCGCAACCCAGCTGCTACCTTTAACAAAGTGTTGGAAGAAACGTTCTTGCTGGAAAGGGAACAACGGTCTGGGGCTGGACCCGAAGTCGTTGCTCAAGCTGTGGGTGAGTCCTCTGTTCCTAAACCCCCCACAGAGAAAGGTGACTGGGCTGAAGTGTTCAGGCGGGAACTTCTCCAGGAGGTGCGCGGACAGATGGACGCCTGGAGGCAGGAGATGATTCAACAACTCCGATCCAACACCACTGAGCCGACTCGATGCCCACAACACCCCAATCACCCTGCACCCAGGAGAAGACTCCAGTCCCACACATCTAACTCCTGGGCACCCGATGGTAAGCCTATATGCCATCGGTGTGGGCGTGCCGGACATATAGCTAGGTTCTGCCGCCCCCCATCTGACTCTAATGCCCATTTAAACTAACACACCCTGCTACTGAGGTCCAAGCAGCAGGGAGGGTGGGGGGGGTAGAACAAAGGACCGTTTTTGTGGGTAACTGCCCTAAAGTTGAGGTAAAAGTGAATGGGGTGCCACTGATGGGACTGATCGATACTGAAAGAGTATTTGAAAATACTCAAAGCAGCCAACGGTCTATCAATTCCATATCAAGGATACGCAGTAATGGATTTTGAGGTGGGAGGGGCTAGCATCTCCGGGCGTGGGGTTGTTATAGTAGCTGACAATTGCCTCTCTGCTCCAGTACTCATTGGCATGAATGTTATAACTGCTTGTTGGCATAACCTATTCCAGCACCCAGATGGCCCACAGGTTGTGTTCCAGGACCAGGGGACGCGAAAAGCCTGGACTGGTGCATTCGCCCTATGCCAACGCACGTCCATCATTGAGGGAGAAGATGGCTACATGGGTTTTGTGCGCCCTGCTTGCCGAAGGGGTGTGACCATTCCAGCCCGAAGTGAAGTGGTTGTCTGGGGGCGTGCCCGAATGGGTCCAAAGGGACGGGACTACTGCGGCCTAATTGAGGCCCAACCTGATCTGGAAACCTTCTCTGTAGCAAGAACTGTTGCCCTTGTTAAGCATGGTCGTCTTCCTATACGGATACGGAATGCGAGTTCCTGTCCTGTGTCCCTAGGCCGTTACCAGAAGTTGGCTAAAGTCTAATGCGTTGATCGTGCTGACGTTCATGGGTCAACAGACCTAAGCCTGATCGTACAAGATGATGGGACGGTCAGCGTGGACATCGTGGAAGTTAAGCCTGAAGAACAAGTGACTCCCCCTGCTGAGGTACTACGGGACTTGCAACAACGGGAAGACTTGACCAAGCAGCAGAAACAGGAGTTTGGAGCTCTATTACAGAGGTGGGTCCGAGTATTTGCCCTTCATGATGAAGACTTTGGCCATACAGATGTTGTGCAGCATCAAATTCATACAGCTAATGCGCCTCCAGTTAGGGAAAGGTATCGTCCACTGCCACCCATGATGTATAAGGAAATGAGGGCCTTATTGTCAGATATGCTAGAGAAGGGGGTCATCCAGCAAAGTTCTAGCCCCTGGGCAGCACCCATTGTTATGGTTCGTAAGAAAGATGGTAGTTGGCGCTTTTGCGTCGACTACAGAAAATTGAACTCTCTTACCCATAAAGATGCTTTTCCCCTCCCTCGTATAGAAGAAACTTTAACTTCCCTGACTTCTGCTTCCTGGTTCACCACGCTTGACCTGGCCAGTGGCTACTGGCAGGTTGGTGTGGCTCCCCAAGACCGGGCCAAGACTGCCTTCACAACACCACTCGGCTTGTACGAGTTTCGGCGAATGCCGTTTGGGCTCTGCAATGGACCAGCCACCTTCCAGCGGCTTATGCAGCAATGTCTGAATGGTCAACTTGCAGATTCTGTACTTGTGTACCTGGACGACATTATTATATATTCCTCTGATTTTTCCACCCACCTGCGCCACCTGGAAGGTGTCTTTGAGCGTCTGCACAACCATGGGCTCAAGTTAAGGGTGGATAAATGCCAGCTGCTTCAGAGGGAGGTGAAGTTTCTAGGCCATGTAGTCTCTGGGGAGTGAGTGAAACCAGACCCTGATAAGGTAACAGCAGTAACTGCATGGCCAGTCCCCACGACCATTAAGGATGTACGTGCCTTTCTTGGCCTAGCGGGATATTACCGCCGTTTTATTGCCAATTTCGCCAAGGTAGCTCGCCCTTTGAATTCCCTTTTGGTAGGTGCCCCTGCAGACAAACGGACAGGGTCCCGCCATATTGCTTGGTCCAGTGAGTGCCAACAAGCATTTGAGTCCCTAAAGGCTGCTCTAACGCAAGCTCCCATTTTGGCGTACGCTGACTATTCCAAGCCTTTTGTCTTGTATACCGATGCAAGTAATGCTGGCTTGGGCGCGGTCCTGGCACAGACACAAGGGGGACAGGAAAGGGTTGTTGCTTACGCTAGCAGGAGCTTACATCCTAATGAAAGGAATGACTCTAACTATAGCTCCTTTAAACTAGAGCTGCTAGCTTTAAAATGGGCCTTAGCCGAAAAATGTAAGGATTACTTGATGGGAAGCAAAGTAATTGTGTATACAGACAACAATCCTGTAGCCCACCTCCAGACTGCTCGCCTTGGCGCTACCGAACAAAGATGGATTGCACAACTGGCTGCCTTTGACTATCAAGTGAAGTTTCGATCAGGAAGAGAGAACGCAAACGCTGATGCCCTGTCTAGGGTACCTATAAGAGTTCCTGTTGATGTGGCAGCCGTTCTCGGCACAGGCGAGGAAGTACCAGATGTCCTCAGAATGGAGGAGTGGCAGGTTAAGCAGCGAGGGGACGAGCACCTGGAAGTTGTCCGGGGCTATGTGGAGAACAGAGAATTCCCCACCGCAAGTGCATGGCGGACTGCTCCACCCCAGGTAAAGCAGTTGTTACAACAGAAGGACCGGCTGGTGCTGCACAACGGCGTTCTGTGTCGACAAGTCCTCGACCACAACACCCATGAAGCTAGGTTCCAGATTGTGTGCCCCAGTCTACAATGCCATGAAGTGTGGAAGGAGCATCATGAGGCTGTGGGCCATTTGGGCGTAGAGAAGACTCTGAGCTGCCTCCGACGCAACTTCTTCTGGCCTGGCATGCAATCACAGGTACAGCAATATCACGCTACATGCCCTCGTTGCCAAGTCCAGAAAGCTGATGGTGCATTGAAAGCCCCCTTGAAATCTTTTGCAGTGTCCTTCCCTTTAGAGGTCATTCAGCTAGATTTGTTGACATTCGGTAGGCCTACTGATGCATATCAGAATATCTTAGTTATGACTGATATGTTTACTCGCTATGCTTGCGCCATCCCCACCCGAGACCAGACCGCTAAAACAACAGCTAGAGTCTTATGGCAACATGTGATACAAACTTTTGGATGTCCAGTGAGATTCCACTCAGATCAAGGCCCCAATTTTGAGTCCCATCTCGTTGCTGAACTGTGTAGTTTGTACGGCATCTCCAAGTCCAGGACCACCCCATACCATCCCCAGGGGAATGACATGTGTGAACGCTTTAATAAGACCTTATTGAGCATGCTGCGCACCCTGGAGGAGGAGAAACAAAGTCATTGGCCTGAGTTCCTTCCAGCCCTGGTCCAGGCTTACAATGCCACCGCACACAGCTCCACTGGGTACGCCCCTGCATACCTGATGTTCGGGCGACACCTCAGGTTACCTGTGGATGTAGCCCTCGGGGTAGAGAACCAGCAAGCCCGTTACAGATGGGACAGCTGGGTGAGTGATCATCACCAACATCTTCTGTATGCCTACTCCCTAGCCTCCAAGTCCATGGGCCAAGCTGCCGAGCAGTCTAAGAAGTATTATGACCGCCGGGCAAAAGAACTTCCCTTAGTTCCTGGGGAGAGGGTATGGAGAAGGAATAGGCGAGATGGGGGCAAGGGTAAACTTTGTGGCAAGTGGGATCCAGAGCCTTATGTAGTAGTGGGACGGTTGGATGAGGAAGGGTTAACTTATCGGGTTAAGTCAGAAAGGACTGGGAAAGAGCGGGTTTTACACAGGAATTGTCTTAAACCTTGTGTTAATCACCCCCAAGGTGCCCCCGCATCGCGTCCAGATGTACCAGTGTCTCCCAGCAGTGAGTTACCATCCATGTTTTGTGTGCCTTGGGCAGCACCCCCTCTGCCAGATGATGTAGCAGGTAATGATGTGGCCCCTAGGAGGTCTGTACGTGCTAATCTTGGGTTGCAACCATTGAGATATAGGGATTCTTCCTAAGAGCTTCTTATGGTGGTTATGTGTTGACAGGGACTGCCAACGATAAGGAGTGGGGGAATGTCATATGTAAGGATATATGGATAATTGTGGTCATTTTTGCATGGTGTGAAATGGAATTTTTAGATGTTGATTGCTGTGCGTTTTACATTTTTGTTTCATCTTGTGGTGTGCATTGATTGCTGTGTATATTGTTTGACCGCAATTGCATGACTTGGGGCTACGCCCCTTTTTCTCCCTGCGCTGCAGGTAACAGCTGAACAATGGCCTAATAGCTTATTGGGTCTACAGGTGTTAATGATTGCCGGCCTAGTAGTAACTTGGACATAAAGAGCGGACGGATCAGATGAAGGTCGCTCGGCCTGGCTTGCTGTTTGGTGTCTGCTGCTCTCGTTTTGCTCTCTTTCCTCCCCCTCCGTTATTGCTGTGGATAGTACGCTTGGAGTTCCTGCTTTAATCTGCGCCTGTGGTTCGCTGGATTGCTGAGCTGCGCTGATCTACACTACGACTCCAGTTCCTGACGTTACGTTTGGGCTAATCGTTGCCAGTCATCCCCGTGGGTTTCCTAAGGCGTGGAGGCCCAGTGTCTACAATCGACCAAGCTGCACCAGCGCGGTGACTGTGGGCTACGTTCAGCCGGACTGGGAGTCAGATACGTCTGCTCCCAGTTTGATGGTGAGTGCCGCATCCGTTCAAGTTCAAGATCTACCCTCGCTGCATGAGTCAACGATTATTGCACCCCGTCAATTGAGAATTATAGACTGCCGCCGTAAATATATTATAGCCTATGTGGGTAGTGTGGGGAATTATAGTGTGTTTAAATGCGTGATCGCTCTGTTTTGTGTTTGCTGTGATATTTTGCTGTGGAGATACTGGCGGCTTCTCTTTTGTTGTGTGCATGTTGTGTGAGCGCGCGTGTGAGTTATAGGTGTGCCTTGGAGACGCAGTTGTGAACTGGACTGATTAAGAGGGGATTCTCCCATAGGACTGTGTGGACTTGGTGTAGCGCTGTAGCGTCAGCTGTGTGCGTGCCTGTATTGGATGGAACTTGGACTGGTTATTCAGATTGCCCCATACATGAATGAGTGCATGAATGTTGTACACTTTTAATTGCAAGCTTGTAATAAATATATATTTTTATACGGATTTGCTGTTGTGGTAGTTCTGCTCTGTTGCTCCCACCAAATTAAAAGGACTTGCAGTTCATTGTTAGAGTTCCCAGCTCTTTAATTGGGTGGCGTAGTCGGGTAAACAAGTGCCTTACACATATATATAATGATATAATGATATGAGTGAATAATATAATGACATCAAAACAGAATGCAAATCAGCCTGTTAAGAAACTACCTGCAAAAACACAGGCACTGACCTGCACAGCTTAGGGAGAGAGTAATGTGATACCAGAGCACAATATCAAGTCATAACATGTATTCTTAGTCACACTGCACTTTTGCATATGTTATCTTGTGAGGATATCTTATGTACCTAAACCACAGACACAAGGAAAATTGTGTCTGTCATATTGAAGTTGTTAAAAATCCTTTATTATAATTATCAGGGTCTTCAACTATTTCCCCAGTCATGACTATTTGTCTGGATAATCGTCCAGACCCCTGCTGTGTGTCGGTGTGGTTTTGCTTCTCCCATACAGGTTATGTGCAGTTCAGGTAGGAAATAATGATCCTTACTGTTTTTATGTGTTATTATCTAAACAGCCACCTCAGCTGGCATTTCATCACTACTGTATGTTTATGTTTCTGTAGGATCATTATGGCACAATTATCATATCTTTCTATCTGAACAGCCAACTCAGCTGATATTTCATTACTACTATCAAATATGTTTCTGTTTGGTCATTCCCATGGCTCAATTGAGGTGACTAACATACAATTATTTTTCAATTTTTTCAATTTTATTGTGCTTATAGAGCGCCAAAACATCACACATGTATCATGGCGCTTTACAGAATGTAGGCAATCAGAGAAAAAGAAAAGAGGGAGAAAAGAAAAGGAAGAAAGAAAGAAGGCCCATGGGTAACAGGGGCGAGGAAAAACTCCCTAGAATTGGAGATACATATAGGAAGAAACCTCGAGCAGATCCACGACTCAAGGGCCTGACCCATCTGCCTAGGGTCAATATGGACAGTAAGGTCTGTAAACAATGACAAATGCATATGATAGTCAGGTGTGGAGAATAGGACATGGTGTTTAAAGCACCTGAGGTGAAAGTTACAAGAGGTGGGTTGATTACGTATTCAGTATGATAAAGCATTAATCATGATTTAGTGAGAGAAAGTGCAAATAGTCCGGCGTTGGAATTGTCCAGGAAAGTATAAGTAGCCTATATATACTTTTTTGATCCCGTGAGGGAAATTTGGTCTCTGCATTTAACCCAATCGGAGACTCAGCAGGGTGGTCCATTCCAAAAAACCCTGATGTGGTTGAACTTCCACACTGCACCATACCTAACTATGGGAAGCACTAAAGAGGTATGTTTTAAGTCTAGAAATTCCAAGAATCTCAAAAAATACAGTAGGTGGCAGAGCTTTCAGCTATCGCGCACCCCTCCTCTGGAATAATCTCCCTTCCTCAATTCGACTAACAGACACCCTCCCTAAGTCAAGAAGGCCAGTATTCTGTGATCGTAGCGGTCTGGATGGGTTATATGGGACTAGGAGATCTTTAATATATTCTGGTGCCTGGCCATTAATGGCTTTGTATGCTAGAAGTAATATTTTGAAGTCAATGCGACTTTTAACAGGCAGTCAATGTAGAGATGCCAGGATAGGGGAAATATGTTCATATTTTTTAGTTCTAGTGAGTGTGTGAGCAGCTGCATTTTGTATAAGCTGTAAGCTCTTTAGACAGGTGTTATTACAGCCAGCATATAGAGCATTGCAATAATCAATCCTTGAGGTTATAAAAGCATGGATTAATTTTTCAGCGTCTGGTAAGGATAAAGACTTCCTTATCTTTGAAATGTTCCTTAAGTGATAAAATGAAGTTTTGGTAATCTGTTTTATGTGATTACTTAGTGATACTGTAGGTCTTGGTCAATTGTAACTCCTAGATTTTTAACACTTGTGGATGAGGATAGTCGAAGGTCAGTAAATGTAGCCTGTGATCAGTGTTGGGAGGGTTACTTTCAAAATGTATTCCGTTACAAAATACAGGGTACATGCCCAAAAATGTAATCTGTAACGTATTCCGTTACGTTACTCAATCTGAGTAACGTATTCTGAATACTTAGATTACTTCCGCATTGAATTGCATTTTATAAGTGTAGGAATGCGGCCATCAAATCCTGCTTAGGCCTACTACTAAACAGGCCTATTCTGGTGTGTTCTTCTGTTCCAAATGGCTGAAGTGTTAGGCCCACACAGGAGAATGTAAAGTCAACTAAGCTACCTGATACAACTTTAAAATAGCAAGGTGACCATTAAAACTACAGCAGGTGACTAGGCTAATTAAAATAAACAAATAAATAGGCTACTTTAAGGGCGTAGCCAAAAATTATCGATCTAATGTGTGTCTCAATTGTCCCCCGCTGACCACCTCACACATTTCTCTAGATTTTGCAACGACCTTACATGACACAATGCAATAAAATATGCCAGTTTTTAGGACACAGAATAATGTTTGTAATGATACCAGTTACGTTTAACAGTAACATAAGTGTAATGAACTATTCATTGTCGAAGGTGCATGGTGAAGTGAAATTCTTACTTTGGAAAAAAAACATTTGCCGATATCCTTGGATGGGAGATACTTGTGTCGTTAAAATTTTCCATGATCAAAGAGGGCACTAATACGCATGTGCATAGCAAAAATCACAACTTGGGCTTGCTGTGCAAGCAAGATATTTAAGGTGTCTCAATTGTACACATGTCTCAACTGTACTCAGTCTACCCTAATTAAGGTGTGCCTGTGAGATTTTTCGGTGGCATCAACCCAGTAGGCTACAAGTGAGGGGCGCATATGACAGGTGGAACGCAAATGACCTGTAAATGTAAACACTATGGGTTAGGCTACTGTATATCAGTGCTCTCAAAATGAACGTGATCGCGTAATGACAATCAAAAACCGCACGTTAAAATATGCTAGGCCTACTCGCAAGAATAATTCTTCAGAGGCTGCACCATATAATTCATTTTAAAACGTAAATGTAGATCTAGAAAAAATAATAATCTATAGGCTAAAGCTATAGAATAAAAAACTTAGAATGCAGTGCCTATTTTAGAGATTGGTTTTATTGTAGCCTAGGTCTAAATCAACACGTGAACTAGGCTTTGTGTAACCGATTGGCCGAAGTAGCCTGAGCTATTAATACTTGGGAAAATATCCTTTGAACAGACATCAGGAACCACGATCAGTGAGGAACAGGAGTTACCTCCACTTACTTTACTCAATTTGCTGTGCAAACAGTAATTTCAGGGTCTCCGATGACGCTTCCATAATGCGCGCTGGCTGCGTTTTGAGGCTAGTGCAAGACGGCAGGGCTTGGATTTAAACATGTAAACAATTTCATCATAGCTTTCAGGAGCTTCTGGGAAATGGAGTTGCCTTAATTTATTTAGAGAGTGAACAAACTTATGAAACAGATAAGTATCGTCATGTAATCCATTGATTTCAACAATGTAACTGTATTCTAAATACCAACTATTTAACTTGTAACTGTATCGGATTACAGTTACTCATAATTTGTATTCTGAATACGTAACGCCGGTACATGTATTCCGTTACTCCCCAACACTGCCTGTGATGAGGATAGGATATTCCTCATCTTTTTAGGACCTAAAACCATGACTTCTGTTTTATCGGAGTTCAAAAGCAGGAAATTATTTGTCATCCATGTCTTTATATCTCTTATACATGTAACCCCACATGGATAGCATGGAACCATCGTTTTTCGTTTTGATCTGTAGCCCCCCCGCTGGACTGGACACCCCGAAAGGAGGGTAGGGCAGACACAGTTTTCTGTGAATATCTCGAGAACCATAGGGTTTAGGAGGACCATTTTTTTTTTGTATGTTGATCTCAAAGGGCCATGTCAACCCATTCCATAACCACTCATTTCATGTATAGCGCCACCTAGTTAAACACAAAAAAGTAAAAATGAGGTGTTGTAATCACAGGTATCTGTGACCTAACATAGTCAAAACTGCACAAAATTGGAAGTGTAGGATCATTATGACACCCTCTGTATGCACGCCAAGTTTCGTGGAATTCCGTTCATGGGGGGCCACACAATAAATTAATTTATGTTACTATACACCAACTGGCCTGTAGGTGGCCGGAGACAGTTTTCTGTGAATATCTCGAGAACCGTAGGGCCTAGGAGGTCCACCTTTTTTATGTATGTTGGTCTTAAGGGGGCATGTCAAACCATCCCATTACCACTTATTTCATGTATAGCGCCACCTAGTTAAAAATTAAAAAGCAAAAAATTTGGTGTTTTCATCACAATATCTCTGGCTGACAAGGTCAAAACTGCATGAAATTGAAAGTGTAGGATCATTGTGACACCCTCCGAATGCATGCCAAGTTTTGTGTACTTTAGTTCATGGGGGGCCTTACACTAAAATAATGTATGTGTACATTTAGTGACGTACACCAACAAGGATTCCCAGGACACTGAAAGACCGGGGTACACAAAACTTGGTGGGCATGTAACCCCACATGGATAGCATGGAACCGTTGTTTTTCGTTTTGATCTGTTGCCCCCCCGCTGGACTGGACCCCCCGAAAGGAGGGTAGGGCAGACACAGTTCTCTGTGAATATCTTGAGAACTGTAGGGACTAGGATGACCATTTTTTTCCGTATGTTTGCCTCCAGGGGTCATGTTAACCCATTTCATGTGCACACATGTGCACAAACAGATACACACACACACACACATACATTCACAGTAATCATACGTATGACACATACTCACACAGTAGACATATGTACACTTGCATGCACAGGCACATACGCAGGCACACACACAAGCACGCACACACACACACACACACACACACACACACACATAACATAAACATGTACATGCACACATGCACACAATTCAAGAATTTCTCAGAATTATGAAAAGGCAAGATGGAGGTGGGGTTGTATAAAATGAATTTTACATGTGAAATCTATGAACTAATCATGTTTTGGTACTTGTTGTCTAGCAGATATCAGTGAGAATTGAGTGTGGATAATGCAATTTAGTGAGACAGTTAGAATCATATAGGCCTTTCAGCGTGATATATTTTTGTGGAAAAAAATGTGCTGGATGTACTGGGCGGCAGTCATATTTTGTACCGCTCTGCGGTACATCTAGTTTTAAATGTTCTTGTAAGATCCTGCTCAAAACCAAATTGCATATAGAGCCTTCTGATAATATTGCAACATTGAACGTAGGCTATGTGATCGCTCGAATTGTTCTTTAAAGTACAGAACTAATTCTAACACATTTACGAAGTGGCATAGGCAGAGGCACCAAATGTGATGGAAAGAGCGAACAGGACACTTGGCATGGCTTTTAGTATTTTGTGCTGCTATGACAGTCCACTTTTATTGACTGTTAGCAAAGTCCTTTTAGGCAAGTCCCTCCACTCGGCAGCCATATTGCAATGCTTTTTGGGGACTTATCGGGCATCTATTTCGGCAGAAATGTGCGTACGCAAGGCTTCACGTGATGGCACAACACATGATTTGCACAATGTCTTCACAACACACCACATGACTGGCTCAATGTATTCACAAAACACCACGTGATTGGCTCAATGTATTCACATGTCGACGTTTTGCTGCGGATGGGGTGGGATATGTGTAGACAACTGCCATATTGGCGTTGCAAACTAACACCATGCATTCTATAGAGGATTTTTAGAGTGCTGTGTCTCTTCATTAGAAAGTCTCTGCTGTTAGTCTACTGTTTTTGAGTTTGGAGACCGACTCTTACCAACTCCGCAACTGTTGCACTTCCCAGCCAGTTGGTGTAATAGATTGCCCACTAAGAATCAGTGACAATAACTCAAAAACAAACAATCCAAATGGATCGCTTATTTAGAAATTTAAACTAGGTAGCATTTTAACCTTTTAAGTTATTTAACACCATCCCAACCACACTTATGGTGAGTTTCATCACAGTTGAATAATTCTGTATACACCTGAAACTGGTGTGTGCACAACCTCTATCAATGTAAATACAAAAAAAAGTAAAATAAAAAAAAAATCAGGTTGTCACATTAATACGATCCAATCAGTTAAGCCAATTAGAAGCTAATAATTATGACATTATCAATAATTTCTTATTTAAAATGTGCAAAATTGGAAATGTCCTTGTTTGAGGTATCTTGTCAAGTTACCATAGCACTGAAATATTTCACAGGTCAAAGAACATAGACAAATTTAAAGTCTAGAAAAAACTGTAAAACAGAAAAAAGAAAGGAAAGTAGCAAACTCATGTGTTGCAATATAAGCTTGTGAACTCAAATCCTTGTGCGAGCAAAGAAGTGTGTGTTATATAGATAGTTAGATGCATGCCATCACAGTTTTTCACAGAAAGTATTTTCATCATCTCAATAAAATACAAATTACAAAATAGTATTTTGTATTAGAAATATGTATTTTAAATACATGTATTAGAAATACTGCCCATCCCTGCCCGTGTATAATAGGCACAACATAAGTAGACAGTTTGCATTAGGAAAAATACACAAATCAACTATGCACATAATACAAGGGATGACTACGCATAAATCAAAAGACACAATGCATTACATGAGATATCACATACCTCTGCCTCAGGACAGTCGTAAAAGAGGCAGAGGAGGGGGCTACATGAAAACTTAAGGGGTCTCCAGCATAGGAAACAATTCATGCCACACCCCCTACTACCTTCTGTACCCCTGAGGCGTGGGGAAATGTGCACACCGAACTTTGGAGAAATTGAACTTGAATGGGGAAATTCAGAGAAGCACAATCAACCCTGCTACACATGACAAAAACTAAATTTTAAGTCATTTTAAAGATCCACAGGACCCAGTAAAAGGTACATTATTTTCATTTTCATTATTTGCAAACTGTAGCTACATAAGTTGTGATAAAGTAGTACATCCTACCATTGTGTGTCTAGCTGTCCTCTCCTAAGGTCCACCTAAAAAACATTAGATTTCCTCAGAAGAAAACAAATGAGCAAGAGCTCATTTGTGTTCAGTATCTATCTGTGTGTGGCATCAAATTTCGGGGGTTCTTTCTAACCGAGTTCCTGGAATATGTGATGTGCATGTCAGGACCTGTTATCAAATAGTAGTAGAGTAGTAAGTAAGTAAAGTAGAAAGAAAGTGAGTGAATGAAAAAAAAAAACTTTTTAATGAGGCCCCATCCCCCTTCATAGGCTCACAGACATGTTTTACCTCCCCCACACCCTCAGCCACAGATAGAATTTACCTGGTGTGTGTGTGGATGTACTTGGGGACACCTGCCATGGGAATGAGTGGAAAGAGGTGATGTTTGAGGGGGAGTGTTTGGACAAAGCCGTACTTCCTCTAAAGCTGTACTTGCTCTGCAAATTATGTCAAATTGAACAAGGCTCTAGTGTCTGTGTGTTTTTCTTCCCTTAACTGACCTCCAAACCACAACTGACATGGTGGCATTTGTTCAGTCACTGCATCCTCTTTCTGAGAAATAAACGTTTTTTTTATTTTTTATAAGAAACAGGAACCAAACACATGCCAATGAAGTGTTGATTGCCAGTATAACAACAGACAAAACTCTCCACCTCACAAAGGTAAGATACAGATATCATTAACATTTTGTCTTCTACGGGGAGAAAAGGTGTTAAAATAATAGCAGTTTCAGTGAAATTCCATTAAACGGTAGATTTTTGTATTAAGCAATTTATTGCAGATTCTTAATTGATGGACTACACAATTATCATTGTTAAAGCGAAAGTCCAAAGATAATCAGAGGAGCTTTGAGCCAGACCTTTGTTTGCATTAGCAACAAAATGGTTTATAGTGCGTTGCAAAGGGCATACACACATGTCAAAATAAATAGAAATCAATGGGTGCATTTGACAAGTTGCAGTACAAACATGTATCATGTTCAGCCAGATTTGCACAATGCTGAAAGAAGTTGAATGTGCCAACTGATTTCACGCCACCGGAATAGAAGTAAGGCAATGTGTTGCCTTCAGAAACCCTCCTTGTTAAAGCCTCTCTACACTTTCAAATTTTGCAATACTTTGGTTTATCTGTAGAAACCCTATGGACACTACTACCGAAGTGTAAGGGTATTTTGAACTTTGTTAGTGGTTTGAAAAAAGCGATTTATTTTGATATGTACTGTATATGCCTGCTGCAACACGCTATAAACCATTGCTAATGCAAAAAAAAGCAAAAGTTTGAACGGAATATCAATCACAAATAGACCCCGGGTTGTTTTAACTCCAGAACTTCCCTTTAAAGGGGTGGTTCAGGATTTTGGACATAGGACCTCATTTCCATGTAAGCAAGTGTGATATTCAGAGGAGACCGTTTTCAACACGTTTCATCCAGTCCTTTTAATTGCAGAGTTCGCAGGTGCTAGGCTAGCGCAAGTCAACGGTATGTGCTAGCCTGCCACTAAAGACAGTCTTACCCACTCCAAAGTACACCCGAGGCAAATTCCAGACAATCGATGTAAATGTCTGTGTTGATAGAATAGTGTACATATATACAATATATACAATAGAAATACAACTATCCTCGCATCGCGTTGCAATAGTTATACTTTGGTCCCTGAAGTTGGTAGTAGTCATTTTGCATCTCAGCGGCGGACTGATATTACCAAGGCTACTACTAGGTATCCCCATTGGAGTGCGCTTTACTGTTTACTTTTCGGCGCAGTACTACTAACCGGAGCAAGTATAATTCCGTCGCTGCTAAGAAACTAGTCCCTCAAAATGTAATGCGATCGTTGAAATGCAAGGATAGAATAACGTTAGAAATAACACTATCAATACAGACATTTACATCGATAGTCTGGCGTTATTATTTATTTGCCTCGGGGTGTACTGGATGAAACCTGTTGAAAACGGTCTCCACTGATAAATATCACACTTGCTTACTTGGAAATGAGGTCCTATGTCCAAAATCCTGAACCACCCCTTTAATTGTGAAGAATTTCATTCATTTGCATACAGTATGCCATTACAAAGACCATGTTCCAGTTGTACAGGTTTACTATGCAAAACTCACTGGGAAATTACTAGTCATATAAGGTGACAAATAAGGGTTCATACTCATGACAGAAATGTTTTCATCCAGTTTGATGTTGCATGTGGATACAATGCAGAATCAGTTATTGTTTCAATTTTGACCTGGCCATAAGTGATCTGATGTGTTGAAAATCAGTCACAAACTCTCTCTTGAAGTAGCAATGTTTCAATGACGTCCTGATTTAATAATGTACAGAACTGAGATCAGGGCAGAGCCCGTCCAAGAGATCACCTGATTGTGTATCATGTGATGTCCTGCTGACTCTGTAGTGTAAAACCAGATAGTGCTTGTTAAAAGAGTTACAGTATAACAGTAAAACAGCTCATATAGAAGTGTTGTTTCCTATGACCAAAGATTTTGTGACTGTGACAAGTTTTGATGAACTTCTAAGACATATATGTTTCATAAGTCATGGTGTATGTGCAGGGGCGGACTGGCACCAAAAATCGGCCCTGGCATATTTGGCCCAAGCGGCCCTCAAATCGGTCGGGCACACCTAATTAAATACAAAATCTTTGCATTACCCTGAAATATGCATATATTTTCAACTGTCATGGAGCACTGAAAGTGATGTAGGCCCAGGGATGAATTACTGGGGCCCAAGGGGTCAGGGGGCCCTGAAGCCCAAGCCATTGCAAGGAATCATTGCCTCAATATCAACACATCAGGATGCAGGCTATGAATCTGATTTAATTAAAGTATTGGCCATCCCCAAAATGCACCTGAATACAGGAAATCACATCAAACTAATTAAAAAATGAGTTACGGGGCGGAATCTCTTGGAATTTTCGTTTATGTTTTGAATGATTAATTCTAGAATAGCGTATTAATAATGGGCTAGCGCATCCTCCTATTTGGGTTGCCAAATTAGCAAAGGCCAACTGTCAACAGCTGTCAGTTGTAGTCATGAACGCCTACGAGAGGCAGGCACATTTCCAAAATTAAAACAAGAAACAAATTAAGTGGACATCGGAAGAGCTTCCTGATATGGTGTCTTCGTCAAACGAAGAATATCAAGTCTGACGCAGAGCTGGCCATATTTCTCCACAACAGGTGGCCTAGGATAAACTTCATCTGCATCGCTAACTTCAGCTAAATATGTTACGTTGGTTAGAGAGGTATTTTTTGTTTTCACTGTTTCCGTAATGTGTAGCTGGGTCATGGTTGGAGAAACGTTAAAGCAGCTGCAGGTCAACTAACGTTAGCTAAGTCTTCATTACATCTGGCACCCAGAAGAGGCTCGCGTCTGGTAGTCTTGAGAACGTTCACCAGTGTTTTGATTTTGGCCTACAGAACGTTCGGTAACAATCCTACAAGTCGCACCTTTAAATAATTGTTTTTAAAGTATTTTTGCATGGATTCTACTTTTTAAATATATGTATATTTTAAAATCTCATGTACCCCCTGGAGTGCCTTCACGTACCCCCAGGGGTACGCGTACACCCATTCGAGAACCACTGGCCTAGGCTATACAACCAATTATTAAAGAAGAGTTTCTGCTTGAATTCAAAGTATCATTTCAAATGATTCAATAGGCTACATTTAAACTATACAATGCTCAACTGACAGCAGCACCAAACAGTTACTGAAGCCTATGTGTAAAGAGCTAAATTACTAGATTGTCGTAGACGTTAATCACTGTAGGACAACTGAAACAACACAAAATAAACAGGGCTGTTGCTGGAAATATTTTATTCCTGTAGGCTATACTACATTGCTGGTACATTTTGGAACATTATAGCTACATTAACTAACTATCTTTAATGTCTTCCAGTAGCCTATCGTATAGGTTACTGTATATTAGTTGGCTTGTGCATGAATATGACTTGATGTTTTGTAGCCTACATTTCCGTCAGTCTACAGTCTTTTAGCCCATCTTTACCATGATAACCCTTCCAAGATAGAACCTTTTCGACGCTCTACTTTTTTTTTTTTTAAAGTATATTTTTTTGGGGCTTTTATGCCTTTATTGCAGATAGGATAGTGGAGAGTGACAGGAAGTGAATGGGAGAGAGAGTCAGGGTGGGATCCGGAAAGGACCACGGGGCGGGAATCAAACCCGGGTCGCCGGCGTACGGTGCAGGTGCCCCAGCCAGTTGCGCCACGGCTGGAGCCTTCGACGCTCTACTTTGAGAGACCAACCACCACTCATGCCATCGATGTTGAATTTTGGGCGTCTGACGGAAACTGATCAATCTGACCAACAATTAACATCGATTTGACAATCTTTTGCTGTCCAGGTTTGCAAATCCTTCATTTAGAACATTTAAGTTGCACTATTTGTTATTATAATCACAGCACGGCCTTCATTATCATTACCATATCATTACATGATCGCAATTAATAAGTCATCATAATCATCATCGTCAGCATGGCATGTCACACATAGCCTACCTGCTCCACCACTGAGTTCTTATCATGTACATTATATCATGTATGTTGCCTATGGAGGCCAGTTTTAGGCCGCAAATGCGAATTAGCAGGTTTAAAACTAAAAAATCAGCTAAGTAAATATGATATTCAGAATCAGCACCCAAAAATTAGGCAAAATACCCTCTTTACCAGTGTTTTCTCACATTTGACCCCCAAGTGATAGTAGTCATAGGCGCCAATTTATGTTTTCGTCGGTGGGTGCTCAAACAATTAAATGCCCGATAGGCCTACCAACGCCCATGTGTATTGTTGCCATATACGTTTTTTTTAAAAGTAATGTATGCACTTCAACACCGACAGTAAGTGGAGGCAGTGGTACTCAAACTTTGCCATATCCTACACTGGTGTAAAAGGCATAAGTATAAGTATAAGTATATATACTTTTTTGATCCCGTGAGGGAAATTTGGTCTCTGCATTTAACCCAATCGGTGAATTAACACAAACAGCACACAGTGAACACACAGTGAGGTGAAGCACACACTAATCCCGGCGCAGTGAGCTGCCTGCTACAACGGCGGCGCTCGGGGAGCAGTGAGGGGTTAGGTGCCTTGCTCAAGGGCACTTCAGCCGCGGCCCACTGGTTGGGGCTCGAACCGGCAACCCTCCGGTTACAAGTCCAGAGTGCTAACCAGTGGGCCACGGCTGCGTGTTTGGTATCATATTGCAAACTGCATGTATGGTATCATATTTTTTGTAAAGGTCTGCCAGGGATATTCTTAGGCCTAAGTGGTGTGCCTTCTCACAAAAGCATAGTCACTGGGCTCAGCTATGTAGCTTTATCCTTCACCAACCTGTGAGCCTATGAGGCACTCACGTCGTCAGTGGCACTCTCAGGTCCTTCTCATCTGCTGATACAGCAACATGAGTATTCCACTATAGCATTGCTCCTCATTGCCTTACTCCTTTCCTTTTCAGAATGTTCTTTCTATCCATAATCATAAGTCTTTCTTAAGTGAATTAGCAAGATACCATCAGAAGCCAACAATCATAAAACACCTGTGCGCGCGCTCTCTCTCCCCTGCGCATGAAGCTGTCTGCGTGTTGTAGGCTAAATTTGCGTGAGTTCTTTCTAGCTGCTTTACTTTTGCGAGTTGCGACCACCTAGGCTATGTTATAGAAGTCCTATGAGGTACCAGTGTTTAGCTGTATCACAAAACAATAAGCTTTGTCAGACTACTTTTAAAATGATATTCAGGGCTATATACATTTTAAACATTCGGGGCTGAATACTCGACAAGGCCTTGCGTTAATTCTTCAGGTGGGAAGTGCAGGGATTTTCATACGAGAGACGCTCTCATTGGTGGTTAGGATATGGAGTAGGGGCAGGGCCGTAGTCACCATAGACTTTGGGGGGGACGTGTCCCCCCCAATATTCAGATGAGACCAAAATGTCCCCCCCCCCCCCAATATTCGGACACAAAAAAATAAAAACGCTATAGGCTACTACAGGAAACCAACAAGTCCCGCCATCTGAAATGCAATCAAACGTAAATAACACACAAATTAGTGACCTATTCATGGTTTCAGAGAGTACACTGTGAGTGGTTTGTCCTGGAGGTTTTGCGTTTATCGTTTGAGGCGTGCGCTATCAAAAGCTTCCTGCACCCTACTGCGGTGCAGGCTGTCAACAATATCGCAAAAGATACCGGTAGGCTACAATTCTCACAAAACTTGTTGGAAAGGTGTAGCACTGTCTAAGGAAACCCCATTCATTTTTGAAGCTGATCAGACACAAAGGTAACTTTGAAGCATTTTCCATATTGTAGCCTATTTTTTCACAATGATAGCGAAAGTGAAACGTAGTGTCCTTTCATTTGAATTTGTGCGTGCCTGTGTCATTCATTTCTTTCACATGTCTTACAACATAAATAATGCATTCATATGCTAGTAGTAATGTCAGAAATGAACCGGTTTATAAGCCTCTTAGAAATGGCTGTTGCATCTTGCATGTTGCATTTAGATGCGCACTCAATCGCGCATCCATGCAGGCAAAACGTAGCACTCAAATGTGGCGACGGCACAAAAGTTGAAAAAACTTTTACAATGGCGGTGATAGCCTACAGTTCATGTGAATCGCGGACATTAACCAAAGAAAGGAATTTCCACCTCCATTCACCAAATAAAGGCTGTGTTTCTACATTTTAACACAAAACTTAATTTCTGTCAGAAACCAGCCTATAATGCATAGGGTAACTTGAGGTGAGTCAGACAGAAAAGGGACCTGTTTTAGTAGCCTATATTGAATCCCATCCCTTTCAAACAACCTTAAAATTGTGTGATTAGCCGCCAAAATAATAAAATCAAAATACACAATATGATTGGGCTAGGTCCAAACCTATGACTAAGCATTCAGTGTAATATAGAGGTTATCAAAGATACTCTAGTTTGTATTTTCTTTTAAAATATACATTTTGGAGACAAATGGAGTCATACCACAGGTCTATATCCAGGGATGGATTAGGCTATTGAATGGACCTACTGGGCCCAAGAGCTCAGGGGGCCCTGAAGCCTAAGACTGTGTGAAGTTGCTTCTCCGCCCTTCTCTTCTATTTCCACAAAACTCACAAGTCGTCATAATATAAAGGGTCATTTTTTTTTTTTTTTAAAAGTCTTCCAGGGAAGTAGGCTACAGTATGGAAGGTTTTTTTGCATCTATGCCCAGGGGTTCATAATCCATCCGTGCCTATGTCCGTCAAAAGTTTGGTATATCCTAATTGACTGACTTAACTAATGACTTGTTTGTGATTTTAATAATATTTTTGCATGGCAGGAAATGTATTGAAATTCTGTTATTGAAATTCACACCGCACCACAGATTTGGTCCCCCCCCAATGTTGACATCATGGCTACGGCCTTGAGTAGGGGATTGACAGCAACATAGCATCACATTATGAGAGATGCTGAATTTAACATCAACTGCGATGTTTGATTTTAAATTAATGTAAATTTAGCCGGGACTGTAAGCTGGCACACGTGGGTGCTCGATATTTTCCGTGGGTGCTCGAGCGACGGAGCACCCACGGTATCGGCGCCTATGATAGTAGTCCAAGTCTTAATTCTTAATTATGTCTTAATTATGCATTATATAAATGATGATGTCATCTAAGTGTGAAAATGGATCGTGAAAATTTGAAAAAAACTTGTTCCTTAGACTCTATACCAGCAAAATATGCTAAAAAAAAAAATATTTTTACAATAAATCCAGCGGGATTACACAAGACACCGTGCTAATGTTAATGACAACCAGTTAATTACACCCAGCCTAATTAATGCCACACCATATAGAAAGAATACTTGAACTACAAAGGCATTGCTTTTGGTAAGACTGTCTGCAAAGATTTGTCATGATTTGACATTCCCTCAAACATTACATCGCTCCTCCCATTCCAACTGCTAAGTTTCGGTTTCCTGTAAACCAGCTGCTAAGTCCAAACACACACACACACACCATCTAAATTATTTCCATGCATGTGGGTGGGTGTGTTGCAGGTTTGTGCCTGTGGGCATGAGAGTGGGGCAAAAGCCTTTTTTTCAATTCACACACAAAAGGGGAGCTTGATGCAGAGTCTGATAACAGGCCCTGACATGCACATGGAGCACTAGGAGAGATTTAGGGAGGGTTCTATTAAAAAAAAAAAAAAAAAAAAAATGCCACACCAGTTACACATATGAACAAATTTTTAATTAAAGTAAAATAACATTATCAGCGGATTTCCCCATAATTAACATTAATATGAATTCTAGAATTGACCTTATGAGAAAAAATCTCTACATGTGTGAATAGCGAATGTATAGGGCAGTCCAGCTCTGCCCCTGCGGGTGAATAAACCCACACCCCCTGAAATCTGATGCCACAGTACAACATCGAATAACAAAGAAGTCACGCTGCTCTTGCTCATTTGTTTTTGTGTGAGGATATCTTAAGAGAGGACGGCTAGACACGCAAAGGTAGGATGTACTCTACTTTCACACAACTTATGTGTGCAGTCTTATTACTACAGTGTGCAAGTGAAAGAAAGACTGACATCTTAAAAAGTCTTAAAACATCTTTAAATTAGTTTTTGTGATTTCAAGGCCTACAAATGTATTAAGATGTCTGAAATAGTAGGAAGGCAGTTTTTGATTTTCAGCTAAATAAATGATTGTTTTGCTCAGTTTATTGTTTTATTTTACCTGCCTATCCTACAACACTTACAATTACTAGTGAATATACAGGACATACTCCATCTGCTCTGGGGGAAACAGAGATGCAAAAAAAAATTTCCAAAATAAATCATAAGATTCCCAGGATACTTTTCTCTACTATTGACAGCCTTCTTGTTACAGAATCATATTTATTTTTGAAAGCCATACTTAGTTTTATCACCTGAGCTTGGTGCTTGATAAAGAAGTAACGCAACAACAACGCTGTACCTCACTTCACTACCCTACCATCATATAACTTTGTCTACTGTCCACCTGACTCTAAGAGAGGGCCAGAGACTCGGAGTCAGGATGTCAGTAACCGTAAATAGCTTAGTGCTGTTACATTTAATCATAAGCTAATGCAATCTAATACCATTGTTAGCTGTGTTTATTTTATATTGCCATCATGCTATCAATATAAAATGTAGCTCAACACGGAAATAGCTCTAATTAAATAATACTAATACAAAGACTTCAGCATTCCCAAAAGTATATTTTATTCAACATTTGTGAACTCTGTGTCTTTGCATACACAGCTCACGTTGAGAACAAGCAATATCCTACAAATAATTTACAGTTCTCAAACTACTGTATGAGAGTTTTTTAAAATGCTGGAAAAAAACATCTGAAATGACCACCATCTAACTTTCACTCACCTGGTGAGAACTGTGTAAACTCTGCTGTCTTTGTATGAACTTTGAACGAGTGAAAAAATAGAAATAATTATCCCAGAAAGTCCCAGAAATATGACTTGAATAGAAGTAAGGCCTATTAACAATTAATTGATAAAATTTTAGAATATTTTGAGCACTGATGCAGTCAGCATAGGCCTATCTTGCATTGTTTGTAGGTATGCCTACATTTCATTCCATTTTCAATGGTATACTCAAAACAGCGCCAACACAACCACCAGTGGACAAACAAAGTATTACATATGTACTGTTAAAGTGTACTGTAACTCCGGCGAAAATTGACCCCAGGGTCTTTTTCTGCATTAAAACACATCAAATAAGCCGTGGAGACAGTATTTTTTGTTGATCAACCACTGCAGAGCTTGCCCCGGTATACGCTATAGCCCCAAATTGCAAACAGTGGATTAGCTAAGGGCGGTGAGCCAAACGCTTCCCAAATAGCATTTTTTAACAAGAAATACCCGACAAACACGGGACGTCCCTCGGACCTTATGCCGACATTCACGACGTCCCCGATTGGTCCCGAACGTCATGTTCTCTAGCGGACGTTCTGGTGACCTTATTGACGTCCGGAGCAAGTTATCGTTTGGTTATTGCATGACGTCCGGTGCAGGACTTTCTGGGGACGTCACCGTCAGGTCCCTCGGATGACATTTGCATTTGGTCATTTCAAATACCTCCTAAGGACCCGACAATAACGTCATACCAGGGACATGGGGGGGACGTTTGTTTATTCACACATGGCAGCGGAGTTGAGAGCGCTCTGGCTACCGCCTGCAGGACGGAGACATCACATCCATGCACGACTTCACGTTACACGTCTGGGGATGACTAAGTAGGCCTATCTATCTATCTATAGCCTAGTCTCTAGCAGTAGCTACATTAGCCTACCGTAGTCTAAGGCAACATATCATACAGTTTATGAAGTTGTGCGTCTATGAGCAAAGTAGAACCTCTACTTTGCTCATAGACGCACAACTTCATAAACTGGGAAAAGGGTTGTTAACGTTAAACTCAAAATGTATGTGCTACATAATTCAGCATGTCATGACATGCTGAATTATGTAGCACACACATTTTGAGTTTAACGTTAATAACGTTACAAACTAGGGAAGGGATTTTATCAAATTCATGCTATGCTTGGTGTAACGTTAGCAAAGTCGCTGTTCTTAGCTTCTAGCTTAGCCTACAATGCGCATTTCTTCAGATAACTGTACGTGATGCATGTAACATGCTCTAAATAGGCAGTGGTTTATTTAACGTAGTCACGTACTTATATCTGTTTTATTTTCAGAAACACACACACGGCCGAATTGGGACTGAACCGACTTTTGGAGCTGAATACGATGCAATGAAACTAGAGAAATGTTAAAAACAGACCACGTAGCATTTGTTTAGGGTTGTCTAGCAACAGAAGTGACTATGTAATTTGTAAAGCAAAACGATCTAGCTCTACATTGCAGAAGAATTAGGCTACTGCTTCTTCATGACTTGTTTAAATGTCATTGTAATTTATTTGACGAATGCTCGCGTTTAAAAGTGTCACGCATAGCTGTCCCCGATGTTACAGCAGCTCCTTGTGGAAACAGCAAAGAGTGCACATATCCGATGAGATTTCTGACGAGGAGCAAGCTCTCTACCTCACCAGAGCCTCACTGTTTATTAATAAAACAATGATATAGATTAGAAACATCTGGAATCTATTTATTTCATCTTAAAGTTGGCTACAAAGAGCATTCAGAGAAAACGATACATTTTTCTTTATCTGCAATGTTCCAGGAAGATAGGCTTACATTTATAGGCTGTCCCTTTGATCACAGGTCCAAGAAAACGAGTGGATATAACGTCAATGCATTCTAGTTATGTTTTATGTAGCCTACTTTATTTCATGTTGAGTTTTGCTTCCCAGCATGCATTGCGATTCATTTAGTATTTTTGGCTATAATTAGTTTTTAATGTTTTGAAACAATATGGTTTGAACAATTTATCTTAGGCTAGCCTAGGCCTACTCTGATGATGTTTTGAACATATGCTACGGGATATGCCCATTAAAACGTCGTATTAGTTTATTAAGAAAATTACACCGTAGATGTGAAAGCAGCACATCCTAGCCCGGTATAAATCTCCATGTCTACTTATCATTAGTGTAATGCATTCGGAGGACGTGATTTCATACATGAGTGAAAATATGAGGTGAGTGAAGTTGATTGTGTAATTGTAGATCAAGTCGTTAATGCGTGTTCATGTTCCGTCTACCTCTCTCCTAGCAACGCTGAGACTTACAGGATGTGAAATAGCCTACCATACTAAATCGCGCTTCATGTTTTTTTTCTTTTTTTTACCATCGTGGAAATAGGCTATAAACGCGCATAACGTCGCGGTGACCATTACAGGACGTCCTCTCAAAGTCTCGTGGGCGTCTTTTAGACCTCCCGAACAGAGGTCCGCGGGACGTAAAGGGAACCCTACACAATGTCGAGGAGGTGACGTTTGCCAGGGGACCTTAAGGGGACGTCGCCAGGACTTTATTTTGTTTACTGGGTATTGTTCAAAACAGCACCAAACCTCGTCAGTAGCTGGCTCAGGGTCCCTACACATAAAACAAAGCACATAGTTAACGTAGTTAGCGAACCCAGAGTTTATTACAGAAGACTGTTAAGAACACTTACCAACTGTCCCCCTACCAGCTCCTCCAACCCCAGCACGAATAATAGATTAACCAAAAATGAAAGTACAGTGGGTTCTACCATGGGCGTAGATTTGCGTGGGGACTGAAGGACGTGTCCACACCAATGTCAAATTACGACTGAAATGTCCCCACCAATATTCAGGTTGAAATGGGGGGAAAAGCGCTCACATGCGCTACACAAAGAGTTAAATCATTTCTCACTTCAGTGCTGCGGTTCATCTCGTACAGATCTTGTAATATGCAGTAGCCTATAAGGGTAAATCGCGCTGATTTGAAGTTACCTATAACTAGATGTACCGCAGAGCGGTACAAAATATGACCGCCCAGTCCAGCACATTTTTTCCACAAAAAAAGTCACGCTGAAAGGCATATATGATTCTAACTGTCTCACTGAATTGCATTATGCACACTCAATTCTCACTGGTATCTTCTAGACAACAAGTACCAAAACATGATTAGTTCATAGATATCACATGTAAAATACATTTTATACAACGCCACCCCCATCTTGACTGTTCATAATTCTGAGAAATTCTTGAATTGTGTGCATGTGTGCGTGTACATGTTTATGGTTATGTGTGTGTGGGTGTGTGGGTGGGTGTGTGTGTGTGTGCGTGCATGTGCTTGTGTGTGTGCCTGTGTATGTGCCTGTGTGAGTGTCTACTGTGTGAGTATGTGTCATGATTACTGTGAATGTATGTGTGTGCGTGTGTATCTGTTTATGCAGATGTGTGCATATGGAATGGGTTAACATGACCCCTGGAGGCAAACATACGCCAAAAATTGGTTATCTAAGGCCCTACGGTTCTCAAGATATTCACAGAAAACTCTGTTGGTGTACGGTCACTAAATGTACACATAAATGAATGTATTGTATGGCCCCCCATGAACGAAAGTCCACAAAACTTGGCATGGTCAAAACTGCACGAAATTGAAAGTGTAGGACGATTATGACACCTTCCGAATCCATGTCAGCCAGAGATATTGTGATTAAAACACCTAATTTTTTTTCATTTTTAACTAGGTGGCGCTATACATGAAATAAGTGGTAATGGGATGGGTTGACATGGCCCCTTAAGACCAACATACAAAAAAAAGGTGGTCCTCCTAAACCCTACGGTTCTCGAGATATTCACAGAAAACTGTGTCTGCCCTACTCTCCTTTCGGGGGGTCCAGTCCAGCGGGGGGGCTACAGATCAAAACGTAAAACGATGGTTCCATGCTATCCATGTGGGGCCACATGCCCACCAAGTTTCGTGTACCCCGGTCTTTCAGTGTCCCGGGAATCCTTGACGGAAAATTGGCCATGCGAAAAAGAAAAAAAGAAAAATCTGACTAAACCTATAGCTGTTCCGGATTACTCTGGAACAGCTAACTATACACGAGAAGACATTACACCTTTGTGTTCGGTAAGGTCTGCTGTTTATTCGCTTCGCTGCGCGGCGGTCATAATAAACAGCAGACCTTACCGAACACAAAGGTGTAATGTCTTCTCGTGTATAGTTAGCTGTTCCAGAGTAATCCGGTTTTGAAATAAATTGTAGCAAAATTCAACATGGTCTTTCGGCATTTCTTAAAACTGAGCTGTGCTTACATCGCCTAGATATCTGTAAATATTAGAATCAGAGAATATACAGGCAGCTCACGGTTAAGAGTCTGTCAATGTAGCCTTAATGATTTCTTTTCACAAAATGCTAAGCATGCATTTTAAGTTTCTTAAAACTGAGCTATGCTTAAATGGGTCAATGCATGATTTCATAACAGACCAAATAAAAAAAATAAATGTTAAATGTTAAATATAGCCTACATATCTGTACATATTAAAATCAGATTATGTAGGCCAGTGGTTCTCAAATGGGGGTATGCGTACCCCTGGGGGTCCGTGAAGGCACTCCAGGGGGTTTGTGAGATTTTAAAATATACATATATTTAAAAAGTAGAATCCATGCAAAAATACTTTAAAAACAATTATTTAATAAATATTTCAGGAAAATATAAGTTCATAAAATGAATTTTATATTTCAGTAGGCTATTCAATTTCATTAAACCTAAAAACCCAGAGTCCCCCCCCCATACCAGGATGGTTCGACCCAACCTGTCACATGCCACCTGCCATCACCTGTCAATCACTGTCAAAACTCAAATGATGGAGTCGTGGTTGAAGCGTAGTGGTAATTCTTGTGAAAACACGGAGGGACAAGTGGCAATGAACCAAACCAGAGTCACCAAAGCCAAAGCCAAAGTGGCCAAACCAGAGCCGGCAAAATTCCGTCTGTATCTTGAAGAATATGTTTTATTGCTCTGTTGTAAGTCTTTTTTTCTCAACTAAAAATGCTTTGTGCTGGTTAGGGGGTACTTGGCTGAAAACATATTTCACAGGGGGCTACATCACTGAAAAAAGGTTGAGAACCACTGATGTAGGCTACACAGTATAGTTAGATCAAGTTGGACAGTAGCACATTTTAATCATGAATAGTTGGACAGTAGCACATTTTAATCATTTTATATATCTTTAGTGGCTGGTGAAAGAGTTGAGTGGAGGAGGGGGGAGTGTCAGTGGGTAGTGTCCCCACGAAAGCTCAGACCAAACCTACACCCTTGGGTTCTACATTCAATTGCCCGGCTTCATGCGTGAATCCCGTGTCTTTAATTTAATTTTCCCCAGTGAAGCTGCAATGACCCAAACAACCACCAGGTGGCACTTGTGAGCAGGGTGAGGAACGTCGGCTTTTGCAGCTTTGAATCTATGCGCGCCAGTATGCTACAGTATGGACCATATATTTACCCAACGTTTTTTCAGTTGTTTCCACATTATTACCCCCTGATTAGCTTTAATTTCAATGGCTGATAGGCCTTCAGTACGTCTCCTGCGACAGTCCCAACATTTAGCACTATAGGCTAATCAAAGACTCCAAAAGTGAATTAAATCCCGAAGCAAACTGAAAATCTTCTGCTTTTAATATAGCCTTCCAATATGCTGCTTCAAACGACACACAATAAAACTTGTTATTGTTTATGAAGATGTCTTTGTTATTTTATGTAAAGGCATCTGGCTGTTTTGTTTATGTTTGTTTTGCTTTCATTAATGTTTTAGCTCATGAGGTCACGACAGGGACATTGGAAGTATTTTCTGAGAGGGGGTGCGGATGATGTGAGCGGGAGTCCGGGGGTTTCTCCCTAGGAAAAAAGAAATACATTTTGACTGCTAAAAACGCCATTTTAACACAGTTTTAGGAGGGACAGAAATACCAACAGAGAAAGCAGTGCCCGTCCTCTGTCTGAACATTGCCTGACTACAATAGGCTATCACTTCACTGCTTGACACTACCCCACATGGAGAAATGTCACACGTTAACAATGGAGAGAACCTATTTATTGTGTTATTATTTATTGTGCGATTGGGTTAGCAAAACCATAGCGGTGAACGGAGATGCAGATGCACCCTGATTAATTTGTTTGTGCAACAGCCCGTTCTCCAGCGAGAGTGAAATAAATGTTTTAAAAGCTGTGTCATCACCATAGGCCATTTGCTACGATATTTACTGTACCTCACAACAAGTGACTTATGCCCATTCAACTTAGGCTATAGGCCTACAACAGTCTAATTTTGTGTTTCAATTCAAAGACTTGTCTATCTATCCCCTCGGGATCAATAAAGCAACACACTAGCAACACCCTAGCAACCTAATGATTTACCCTAGCAACAACCTAGCAACCACCACAATGTCAACCTAGCAACCACCATAGCAACCAACAGGATTACCCCAGCAACCAGCATAGCAAACACTTAAATTGGCATAACAACCATCATATGTACCTTAGCATCACTATTGTAACTATATCTGCATTATTTTTTTTTACTCTGTATGATATTTTACATCATATTTTATTGCAATTTCATGCACTAGTAATTCCTTGGAAATTGAATTTCTTATGTCATACGTCATTCCCGAGTCAGAAAATGTCAGAAATGTCAGAAATGCCAGAAATGCTTCTTAACAAAGTCTTTGAGCTAGAGTGTGTTGAATCAGTGCGAGTAATAGCAGAGCTAATGTGCCTGTGAGCCATATTATCAGAGCGATATAACGTCAGCGAGTATTTGCATTAGATTATCGTCTAATGGCATCAAAAAAGTTTACCCGAAATGAAGTGTTGGGTCTTCTATTCGCGGAGCCTGATTCTGAAGGGGAATATCTGCCTTCAGAAAATGACGGTGATTTGTTTAGTGACCAGGCTTCAGATGTGTCCCTGCCTTGCAATGGTGCAGCTGGACAAAGTGAGAGTTTAGCCCTACACCAAGCACAAACGTTGAATCCTTTGCCCAATGTCAGTGGTGGGAACAATGTTTCACAGGGTCGGAGTGTTCATCGGGAAGTTAGCAGGTGTGTTAGTGGTGTTGCGAACGAGGCTGGAGGTAATGTCCATGTAGCGCTAGCTTTGTCTTCTGAGTGTGTGCCTCTCCGCAATCGTGGCGACAGTAACGTGGTGGAGCCTTTGTCTAATGCCACTGGGTATCTTAGACGAGGTTGAAGTGCTCATAGGACAGTTAGGGGCAACGTAGAGGCCGGGTGGGGAGTCGCAATGAGAATAACAGTAGGCCTAGTCCGAGCTCTCCACTCGGTGCGCGCGCGAGGCAGATCTGGCCGTGCTGCTCGCAGCAGGAGCAGAGGCGGTGTGACACGGGGCAGGGGAGCCATTATGCATAGTCTATTGCAAGATGATGGGAATGCCGGCCCTGTATGGATAGGGATAGGGAGTCATTATCTCTACAGCAAAAGGCCTGCTACATAAATTCCTTTTTTTGTGAGCCATTTATTAGTAATGATTTACACTGTTGATTTACTATTTATTTCCCTGACCATTTAGTAGTGTACAATATTTGTTATTTTTTGTGTGTTCATGTCCTTGTGATGGGTGTGTCTGTCAGCTAAAAAAAACAACAAAAAAACATCCAACAAAAACAACAAAAAGAAAAATAATACTAACATTGTCTCTTGTCTTGTTTCCTCATCTCACTCCTGATCTGTGCCTTGCCGTGGCAAATGAGCTTTTGAACTAAACAGGTCTTGTCTACTTGTGTTTGTGTGTCATCTGAATAATATATATGTACCCCATACATGGAATCAGAGTGCCTACTGTATGTAGTAAATGGAAAATCTCTACAGCAAAAGGCCAGCCTACCGCTACATGCATTTGGTTTGTTTCTGCCATTTATTAGTAATGATTTACACAGTGTGTTTACTACTTACTATTTACCTGAGCATTCACTATTGTGCAATATAGCATACAGAAGGTGAAGGACATTTTTTGGGGAAAGAAGTGCTGCATTTTATCATTCAAACATGTGACTTTTCATGAAAATTCTATAATCCAAGATGGCCGCCACCATATGACATCATAATATGCAAATTAGATGGGGAAATTTAATCCCTACATAAACTGCCATTAAGCAATTATAATCCTATGCCAGGTTTTCAGGCCACCTGCAGCAACTCTCTGTCTCAGGCTTCATCCTTAACATTTCTCTAATTTGCAGAAAGTCTCTATCTCTTATCACTTAAGATATAGCCTTTTGAAATTAAGATGTCAAAATCGAACATTTCGAAAAAAAACTCTGGCGCCTAAAGGGTTAAACCACCACCTACCTAGCAACCAACATAGCAACCACCTCAAGTACCCTAGCAACAGCCTAGCAACAATGTCAAATACCCTAACAACCAATGCAAACCAAAGCAACCAATATAGCAACCAATGAGTTTAACCTAGCAACCAGCATTGCAACCACAACAACTAACCTAGCAACAGCCTAGCAACCACCTCAAGTACCATAGCAACAGCCTAGCAACCACTTCAAATACCCTAGTAACAGCATAGCAACCAAGATACAACATCCTAGTAACCACTTTTACGTTGACAGCCTATCAACCAACAAGATTACCCTAGCAACCAGCATAGCAACCACCACAACTAACCTAGCAAAACCCTAGCAACCATATGATTTTCCCTAGCAACAACCTAGCAACCACCAAAATGTCAACATAGCAACCACCTCAAGTATCCTAGCAACAGCATAGCAACCACCATAACTGAGTTTAGAGACTCCGCCAAAACCTGTTGGGGCGACCTACCACAGGAGCTGAGGATGACATAGTCTAATCTCTATCTCCCTAATCTTTGTCTACTTAAATCACTTCTGACGCATTAGGGCTGAAGAAATAGATCCCTTGAATATGAATATTTCCTACAGGTTCAAAGGCGTAGTGGAAGTACTACTAGTAAGTAGAGTTGAATCTATGGTATGTTGTTCTGAAGGGTTGTGTGTTCATTTTTGATACATTTTGGAAAATGGTTCATGTCTTTTGGGATCAAAATGACAGCAAACTTTTTTTTACTAGATAAGCTGTCTCCCTCTTCTCTCTCAGAAACAACCAGACATGGGAGGATCAAAATCTAAAGAGCTTCCACCTGCCCCCTCTCCATGTAAGTACACATTTCCTGTTACACTAAATCACCAACACCCCTCAGTGGATGGGCAGTAGCTTCACTACTTGTAGTGAAGCTACTAGCTTAACGGAATTTTCAATAGCTTGTTGGTAGCGTAGCTATTTTCTGAAGCAGGTTTTCAGTAGCTTAGCAGTTTTTTTGAACATGTAGTGCAGTAGCTTTTACAGGAGCTACATTTTCCAGAGAATTCATGCAGCTCACAGTAGAGCTTCCTTCTGGCAGCCCATAAATGCAAGTTCAGTTCTATTCAATAAGTCTGACAAACATGACTCGTTTGTCCAATGAAAGCTGAGAAGAGACAGGCATTGGTCCTTCATGACACTGCATTGTCTGGGAAATATTTAGGCTACTCTATTCGGTGTAAACCTGTAAGACAAACTAATTTTCCATGGCAGAGCTGAAGCAACAAATTGTGCTTTCAAAGACGTTGGTGGCAGTCTGGTTTTATTGTTATGTCTAGCAAAATTGTTTGCACTTGCACTGACTGGATAATTGTAATACTGTAGCACCAACATTTCAGGGGGCAGCCGTGGCAGTCTTGTAAATAGTGACCCTGCATGATCCCTAGTTGTTGCAAAATCATAGTCTGTGACTCAACAACTCTATCACTTGTCTTTAGATGTGAGAGGGTCTGAGACTGTAGTCTTTCAAAAATCTTTTCCAAATCTTTGCAAAGTCTTTCAGTGGGCAGAGGGCATAAAGCTGCAAAAGTGCCTAGAAGTTCGGCTATGAGCATGTTCTAAACTTTGCCTTTAAAATTACAATTACAAAGTAGCTTCTGATGTAGTAAACTACTTTTGCGTAATGTATGTAAATTAGCTTGCTACATTTTGTCTTGGGGAAGCTTTTGTGTAGTTAAGTTTCATATAATGTAGAGTAACTGGTAGCTTTGCTCACTTAGGGTGACCAGACGTCCTCTTTTTGAAACCTAAAAATGTGTCCGGGCGGAATTTCAAAGTCGTCCGGGATTTTGTTTATTCTAGCCTCAAACGTGTTTACAGCGAATTTGCATTGCTCTCTCTTTCATTCATGTTTCATTCATGGATAGCCTATGTCTTTCATTCACATACTAGTCACGCCCTCCCCCTATAGTTCGCTTTTCATTGAGTGGAAAGTGTAGGGTGTTGAGCCTGACCTACCGTCATTGGTCGATAGTAATCTCAAACATTTAATTGGTCAGTCAGTCACCTCAATAGCGCAAACGTCCTTGTTTAGTAAGTTCACTGACGAATTAAAACGTAAATTTCCATGTTTTTGTCTCGGTCGATATCAACATGAAGCTGAGTGCCTGACCTGCAAAGCAGGCACTTAGGCTACATGTCGGTCGTAAATAAAGGTGCCAACGACCGACCTACAGGTAGCCTACACAATATTCAGCAAAGCATCGAACGGCAGCGAGGGGTGAGAGCTCATCAGCTAAAGTGACAGAGTTTTTCGACCTTAACATTACGTCTCCAAAAACATTTTGATGGCACATCAACTCATAACCAGACTGTAAAAAATATAACATGACGCAACACTTCTGCCATTGTCTGAGCGGCCTTCTCTGGACGATTGCCGACCTAGCAACTTTCTAGCTTTGAGTAGGAAACTGCACTTTGGTTATCCCTTTAAACTGCCTTTAAGGGATAGCCTGCACACTGACAACAGCAGAATGTCAATAATCCTCTATCTAGGCTACTGTAGCCTATATGCAGGTGAATTAAATAAGTTGGCATAACATAAGGGATAGATGTAGGCCTATTTCTTTACAAAAAAAATATCTAATAATAATGGATTTAAAAGAGGTAGGCCTAATAATAGACCAGACATGATTGAATAGATATAAGAAAATGGACAACATATCCACATCAGTCCCAATCAACACAACTGTTTTCACAGGTCAGGATTATTAAGCTCTAAAACAGATTGTTCAAAATTATAGAGCTAGGCTACTGTAAAAGATTCAGTTTGTATTTTCAGAAACACCTTGGATCAAATTTAGAGATATGCAACATTAAAGATGGGTTGCCATCCAAATATATCTTGCGCGTATAGTCCCCCCCCCCCACTGAAGTGTCCTCTTTTTCACAAACCCAAATCTGGTCACCCTAGCTCACTACATGTTCTAAGTAGCTTGTCCATCACTGTCACCCATACTTTTAAGATATATTCCTTCAACATTGTGTAGGGTAGAACATTTACAATTGTAAATTTGTAACAGTATTTTGAAGACATAGTGTAGTTACAGAAACATACAACTACAACCCCAAATCAGAAAAAAAAAAAGTTGGGACATTGTGTAAAATGCAAATAAAAACAGAATGTGATCATTTAGATAACACTTTTTTTTAAAGTATTGCTGGTATGAAATTCAAAATGAACATATATTTTCCATGAAATAGTCAAATTTGTCATTTATCATTATGTCGTCTGTGTCCTTTTAGTAACTAAATATGAGTTTATGCGATTTGCAGATTATTACATTCTGTTTTTATTTGCATTTTACACAAAGTCCCAACTTTTTCTGATTTGAGGTTGTATATATGTATGATTGTATGTATTATTATTATTATTATTATTATTACTATAATGTGAATTGACTACAAGATATATTAAGGGAAAAGAGTGTGAAATTCAAGCATCACGAAAAATAAGCAGCTACAGTATTTTAATGAAAAAGTCTGTTTAGGGGCACTGCGGTGTCATCAGGTTGTTGGTGTTCTGTAATTCATTATATACTGTAGTTACTTCATTAATCAGTATAATCATTTGTTTCACAGTGCTGCAAGAGAATCACTGTAAGACACTGGACTGGGGGTGAGTTTACTTTCAACTAACTAACAGAAATACAAATTAAAAACCTTCAGCAAGAACACAACTTACACAACAAAATCAGTTTGACTACTTTTTTTCCCGATTAGAATTATTTTATTTTATTTTACGTTTAAATGGCATATTGGATGATACATCAGACAACAGATATGCATATTCAATTAATTCAAAGTTTTTATTTAATGCAATGTAACCATTGACAATCACTTGCAGTTACAGTAGATCTTTGCTTGCAGTTAGACACTTACTTGAATGGTGTTATGTAGCACAGAAGCCCCTTTACTACACATGATTTTTTCATCCAATTTGAAAAATGGCTGCATGAATTTCAGAGGTATGAAACAAACTTTTCTTCAACAATCTCTGTAGTTTCAAATGATACTGAGTGTTAAGTCTCACCCCTTCCAGTTGACCTAAGTTTAGGGAAAAAATGTGAACAGTTGTCAATGGCGAGAGACAAATTATTTTCTGGTCCTGATCGACCATAAATTATGTTTGTTAATTTAAGACTACATTTTCATGTAAAGAAAGTTGCAGTTTGTTTCATAAATATTGAGTTATACAGTTATTACAGCACTGTGAAATAAAGACTCATAATTGCACTAATACAAACTAAGCTACTACAAACCCATCGTTCCAGTAAGTGATGTCATGTACAAGCATACGAGCAAACAGGTCTTACTTTGGTTTCCTGACTGATGAAAACACCAAGTGCCCTATCTTGCAACCGTCGCAATATATCCTTAGGTATTTATTCAGTCATTCAAACATTATTGGGGTAAGTGTTGCATTTTTCAGGCTACAATTGTAACCCCTTGGCTTGTCTGTCTATAGTGAGGTAGAACTATTTTGCCGTTGACTATGAGACCACAATGAAGTTAGTTTTACTTTGCTTATGAGTTCAAATAATAGATGAGTGTAGAATGCATGTAGGCTATACTCAGCAGGCTTGTGCACAATTCTAGAATGGAATTGAAACTGGCTCTTAAATTCCAATTCAATTCTTGAATTTCACTTGCATTTCAATTGAGGTAGCAAACAGGAAGCAGAATTGCAATTTGAATTGTGCACAACCCTGTAACACAGGTTTTAGTATTGCAAGAACTAGTGGAATTGTGCAACTAGATTTCTTCAGATGCCTGTCAAAACCATCAGTTGACTGTCAAAATACCTGTTTGATGTTGCGCTGCTCACTCTTAAAGGGAATGACAGATGTCATTATCATTGGTTTAAATGAGAATTTAATTTAACCCTATTGTTTCACATCCATTGGTCATGAATATTGTTTGAAATGAGAGATGTAGTCCACTGAGCTGATTGTGAAATTCAATTCAAACGGGACCATAACAAACTATTCTCTTTCCTTTGAATACTGTTCATATTTGTTTTCCAAAGTTAGGTTCAATGCACCAAAAGCAGAATGGCAGGGCTTATAGACAGGGCAAAACCTACAACGATCTGATTAAGGTCACTACCAAGCTTTTCTTCGATAGTACTTTTTCGCGTAGAATCCATTTGTGCTTGGGACATTTTTGTATTTAGTTAACACATTGAGTGCAATAGGTAACACATTGAGTGCCAAAAATGCAATATTGCGTTTTTAGCTTTTTTTTATATTACTCATGAAAACGCACAATCTGGACATTTTATCTGGACATTTAATCTTTTTAAACTTTAAACATTTAAACTCATCAAAGACACTATGGGCTGTATTTTGGGTCACTAGCGCATGGCGTAATATTCGTTATTCACCCGCGGAAAGTTGAATTCGTTATTTTGCACATTTATTTTTTAAGCATTGCGCCCAGGGGTGTGGCAATTAACAACCTAGGGAGGGACCGGGCGCGTTGTCTAAAAATCGCTATCATACACCACCTAAACCTGGTCAGAAGTCAATGGCGAGTTGTTCATATGCTATTTTAAGAGCGCATGTCAACAGTCATATTGGCAGGTGCACGCACCATCCTTCTATCATTCATGAACGCACACCAGCGCACGTCCATGCAAAGCATTACAAATTGCACGATTACAATGGGAAACATAATTAGAATAAAGATATTACAAAATACTGTACATCTCATGATGATTAGTTATTCACCATCATTTGCAAATTGGTAATGACGGTTAAAAGTGATTAGGGGAGAGGCGAGAGACACGTATGGAGCACAGCTGAAGACGCAGTGTCACGAGATATAAGCAACTCCTCTGCAGGATAAATGTTGTTTTATTCAGTCATTTGAGCAACATTAGGGTAAGTGTTGCTTTTTCCAGCCTATGTTTTCGATGGTAACCCATTGTCAGTCAATAGTGAAAGTAACTGCATATAACTGTCTTGTCGTTGACTGACTCCTTGGTGAAGTTAGTTTCACTTTGCCAATGAGTTCAAATAATAGACGAGTGCAAATGCGTGAAGGCTATGCTAGGTTTTAGTAAAGCATGGTTTAAGAATGACTATTCCATACGGTCTTGCAAGCAGCCTCCTTCAAATGCGCCGTTGAATGCCAAAATACCGATGCATTTATTTGACATATCGCGCGTTGCGCCGTTAAAGGGAATGACAGATGTCATTCTCATTGGTTTAAAATGATGTTACGCCCCAAACACACCCATATGACTGATTAAAAGACCTAGGAACACCTTGTTACGCCATGCGCTCCACTTTTGATAACGAAACCCCTCCCAATGTGAACTGGACATCCTACTAAATTTGAATAGACTTTTGACGAGTGACGATGCACTTTAGAATGTCATGATAGGGCCCTATATCTCCATTTCTAGAAAGAAAAAAAAACAGCAATTTTGCTGAAAACTAGCCACTGGTTAGCTTGGTATTTCTCAGGAACAGAAGCATGTAGAAATAAACAGCTTGTTACCACTGAGAGCTTAAAGTCTCACCTTTCAAACGAGCCTTAGTATGTGTCCATAGCTATAACATAGAATATGCTGTGGCTCTACAAAATCGTCAACAATGATCTAGATTGCTGGCACTCTTGGCCAAAGCTTCCGAATACAGCACGGCATTCAAAGTGTTAATGAGATAATTTGTATATACTGTATATCAAAGACATGTATTGACAATTTGACTCTAGGTAGACAGAGTCATGTTTTCTGGCCTCAACATATTTAAATTCAATTATTTTATCAGATAAGTCTAGATATGAATTCTGTGCATTATTTTGTGAATGTTCATGCATATACATGCAAACCTATCAACTAATTAAAGATAGATTTATGAATTGTGAATTTATGGGAATTCCATCTCTATTAGTTTAAGAAATCCCATTAGTGACCTTAATCAGATCGTTGTAGGTTTTGCCCTGTCTATTAAGCACTCAGCGTGTATTCATGCACATCATGTTCAGCAAAAGGGACTACAACAATCTCTGTAGTTTCACATGACATTGCTATTATTCAGTGTGTGTTCATCCACACTATTCATGCACATCAATGTATAAATGCACAGAACAAAGGATGAGATGAAAGAACATTTGAGGAGATTTCAAATCAGCATCCCAGATGTTAAGAATCTCCGTATCCTGGTCTATGGTCCAATCGGAGCAGGGAAGTCCAGCTTCATCAACTCCATAGACAGCATCTTCCAGGGGCGCCTGACCACTGGAGCCCTAGCTGACACACTAGCCGGCCACAGCTTCACAAAAATGGTAAGTGTTTATGGTATCTTATTTAATGTGACAGGTTCAAAAAAATAAATGGAAAAGCTATAAATGGGAGGTAACTGGGAAAGACTCACTACAAAAGGTTTGCTGCTGTTTCCGAAGCTGATAATGATGTTGATGAAGATAATTTGCAAGCCCCCCTCCCGTCAGCCAGAGTAGGCTATAGCACAACCAGACCCTTACAAAAAAAAAATAGTAACTGCATTACTTCAGGTGTCAAACTGCAGATTTCTGAGTATCCAAACCGCAGTTTTGGAGAAAATATTTGCAGTTTTTATGCAGGGAATGCAGTAATTTAGACACAAAAACTGCATTGTACTGCATAGTACTGTACTTTACTACAGAAATGCAGTATTTTGGACATGAAAATACTGTACTGCACTGTAGCCTACCTTAGTATAACTGAACTGTATTTGAAAAAACAGCAGTTATTTTTTGCAAGGGAATATGTACAGCAAGCATCAAAAGCAAACAGCCCAGACCCTAAATCTGGGCATTTATAGCTGTGAAGGTGATTCACACACAATTATTTTTCTTTCTCCTAGTCCTTTATGGGGGGGAAACTTTGGTAAAAAATTAAAGAGTACAATTCATTAAAACTGTATAGGCCTACCCGGACTGATACCTCCCCAATAAATATAACCACCCTCACTCAGCAAACACCATGCCCCCCCCCCCCCCCCCCCCCAACCCACAACACTGCAAATAAGTTACTGCACGACACCAAATGAACAGGAGCATTCCCCACTACATGCTAAACATCTCCACACTCAGCACGCAAAACATGACACACAGCACACCACATAGGACCGGCTCCTACTAGAGTGGTCAAAACCAATAGAGGAGAAGGGAAATGTTTGCTTAGTTCTAATGGCTATACTTGCAGATCGGGCAATCCCGTCACAGGCTTTAATACTAAAATTAAGTAGAAAAGAGCTTTCATTCCCATACACACACACACGCACACACACACACACACACAAAAATTGTCTGTATAAAAATAGACTTCCCCCTTCTGATGACAAGACCCCCCTGTAGGGTCTGGCTTGGTAAGTCCCGCCAAGGGAACGTTCCGCTGAGCAGCCCGGAACGAGCAGACGTCCAGCAGAGTCTCTTGAAAGTAGCCGATAGCAAGCGGAGCGCCACAGTCTTTGGCCCAGGAAGTAGCAGATAGCAAGCGGAGCGAAATAGTCCTTGGCAGAGGAAGTAGCAGATAGCGAGCGGGGCAACAGTCTTTGGCCGGGGAAGTAGGCCTAGCAGATAACAAGCGGAGCAAAATAGTCCTTATAGCAGTAGCAGATAACAAGCGGAGCAAAATAGTCCTTGTAGCAGTAGCAGATAACAAGCGGAGCAAAATAGTCCTTGTAGCAGTAGCAGATAACAAGCGGAGCAAAATAGTCCTTGTAGCAGTAGCAGATAACAAACAGAGCAAAATAGTCCTTATAGCAGTAGCAGATAACAAACGGAGCAAAATAGTCCTTGTAGCAGTAGCAGATAACAAGCGGAGCAAAATAGTCCTTATAGCAGTAGCAGATAACAAGCGGAGCAAAATAGTCCTTATAGCAGTAGCAGATAACAAGCGGAGCAAAATAGTCCTTATAGCAGTAGCAGATAACAAACGGAGCAACAGTCTTTGGCGGAAGAGGTAGCACATAACAACCGGAGCAAAGGCCCAGTCTTTGGCTGAGGAAGTAGCAGATAGCCGCGGAGCAAAGGCCCAGTCTTTGGCGGCGGAGACCAGAACCCATATGACCGTAGGGCACTTACTAAATCCCACGTCCCCTTGCTTCACTGCCGGTGACACTAAAAGCCACGAACAGCACCCACCCCGCGTGCCACCGTCCACATGTCTTCCACCCCTTCTTGTCCCCTCGCTCACAGGTGAGTGCAATTACATCCAGCACATGTCAATCAAACAGTCAATCATTCCACAGCAGTCAATCATTCAATAATCCAATAATCCCCTCGGGTCAGTTTCACCACAATAGTATTAAGAATAAGTGTATGTTCAGGATGAAAAGCAGTAGAATATGGCTATATACAGTATAAGTGTAATTACAGTATGTACATTTGTAAATGGTAAAGACCTTATCTGACACAAGATTCCACACAACTTCTTGTTCAGACCATGGTCATCTCTAAACTGGACTATTGTAATTCACTATTAGCTGGCTTACCCGCTTGTGTAACAAGATCATTACAGCTGATTCAAAATGCTGGAGCACGCCTGGTCTTCAATCAGCCAAAGAGGACACATGTAACTCCTCTCCTAGTTACTCTCCATTGGCTCCCTATAGTAGCCAGAATTAAATTTAAATCTCTCACTTTGGCCTATAGGACACTAACTAGATCTGCTCCTAGTTATTTTAATTCAATAATCAAGCCTTACATCCCCAACCGCCCACTGCGGTCTTCTGGTGAGCGTATGTTGTGTCGACCAGTCATGAAAACTGGGTCTAATTCCAGACTCTTTTCTTCAGTGGTTCCATGTTGGTGGAATGAACTGCCCAGTGCTCTCCGTTCCTGTGGTAGTTTTGGGTCGTTTAAGAGGGGTCTAAAGACATTCCTATTCAACATATACTTAGTTGTTTAAGCGCTTATGTGTTATGGTTTATATAATGTTGTTTTATTTTAATTGGGCTGTTAATTAATTTGACACTATTGTTTATTATTGATATTCTCCTTAATGTAGTCTTAGCATGTCATTGTTTTATATTATTGATTGAATTGACATTATTGTTTTTTATTATTGCCTTTCCCCTTTTTTACATTGCTTTTTTATTAGGCTATTGATTGAATTGATATTATTGTGTACTACAACTATTCTCCTTACTATATTTGACCTACATTTTAATCTGTTCCCTGTTCAACCTTAAATATTATTATGTTGTTTTGTATTTATGTGTCGCTTTGGACAAAGGCGTCTGCTAAATCCATAACCATAACCATAACCATAACCATAAATGAATAGACACTATGGGTGGGAAAGGGTAGTGCAGTTGTGGGGGCTGGGGGGATGTCCACCTCCTTGTTGTCCCTGTCAAGGTTGCCATGGTTGTGGACATCTCAACAGGCACAGGCAAGGAGGCATCAGGCAGGGGCGGGGGGGTGATGGGGACTAGTTCGTTGGATGTCACCAGGACGCAGAGCTAGAGTTCAGTAGGGTGACAGCCGCAGGAAAGAAGCTTCCTCTAAACCTGCTGGCTCGGGTGCGGAGAGACCTGTGACGCCTCTCGGAGGGGAGTGGGGTGAACAGTCTGTGATGATGCTGTGTGCCTTACGCAAGCATCGTTTACCCTCGATGGAGGGGAGTGACGAACCGGGGATGCGTTGGGCAGTTTTCACCACCCTCTGCAGTGCTTTCCGGTCATGGGTAGAGCAGTTGCCATACCAAACTGTGACACAGTTGGTGAGGATGCTCTCGATGGTGCAGCGGTAGAAGTTCACCAGGATCTGAGGGGACAGATGTACCTTCTTTAGTCTCCTCAGAAAGAAGAGACGCTGGTGAGCCTTTTTGATCAGGGTAGAGGTGTTTAGGGTCCAAGCGAGGTCCTCAGAGATGTGGACACCCAGAAACTTGAAGCTGGTGACACGCTCCACCTCAGTCCCGTTGATGAGAATGAGTGTGTGTGCGCCCGCTTTAGACTTCCTGAAGGAGCGCTTTGGTCTTCTTGGTGTTGAGAGCCAGGTTGTTATCATTGCACCATGATGTAAGGTGCTGGACCTCCTCCCTGTAGGCTGTCTCATCATTGTTGCTGATGAGACCAATCAGCGTAGTGTCGTCTGCAAACTTGACAATAATGTTAGAGCCATGTACAGGTATGCAGGGTGAAGGTGCAGGGTGTCTAGGGACTAGAGGAGAGGGCTCAGCACACATCCCTGTGGTATGCCAGTGTTCTGGGTGATGGTTGAGGAGGTGTGATAATCTAACCTAACAGACTGAGGTATGTTGGTTAGGAAGTCCAGAATCCAGTTACAAAGAGAGGTATTGATGCCCGCTTCACTGAGTTTGGTGACCAGTTTGGAGGGGATAATGGTATAAGTATAAGTATAAGTATTTTGATCCCGTGAGGGAAATTTGGTCTCCGCATTTATCCCAAATCCGAGAATTAGTGAAACACACTCAGCACACAGTGAACACACAGTGAGGTGAAGCTCACACTAATCCCGGCGCAGTGAGCTGCCTGCAACAACAGCGGCATTCAGGGAGCAGTGAGGGGTTAGGTGCCTTGCTCAAGGGCACTTCAGCTGTGCCTACTGGTCGGGGTTCGAACTGGCAACCCTCCGGTTACAAGTCCGAAGCGCTAACCAGTAGGCCACGGCTGCCCTAGGGCTGGTGTTGAATGCTGAACTAAAGTTAATGAACAGCATTCTCACATAGGTGTTGCTATTGTCAAGGTGGGACAGGGCAGAGTGAAGTGTCGTAGAGATGGCATCCTCTGTGCTCCTGTTCTGACGGTAGGCGAATTGGAAGGGGTCCAGTGAGGGGTTAGCAGGTCTTGAGGTGGGCCAGGACCGGCCTCTCAAAGCACTTCATGATGATGGGGGTGAGTGCAACTGGACGGAAGTCATTAAGGCCGGTTGCAGTGGAGTGTTTTGGCAGGTGGTTTTAAAGCACGCGGGGACAGCCGCCTGGGCTAGTGACAGATTAAATATGTCAGTCCAAACCTCAGTCAGCTGCACAGTACAGGCCCTTAGTACGCGTCCGGGGATACCATCAGGACCAGCAGCCTTACGTGCATTAGTCCTGCTCAGTGCCGCACACACATTGGTGATGGAGAGAGTGAGGGCCTGGTGATCTGCAGAGACCACTGCCTTGATGGCCACCTCTTTATTGTCCCTATCTAAGCGGCCATAGAAGGGTTTCCCACTCTACGCATACTCTACCCATTAACTGAATTTTATCAATCTTGAACTCTTGAATCCGAACTGCAATGTTCCAAACAGAGTGACTGTAGGATGCAACGCCTAATCTCACTGCCTTCAGCGTAACTGCTAAGTGCGCCTTTTAATGTTAAACACATGAAAAATATTAAGCTGCTGAGCACTACGCTTGAATGGTGGAACTGACTGTAACATTGCATTTTTAAGCGCCAGAACTGCTGATCATGTTGTGACAAAGTTTACACCAATGATCATCTTCTATTGTATCCTTATGTTGAGATAAGATGAGATGTTGAGACATTCTGTTTGCCTTAAACATAGGCATCATCTTTTGTGCGTCAGGCATGCTTCAGACAGTAGCTATTTTTATTGTTGTACTATTGAATGATTTCATGAATAAAGCATTGACAAATTGTATGCCCAGTGCGTACAGATTATGGCTGGCTACAGCGTTAAACTCTGGGGGCATGTTTGTGAACCACAATGTTCATGCCCCCAAAGTGTAGCACTGTAGCTGCATGGCTGCCTTTGCTACTCGGTGTCCTCCAAAAAATGGAAATCTATGTGAAAAATCACCAGATTTTCCTTTAATGTTTCCTGTGCCATGTAGCTTGAATGTTAATACTCTTACAAGCCGTACACTTCTGAAATGGTTTATTTAAATTATATTGTTAATTGCATTTATATTGTTAATTGCAGTATTTGTGTAAGTTAACAGTGAATTAATATGATTAATTTTCAGTATAAAACCCACAAAATTAAAGATGGACAATACGGAGTCTACTTAAATTTTGTCATCAGTGATGTCATGGGTCTGGAAAGAGGCGATTCCGAAGGGGTGCAAACAGATGACATTAAGAACATCTTGGCTGGTCGCATCAAAGAAGGTTATGTGGTAAAACAGACACACACACACACACACACACACACACCCACAGTAGCTACTACGGGTAATGTCTGCACTCAATTAATGTCTCCCATAAAGCCCCTTTCTTAAGCATTTCTTTCTTATTTAGGCTAACCAGACATGTTAAACATGGGAAGCTAACAGGATACCACTCTCTTTTCCCCCTTTCTCTCGCTTCTCTGATAGTTCAACCCTGCAAACCCATGTTTGGAAAAAGAATACAACAAAGATCCCAGTCTGAGTGACAAGATTCACTGTCTGGTCAGCGTCATTCCAGCAGACACCCTCCTCTGGTGTGCTGACAGCAGTAAAATTTCAGACCATGCCATGCGGGAAACAGACAAAGCCTTCATCAAAAAGATCAAAGATGTCAGAGCCCATGCCAGCATGATGGGCAAGTGTTACAGCTTCATAAAACCAAACACATCAATTTAATTTCAGACAGGAAACTCTAAATCAGTTTAAAAGTTTAATTGACATAGATTTGCTTAAGATGTTGCTGTTACACTTGTGCTGGAAACAGTGCTGGAGACGCATCTCATTCACGTTACTTTGGCTTACATCATATTTTCATTGTCATTTCATTTTCATTTCATGTTTTCAAAGTGTGTTGTGGTTTGCCTCTGCTTGCCTCCGTCAAAAAGTTGTAAAAGGTTTTTCTGCATCAACAGAGAGCAAACACAGACACCAGCCAATCAAATTATGGTTATACTTTAAGACACACAACATCGGAAAAACCCATCTGCATGCAGGAATGGAGGTATCACGACCAGCCCCCCCCCCCAAAAAAAATAAAAAAACTTTAGCCTACTTAATGTCTAGTCAGTACACCAAATTAAGAAGGCCTATAGATAGAAATTGTGAAAATATGTACATTTTGGTAGTTTGTTTTATATATATATATATGTATATAAACATTGCAATGCTGAATCATCCTTATTTTGGACATACACTTCATGTTTGGTCAAAGTCAAAGTCAAAGTCTGCTTTATTGTCAATTTTTTCACATGTCAAGACATACAAAGAGATCGAAATTGCGTTTCCTACTATCCCACGGTGGAGACAAGACATATTTTACCAATTAGGTCCACAGACAAACATAACATTCAAGTAAACAATATAAAAAGTAAAAATAAGAAGGCACATACAATGAAGAAATAAGAGCAGCAAAATTTGGTAGAAATTGTGCAATTGTGCATACAGTAGACAGTCAATATAATAGTGCAAAAGTCAGGCCAATAAATGGCTGAGGTAGTTTTGTTTGACCTAAGTATGCAAGTGGCATAGTGGTGCAAGTTATGCAAGAGCAGCAGAGGTGTGTTCAGAAGTGTTCAGGACAACAGGACAACAACAACAAGTTGCAAGTGTGCAAGTGTACAAGTGTGCAAGTGTGCAAGTGTACTGTGTCTCTGTGGAAATGGGAAAAAGCATGAGTTTGACTTCGCTATGGACTTTAGGCTACAGGAAGCAACAGAGGGAAACAAGTAGGCTGACAGCTAGGCTACAAACACAGGATTTATACTGTTCCTTCACAATTATTCCGCTGAACACGCACAGTGGTGTCATGTAAGGACCCTGTTCATGTTGTACAGCACTTGTCAGGACATTTTGTTAGAAGGCACAAAGGTACAGTTTTGAACATGCCACATAGCACAGCTTATACTTTAGCTAGCTTTAGCGCTAGCCGGATAACTCACGTCTGACAGCACAGTTTTTAATGTTTTTTCTGACCGACAGTATTTCATGAACATGTTCAACTCCATGTTAAAATTGGCCAGATTTCCCCTTTAACTTCCTAAAGTTATAATAGTTCCAAGCATTTACCATATTATGTGTGGTGTCCCACTGGCGGGACGGTTACCCCCCTCGCCCACAACCCCCCAACATTCTAAATCATTATACATCAGTTTGTTATGTAGCATAGTCATATTATACATCATTTAAAAGGTTGGACTCTTGGGAATCAATACATGACAATTTTCATGTAAAATATGTGTAGTGCTTTACATTGTCAAATTAATCTAACAATGTCTCAATTAAATTTAATCAAAAATGCCCTCCTCCACCTTTGGTGCTTCCCTAACTTCTAGCTGCAGTGTATATCCTTAGCAATATGCTAGATATAGCATATTGGGACTTAATATTCACAGGAATCCATAGAAATTGAATAATCAAGTTATTTTATCCAATATTAGTTGTGCAGATGTATGGTCCATCTTATACACACCAATTGAATTGAAATAGCAAATGCAAAGATTTATATTTTTGTGTATATTCCATATTTAGTGTAGGCATTCCATATCAGAACCCCTGAAGTAGAAAAGTTCAAATGTAAACATAACACTTCAAAGTGTTTCCTTTCGTTTGAGACCAAGATTATGCTTCTAGACAAAGGGGTTCATAGGCGGTAAGCATTTGATTGTCAGTATATATTTTGGATAACAAAAAGTCCTATGGGGAGCATACCTTGGCAAATTATGGTCTAAAGTTAATTTCTATTTCATAACATGGTCTATTTCATTCTATATTGATCTACTTTTGAACACAGCATCACAAGACCTGGTGCTAGGGCTCAGTTGTGTTTCTAACTCATATAAAGTGGCCTAGAGGGTTGTCATTTTTTTATGTTCAGAGCCTTCTTTCCTTACCATTAACTGATTGGTTGATGCTTGTATTGTTATCTGTGCAACAACAGTTAAACATGGCCTTTAAACAAATGCTGTGTTTTGGAGCTAGTGCTCATTGGTTACTTGATCATCTTTTGGGCCCCCACTGTCGACTTCAAGGCAGCACTGTTGCCATCGAGTTCAAGGCACCAGACCCTAACATTAACCCTAACTATAACCCTTGACCTACCCAAGAGCCTTCCAGGCAGCGCTGATTTGAAGTCGACTATGGGGGCCGAAAAAGACCATAGATGTGATTGCTTCTTGCTTAAACCAATTCACTGTGTCACTGAGTTTCCTGACTGAATTGCTAATTTCTTTAAACTCAGAGGAAACACACATTCCTGTTTGGGACAATCACCCAAAATATGAAAATTCCCCCTGATTTGAAGTTGGTGATTCTTTTCCTTTTTTAAAAAAGTTATTTATTCTGTTTCAGGCATCCCTCAGGTTGTCATCCTGTCCAAAGTAGATGAGGCATGCCCTGAGGTAAATGAGGACATCAAAATGATCTACAATAGCAGAAAGATCTATGAGAGGGTGTGTATATCTCTTACATTCATCCTCCCTTTATTTAGATAATTGATCTTAGACAAATCCAAAAGAAATCTTAATGATAAATAAACATTTCTAAATAAATAAATGTATACCACAATTTTTGGCAGTCCTTTTTCATGACCACCGCTAGCATAGCTAGTGTAGCAGTCATATAGGTATTGTCCGTTTTTTTTTTCTTCCGTCAACTTCCTGAATTTTTGGTCAACGATACACCGAAAAAACGGGGCATATGAAATTTGGTATACAAGGAATTTGGTGTCTGTATTTATCCCATATGTGAAGTAGTGATACACGGAGCACACAGTGAACACACAGTGAACACACAGTGAACTTACAGTGAGGTGAAGCACACACTAACCCGGAGCAGTGAGCTGCCTTGCTACAGTGGGTACCAGTTAAGTTTGGAATGGTTCCTTTATGAATCACTCACCCCATTTTCTCGGCAGAAATGGCACAAACTGCTGTTGACACAAACAACCACAAGGTGTCACTTGGGAGTTCTGCCACTACTACTTTTGATGCAACTTGACTTACTGCTTCCATGACGCAGTTTCCAAGTCAGTCCAAGTCAGTAGAACAATCAGAGACAGTTGAGCCATTACCAAACATATATGATAATACAATAGTGTGAGTTTATATATCGCCAGCCGATTTTGCCGGGGCTTCAGCCCCGAATGTTTCGAGTGTAGCCTCGAATGTATTTTGCAAAGTTGACTAACAAATATACCATTATTCGAATCATGCATTGGAACTGTGAGAAGAGGTGGACCTATTTGTCAAATATAAAAGCAGGACACGGGTTTCCTCTCACTCTCCTTCATGCAGCAGAACTAACTTGAACGTTACCTTAGGCTACATAATTTGAAATGTAGGCTGATTAGACCGCGCGCACGCATGAGAGAGAGACAGTCAGTTCCAGGGTTGGGCATGTCATTGTTTGCATTACCTATTTAGTATAAGAAAGTTATAAGGAAATCATAAAGGCAACAAGGCAGGGGCGCCAGAACGAGTTTCAAAGTGCAGCCCAAAATCGTGTGCGCTGTATTTTCTCTTTCTTGCGCAAACAAAATGTGTGCAAATAGCCTGCGTAATTCTGCTTCATAAAGTTGAACAAACGCATGTGGTAATTTTATAGATAAATAGAAATAGCCTACTGCCATGCAGTTTATGGGGTAGGCTAACTTGGAGTGAACTTACACATGGGAGATTCTTTCTCTAGTCGTAGCTGAGCAGAGTTGGGTGTAAGTGTCATTAATCACGTTACAGTTCCTACAGTGTGCGAGCAAAGATATTCAGAATTCTGGGAGGGTGACAAGAATATTGCCAAAGAATTCATCGGAGTAGGCTGTTTGTTACCTTACTACTGAGTGGAAAACAGTGCACAACTAACTAGCTAATGACTAGTCTGATGTCAATCACACCACGAATTGCAAAAAATATGTTAGGCTATAGGCTACAAGCTAGGACTGCCACTGTTTTCAGTGGGAAGAAGAGCATCTAGTATAATTAATTGCAGAAGGAACGCAACTCGCAAGCGCTTCACTCAAAGCAGTTAAATGTTTTGCAAGTTGTGTGCGTGTCATCATTCAACATTGTGAAGGAGGGTGCGTGAGCTGGGCAGCGCTTCCATAAAGGTCTCTTTTAAAATGTCCTGTTACAATTGCAGCTGCTTCCGATTGTTGAATATTATTATATTATTGATATTGTGTCCTGTTGCTGTAAAGGACGAGCCCAATTGCCTATTTCTCAGTTGTGTAATAAAAGCTGTATCATCATGCAGTGGTCGAAGTTTGCCAGGGCAGATAAACATAGTTGTAAAGGGCATGAATAAAAAAGGCAAAAAATGTCCTTTGCCGAACCCAAAATTAAAATAAGAATTTTATCTTAACGAAACAACTCTAAATATCAGAGTGGGATAGGTTGGGATATTGTATAAATTTCACTTAAATTGCAACCGCAACATGCCTGATTGCTGTTCAAGCACTTTTTGCGTTTGAATGTAGCACGAAAAAATGTTTAAACAGCTGGACAAATGATTTAGCAAATTGATTATAGCCTGTAGGCCTACACCAGCAATTGTTGAACATTTACCTGTACAGGACATTGACAGTAGCCCAGCCTAACAAGCAGATGTTGCAAAAGACATCAAAAGTAAATCAGAAATAAATAATGTAATCTGTCACTTTATTTAACAAACTGCAAGCAACAAGAGGATTGAGTTCGCTGTGAGGCCAAACCCAAGAGCAGAGCCTATCTGTTAAGGCAGTCGATAGGCTATATGGTAACGAGCTGTGTGCGCCTGGAAAGACGATAGAAGATGCTTTCTGAATAGCACAATTGTTCTTCCCAATCGTTTCCATAAAATGGGCTAAGTCAAAGACAGAAAACTAAGTCTTATAATGACATAATGGTATAGTCTTTTATCTATTTAGGATGTGCGGGTGAGGGATAAGGCTTTCATGGTGGACCACGCACTTTTTCTTGTGTCAGGAACTCTGCACATAGGCTTAGTCCGTCCATAGCCCAGCTCCAGTGAAAACGGCTCTGGTCATCCCATACCCTCCCCCCACGTCCTGTAGCCTACCATTATGAAGACCTGCAGGGAGTAAAACGACTTGTTGCCGTTTTGGGACATTAAGCTTTTTCACGTTAAGCCCCCCTCCCCCACCCCACTTCTTTCACAAGCAGTGGGGTGCGCGGTGCACAAAGTAGCCTAACACTTTTTGGCTTTGGCCAAATATTTCTAAAATCATTTGAGTTTCACTAGTCATATGTTTTAACAAGCAACACTTGTTTGGAACTAATAACAGACGTGTGTCGAAAATTGACTTTATTTTCCATACGGAAACAAAACATATGCAGAGTCTAACCAAGGTCAATCTTGCCAAGAAAAGCCCTCAAACCTGAAAACACATGAGGCAAAAGTGCAAAACATCACAAAACTAACTAAACTAACACGCGCATATTTTTGTATTGCAATCATTGTAGCCTACAGTTGTAACAGCGCGTCACAACTAACCCCGCTGGGTCACGTTTCTTTTAACTCATTGAATGCCAAGCTGTTTTCGGGAGCTTTGTCCTAGAGTGCCAGCAATCTAGACCATTGCTGATGATTTGTGTACAGCCACAGCATATTCTGTGTTATAGCTATGAACACGTACAATAGCTCGATTAAAAGGTGAGACTTTAAGCTCTCAGTGCGTGCAAACCGTGTATTTCTACACGCCTCCGTTCCTGAGAAATCCCAAGCCAACCAGTGGCTAGTTTTCATCAAAATCGCTTTTTTTTTTCTAGAAATGGAGATAAACGTCTTTCATGAAATATGAAGTGTTGCCTGTTACTTACTCGTGTAAACATTCCGGGAAGTGATCAGTGAGACCTGGCGAGACTGCCACCTCGTGATAGACCCACGAAAATGGCCTGGTTTTGACCTGACGTGCATGCGTCACTGATTCGACCCAAAGCGGCAACCGAGTTATGATAAAATGTCCAGATAAAATGTCCAGATTGTCCGTTTTCATGAGTTTCACGATCGTCATATAGTTCATTTCTATTCATCACAGAGTTCCCAAAATCACATATAAGGTGTATTAGAGTGTCTAGTTTCGTAATTTAAAAAAAAAGCTAAAAACGTAATATTACGTTTTTGGCACTCAACGCATGGGAAGGAAAAACGTAATATTACGTTTTTGGCACTCAATGAGTTAAGATAGATTGCTCCTGCTATGTGTTGACTACATGTTTTAAAACGGTGTTCATTTTTAGCCTACAAGACGATTATTAGTCAGTGAGCTGCACCCACAACTCAATCGAAAGACAAGTAGCCTACCACCTATTTACTTTGATGCCTTCAAAAGACGTTTTGCTGTAGATCTACGTGAAAGCACGTCCATACTGACTGAAAATTTGTGGAACACCGTCTCATAGTAATGTGGTTAACTGACCAAGCATGCCCGATCAACCATCTGCAACTAGGAAAAAAGTCCATGTTACATTTAACCCCGCGTTACTTTGTGCCCCGCGCTGCTCCCCTGCAGCTTTCTGAAGCGGTGTTTCTGAAGCTAATGTAACAACAAATACCATTGACGTGAAAAAGCTTAACGTAGCTTATGTCCCAAAACGGCAACAAGTCGTTTTACTCCCCGTATGCGCTCATCATAAAGAATGTTTAACGTGGATAACAATAGCCCTAGGCCTAATAATGGTTGGAATGGAAAGATGCAAGTTAGGCCTATGTTTTTAAAGTTAGTTTATTTGTCCTTACATAGGAAATTTGTTTTCACATACCATACAAGCCTCACAGACATGAAATACATAGATACACACAGTTACGGTTCTTCACCCACCACCCTGTTACCACATACCCCACCCACATACAGTAGATGTTAACAGCACATATACAGCACATATATCACAACAGCACATATACAGCACATATACATCACATTACACAGATACAAACAGGAAAAACCATCACCAGTTGGCATTACAGAGGAATGGGGGCGGCACAGTGATCCATCACCGCTGTGTGTTGTTCAGTGCTGCTATTGCAGAGGGCACAAAGCTTTTCCCAAAGCGTACTCGCTTCCACCCCATAGCCCTGTCTCTGCGTCTTGATGGAAGCAGAATGAAGAAGGGATTGAGGGGGTGGGTGGGGTCATGAGCGATGGTCTGTGCTCTGTTCTTGGTGAATTTACTGTTGAGATCTGATAGATTAGGGGTGGGGAGGCCTATTGCTTTGGCTGCAGTATGAGTGATGTGTGTGAGTCTGTTTCTGTTGGCAGCAGTTAGCATGTTGAAAAAGCAGGGAAGGCAGTAGAAGAGGATGGGCTGGACTATGCTTTTGTACAGAAGGAGCAGGTGACAGGGGGCAACAGAAAGTGATCTGAGCTTACGGATGGCATAGAGTCTCTGTTGACTGCATTTTTGTATGTCATAAACAAATGCTCCTGTTACCCCGCAGAAGTTGCAAAGTAGCCTACACCCAGAAAAACTGTTTGCTACTGGGATAAGTTTAGTTAATTTACTGGGCTAATGACTCATCGCAGAGTCGCAGAGGTATCGAATGTCTGTAGTAGGCTACAACTTTGATTCAATAAAAAAGATTTCTAAAGGAAAACTGTTGCATTATTACACCTACCTAGATTCAAACTCAGAACTGCCTGAAAGTTGCAGACCTGTTCTGGAAATATGTGCATTAACCCACTCGACCGTCAGACAACGCTAGCTACTTCGAGTAGGCCTATTGGGTAGGACTGTAGCCTACACTGGTTGCTGTGGCACAGTCTTGAGTGACCGAATTCGTTTTCCTTTGTCATATGAATGCTGTCATTTTGTTAACATTACTGTTAAGGAGATGCTGTAGGCAAAGGCTATATTTCAACCTCGTTAGTGTAGTAAAAAAAATCAGAACTATTCATGAGGTTTCTGGGCAGCATATTTATGTTCTGTTAGCAAGCGAACTTCTCATGACTGCCGACAAAGTAGCCTACTGCCAGCTGACGAAGCTCTCATTTTAAAACATTACTGAGAGACAGGCACTGTACAATCAAGAAATCTTGCCACTGAATCCAAAACTATGTTTAACATTATGTACAAAGCTTATAGGCTACAGTGGACTAGCATGTTGCAGGGGCTGCTAAAAACACAGAGAAACAAACACACTGAAAACTCAAGGGCCAGTCACAGCCCTTGCTGTCGAACGCTCCGTCCGGTTCGACCGCGGAACGCCACAGCGGACTATGCTGCTCCCAAGCGGCTGCAGTTGTACTTACATTTCACCTAGCTGCGTGAATCACCTTGATCGTGAATGAGGTGTACATTTTTAACCAGTACCCAGTGCTGTACAGTGGTGCTCGGGGAGTGAGGGGTTAGGTGTCTTGCTCAAGGGCAGAGCATGGCTCAACCACTGCCCCCACCCACATTTTTCCTACTAGTCGGGAATCGAACTGGCAACCCTTCGGTTACAAGCCTGAAGCCCTAACCAGCAGGCCATGACTGAGCCCCCCAATCCCCCCCCCCCCCCCAACCTGAACCGTCGCACCGAAGATGAAGAATTGTTATGTTATGTTGGTCTCAAGGGCCCACATCAACCTAGCCCATAATCACTCATTTGTGATGTGTACCCGCCCCCCCCCCCCCAATATTTCATGTGTATGATTGCAGGTATATTTTTTGTTGTTTTTTTTTTTGGGGGGGGGGGGGGTAATTAGAGGCCTGGGCCACGCATGATGCATACTGGAATACAACCCTACGTCCCTGGCCCTGTCAGTTGCTTTGGAAAAAGTCTATACGAAGGAGGTGGCCATCAAGGCTGTGGTCTCTGCAGATCACCAGGCCCTCACTCTCTCCATCACCAATGTGTGTGCGGCATTGAGCAGGACTAATGCACGTAAGGCTGCTGGTCCTGATGGTATCCCCGGACGCATACTCAGGGCCTGTGGTGTGCAGCTGACTGAGGTTTGGACTGCCATATTTAATCTGTCACTAGCCCAGGCGGCTGTCCCCGCATGCTTTAAAACCACCTCCATTGTGCCGGTGCCAAAACACTCCACTGCAACAAGCCTTAATGACTTCCATCCAGTTGCACTCGCCTACCGTCAGAACAGGAGCACAGAGGATGCCATCTCTACGGCACTTCACTCTCCCCTGTCCCACCTTGACAATACCAATACCTATGTGAGAATGCTGTTCATTGACTTTAGTTCAGCATTCAACACCATCATCCCCTTTCAAACTGATCACCAAACTCAATGAACTGGGCATCAATACCTCCCTCTGTAACTTGATTCTGGACTTCCTAACCAACAGACCTCAGTCTGTTAGGTTAGATAATCACACCTCCTCAACCATCATCCTGAACACCAGTGTACCACAGGGATGTGTGCTGAGCCCTCTCCTCTAGTCCCTCTTCACCTACGACTGTACACCTGTACATGGCTCTAAACCATTGTCAAGTTTGCAGACGACACTACTGTGATTGGTCTCATCAGCAATAATGATGAAACGGCCTACAAGGATGAGGACTAGCACCTTACATTGTGGTGCACTGACAACAACCTGGCTCTCAACACCAAAAAGACCAAAGAGCTCATTGTGGACTTCAGGAAGTTTAAAGCTGGCACACACACCCCATTCTCATCAACGGGACTGTGGTGGAGCGTGTCACCAGCTTCAAGTTCCTGGGTGTCCACATCTCTTAGGACCTCTCTTGGACCCTCAACACCTCTACCCTGATCAAAAAGGCTCACCAGCATCTTTTCTTTTTGACCACCTGTCTCCCCAGATCCTGGTGAGCTTCTACCGCTGCACCATCGAGAGCATCCTCACCAACTGTGTCACAGTTTGGTATGGAAACTGCTCTGTCCACGACCGAAAAGCACTGCAGAGGGTGGTGAAAACTGGCCAACGCATAACCGGTTCCTCACTTCCCTCCATTGAGGCCATCCAGGGCAAGCGACCAGGCACGCAGCATCTGTTCTCACCCCAACCACAGACTGTTCTCCCCACTACCCTCTGGGAGTTATTACAGGTCTTTCCGCACCCGAGCCAGCAGGTTCAGAGGAAGCTTCTTTCCTGCGGCTGTAAACCTTACTGAACTCTAACTCTGCCACAACCCCCCCCCCCCCCACTATTTTGGACTTGAGACTTTGAATAAACGACAATTCCGACTGCAAGGTCTCAATTTTAAATGAGCGATATGCTCATTTGGTCCCGAATTTAAGGACGATTCAGAATGCCACACAGCTACAGACAATGGTTGGCAGACAGAGCGAGATGTCACTCATGCTGCCTACCAGAGACTGCTTTTAAGTCACATTGTTGCAAATTTCATATGATGATGCATCATTCCACAAAAATGGTTTGTCTTCTCTATCATAAAGTTATTCAATTGGCTTAACAATAAACATATAGCCTTAACTCAAAATTGCTGTTAGGCTTATCATTTTGATCTGTCACATGCAGCAATGCCTAAACTCTGCTCACTGCACATGTATTAAAGTCTAATGTGTTATAATATAATAATAATTCAATAATGTTCATTACATTATTGAATGCTTATCTGGAATGATGCTTTTCCATATCATCTTATTTTTAATGCATGCCTACCTGCAGGCATGCAATTGGGCTATGGATTTTCTACAGGAATAGCATGTTTGAACGGGCACTGTAAGTTTAAACTGCTCACAATGTGGTTTATGGCAATGTGGTTATAACAAAACAAAGATTTTATTCTTATTCTTTCTATTCTATACATTATTTTATTTCCTAAACAAAAAAATGATGTATATGAAGAGCCTTTCATTAGGAATGTATGTAATTAGGCCTATTCAAATACATAATGCTCCACCTTGATTAGAACCTTGTGATACAATGAAGCAATCGGGGGCAGTCGTGGCCTAATGGTTAGGGCTTCGGGCTTGTAACTGGAGGGTTGCCGGTTCGATCCCCAACCAGCAGGAATGGCTGAAGTGCCCTTGAGCAAAGCATCTAACACCTCACTGATTGCCGACCACCGCTTTAGCAAGGCAGCTTACTGCTCCAGGTTAGTGTGATTCACCTCACTGTGTGCTCTGTGTGTTCACTAATTCACAGACGGGATAAATGCAGAGACCAAATCCCTTCTATGCCCAAGTATACTTGGCCAAGAAACCTGATTTACATTTACATTATGGGAGAACATTTTTACATTGTGTTTAATAAATGACTATCGCCCGAAAATATTGAAATCGGTAGGTTATCAGCCTTCAAAATCCCATATCAATCAGGCTCTATAGGAGATGGAGACAATTGACATACACACACACACACACATGTACACACACACAGAGACACACATACAGGCAGACACACACACACACACACACACACACACACACACACACACACAAGTTGAAAGAGTAGGGGTGGAGTAGGAGATGAAGACAAATTGACAAGTGGGAGAAGATTTACAGAACTGAGCGGCGGTCATATTTTGTACCGCTATGCGGTACATCTAGTTAAACACTTTCTAGTTCAGCTCACTGGATTTCTGTAGAGTTCAGTATAGAAAACTGAGATGTCAGAAGCTTTGTGCTTTGTGTTAAGTAAACCATTGTGGTGTTGCCTGGGTGAACTTAAATTTGCTCTGCTGGTCAGTCTGGAACGGATCCCAGATTGACGCCCATTTCTGAATTGTCCGCCTTAGGGGTAACACTTTACAATAAGGTACAAAATTAAGCATTAGTTAAGTATTAGTTAAGCATTAACAAACACTTAATTTATCATTATTAAATACAGTATGTTTTCAACATTACTTAAGGATTAACACATGTGCTTTTCCTCATTAATAGAGTCTTATTTAGTAGGTGTTATCAGTGTTTTCCTTTGTTATAAATTATGAATTCCTAAGATACAGACTACTGTAAACTAATTCATGATTCCTTATGTTTACTTACTGAACACATGATGAATTCATAATGGGCTAGAGATTATGTTAATGTTACTTTAAGTGAATACCTCACTTATTTCATTGGCATTTCAATGTTATTTAGACTTCATCATATAGTTTGTTTTCACACATCAAAAAAATAGTTCAATTTTCAATAGACAGCGTCTTGGTTGCCACACAACCAACATTCCAGATCCCTCTCCAACGGTTGTGGTTTTTCGTGTCTTCGTTGAACGACATTGTGAAATAAGGACAGCCGTTTTCATCCTGTTTTAAAATGAACGAGTCAAGCTGAAATGATTGAGCCCAAAGTCCGGCATAGCCACTGATCCCCTATAGCTCCCCTTTGGTTGTTCTAATTGTGGCATAACATTCTTGCAGTAGGCCTAGCCTGTTGCACCGAGAACGGATTTGGCGATGGTTTTCAAATTAATGTTTCTCTTTGTTTCAGATAGCCAGGTGTTAAAACAGTTAACGGCCCATGACTTTTGCTTAATGGTTTTAATTTCGTGCCAGCATTTTTTGATACAGTCCAGTTTGTCTGTGTTAAGATGCACCTGGATGAAGATGCACTCTCTTCCCGCTTGACTGTCTGTTCCTCCTCGTCATCTGACATTTCATATATTAACTCAAACGTTATTTTAGGGAAATCGATGTCCATTTTTTTCTCCAATTGTCAAGACTACTCACTTTTTTAAATTATGAGAACTTTCATTTTAAATGAACGGTTATTGATACATTGTGTCAAAGTTTTATAGAATCTAGAATCTAGATTATAACATTGTATCGCAAAGTGATTTATTATTAGCTGTACAAACTCTGAGTTGAAATGTCCAGGGATATTCCAACTCATGGAACGTCTCTCGGCCAATCATAAATAAATAAATACCTTAAACTTCAAATAATAGCCAAGTCCCAACTAGACGCCTGTCTCTAACACCTGGCGTGGCTACAGGTTTGGGTTAAAGGCCGGTTTCCAATAGAGGCCTGGTCTGTTTTTTTAGTGTCGGGTTGTATTTAATCATCTAAAACCCGTCAGATCATCTGTTTAAAGCCCAATTCACACCAAAGATTTGTAATGACACGAAACCGTTGCAGAAAGGAGTTGCAGCGGTGTGAATTAGATGTTGCACGTCATTGCAAGCCATCGCAAAGCCTTCACCATGTCTGGTCACAGATGCAAGGTTTTTAGAATGCTGCATCAAGTTGCTGGTTAATAGAATGTTGCAGCTCATCTCGTCTTTGCGATTTGGGCTTAAGTATGGTGCAGACTGCACGATTAGATGGCATTAAAAGACTGTGGTGGGGAAAAGCTAGAGTTCCAAATTGTATAGCTGTCTTCAATATGAACTTTGCCTATATGTCCGACTTTTTGTGGAAATTCTTTTGCGAAAATTTGCGGATAGGCCAAAGGTAAGCTTGTTTTTATGCTGGCAACAAAATAAAAGGGTTCGCGAGCGTTATTCTTTATTCAAAATGCGTACTGCCATGGCAATAACGAGAAAGAAGTCAGAAAAGGAATTTACCTTAGACTAGGCTATATACTGAAATAGGTCAATGATATAAAGTCAAGTGCGCTTCTATGGGACTGCTGTGTGCGCGCAGTTTTTATTGATGAGTCGGAGTGGCAAGTGCTGGGCATAGTTGCAGGGGAATGTGGCTGCCCAAGGCATTATAAAACTTCTCACTCTTAGGCCTACTCATACACCGCGCTGAAATTGCATATTTAGCTGTCTAAATTTGAATCATATGCTGGGGGAGAAATCATCGGACATCCATTATTTTGTTATTTAGCACCCCTGGTCAAAAATATGTTCCTGCGCGCCTGGAAGTAGGCTATGATTTGAAATGTAGACTGTTGTCAAGTTTGCCAAATAAAATACGGGAGAAGTGATATGGTTCATGCTCTCTCATGCTGTTTTATTCTTGCCGAAAAGGAGGGGGAATGAAACATTACACTCGTTCCACTTTTGCATAAATAATTCCTGAACGGTTTTGGTCAGGACTGATAATGCAACTGTATTTGACAAAGGACCGATATAGCCTAGGTAATTTGCTAGTGACAAAATATGAGCTTTCATATGTGATATGATCTCTTTGCAAATTACGTTTGATTAAAACGTGTTTCATCTGTTCTGGCTATCCCTGCTATTTGGATCTTACTGTATCTCACTCAATGAACAACATCTCAACATTAAATGAATGATGATCCGTAATTGTCATCAGATAGCCTAGTCATATCGGTGGACATTCAGTGAGTTTGAAATAATTAATTCGATAATATTTTCCATCTTTGCAGAGGAAAAGTTTTGTGTAAAGAGAATTAAAGGCCTGTCTCATATAGATGCCTGAACTTATTTGCGTTCAAACTAGGACCATTGACAAAATAACCTGTAATTGGTAAATGGTGCATACACTATTTCCTTAATTTTGTTTTTGTGATGCCTAACAATTATATGTGTCTGTGTGTGTGTGTGTGTGTGTGTGTGTGTGTCCAGATTAAACATTGTAGTTTTAATTTGGGAGTTCCTGAATACTGCATCTTCCCAGTGAAGAACTACCATGATGAGAATTGCCTGAACAACGACATGGACGTGCTGCTGCTGTCTGCACTGACAAACATCCTGAACTTCGCCAACGACCACGTGGCAGAGATGAAAGAAAAAGAGGGTTGAGAGTCTTATTTAGAAATGATTACTTCACTTTCGATATGATTTTGAAAAGCCTTTGTTTTGATTATTTCTCTCTTTCTCTCTTCTCTCACACGCTCCGATATCACTTTACTGGACCACTTCACTTGGTTAAACTTTAATCTACACATTTTTTTTCACTGCATAAAATCAATGTTTAATATGATATGCCAATAGTAAGATGTGTCTGTATTATAAATAAATAAGCCAAATCTTTTTTACAATGATTTGTATACATTCTATCATATATTATATAATGAGACTCTAATAACAGGGTTTTTTACCAGGTGATGGAAGACACTCTTTTCTAATTTGAACGGTCAGGTCAATGAATCAATAGGTGATTAATGGTTTTCTGCAGAGTTGCGCAGATCTAGCTGAATCTTACAATACAATTATGTTCAGCCATATCTACACAATGCTGGCAGAAGTCACTGATTTGACATTACCGGAACACAAAGCAAGGCAATTTACTTCCTTATCTTCCTTCCAGATACATGTCTTGTTATAACCTCTCTGTATACATTCAAATTTATAATACTTCTGTTTGTCTGTAGGGACCCCACGCTAACATTCACCAAACGGCATTGCGTTAATATGTTGACTAACGTCACCGTTAACTAGCATGCTCACTTGATTTGACTAATCCATCAGCTGTTTTCCACAGAAAAAAAAAATTGTAGAACAGGTGAAGCTACAGCGATGGTAGACAGTGTATAAATGCAAAACTTGGTCCACCAACTATGGGCTTGTGATGACAAAGTTTAGGGGAGGGGAGGAGGTGTTGTGGGTCAGGGGATGAAGGGTTGGGGGTCAGGGGAGGAGGTAGAAGTGTTGGGGAGGAGGTGGAGGTATTGAGGTCAGGTGGGAGTAGCCCTAGGCCAAGTTTACTCGGTCCGCATCCAGACCCAAACAACATCCAATACAGATCGTCACCTAGATCATCACTATGCTGATCTACTCAACCAACCACCCAACCAATCGCAACCTACACAAAATGTGACCCTGCACGGCGAAACCAGTCGTTTTGGTAAAATGTACAAAATTAAGTTAATGTGCTCACATGATCAGCCATTGACTAAGCTTTCCAACGATATGTATATAGGGTATTGCAAAAAGTATCGCTAAGATAACCGCATCCAAAGTTGGCATGCTTCTCCTGTCACGATACGCTAGAAGAGGAGAAAATCACCTTTTTAAGTAAATTGAGACTTCCTACCTTGGCTTTGTGCTGGGCCGAGGTGTCATCCGCCCTCAAGTAGGGAAGGTGGAGGCCATCATGGCTGCAGAGCGACCAACCACCAAGAAACAGGTGCGGTCCTTTTTAGGGCTGGTGGGTTGGTACAGACGTTTTATTCCAAACTTTTCTGAGAAAGCTGTTGTGCTGACAGAGCTGACCCGCAAATGTCAGCCAAATAAGGTTGAATGGACTGAGGAGTGTGAGGCAACTTTTAAAGACTTGAAGGACTCCTTATGCAAGGAGCCTGTGCTCCTCAGCCCAGACTTTGAGAAACTTTTTACAGTGCAGACTGATGCCTCAGAGAGAGGGTTGGGTGCTGTTCTGTTGCAGGGGGACAATGGACAACTCCAGCCTGTGGCTTACTTTAGCCGTAAGCTGCTACCGAGGGAATGCAACTACTCCACGGTGGAGAAGGAGTGTCTGGCTATTAAGTGGGCATTGGACTCCTTCAGATACTATTTGCTGGGGCGCAAATTTGTCCTAGAGACTGATCACCGAGCATTGTCTTGGCTGGGACAAATGAGGGATTCCAATGCAAGGATCACACAGTGGTTCTTGGCAGTTCAGCCATTTGACTTTGATGTTTTGTACAGGGCTGGAAAGTTGAACTGTACAGCGGACTTCCTGTCTAGGATGCCACAGGGGGCATCTCCAGAAGGGGGGGGAAATTTCACGGACTGAGCCGTGACGTGCTCACGCAGCGTGCAGCCAGCCAAACGCCGGCGCTAACATTCAAACTGTCCTGCCGCTGTTCTCCGTGTAATATCACTGTCATTACTGTTTGCTCTGTTGTATTCCTGGTTCACTATTCACAATGTCATTTACCACCGTTCGCCATAAATGCCAGCTAGCATACATTGAGCGTGTCTCATTTCAGGGGCTACATGGTTCTACAAGGCCAGATTCGTAGACCGGTTGCGTCATAGTAGCGCGACTAGTGCTGTCCCATTTCGTGGGCTCCTTCGAATTCGGCCGACAAATCCACCCTTCTTTTCCCCGAAACGGAGTGCGCATCGGGTGTATGCTTCGCGGCCTACCTGGTCCCCCAAGATTCGATACGTTTATGACGTTTCATTCAAGACATGGCGAGACATCGGCAGAGCCTACACATGTAAACATTTAATAAACGGTTTAATAACATTTCAATTAAATGATCGGGTTTCAATGTGAACTATGGTTAAGCTATGTAGCCGATTTCCGTATCAAACCTAAATTTAGAACCACTTTCTATATAAATCCGTTCAAAGATTTCAAATTGAAATGATTTATCAACAAGTCATATTAACATGCTCAGATATGATCACTGGTCAGTAGTCTATTAGGCCTATTATATTTTCCACGACTTAGGCTACTAGAAGACCGTTAAACAACACATTTAAAGAAACTAGTTGATGGCATTTTGCATAAAGGCTAATTAGTTCAAGGGAGGATTACATCCACCAAAGGTTTATTAAAGCGTCTGTTTGTGACATCTAGCTTACGGACGGATAATAACAAAATAATTTTGATAAATTATTATTTTGTCCATTAGGCTAGCAAAGCAGCAAATACAATTCATCAGTTCAAATGAACATGTTTGAACCACAGCCTGACACACACGATGCCGCTGTAGATCACAGCATAGTTTTCGCGAGGTGTAGCCTAACATAGCCAGTAAGCCTAAAGCAAGTCTGATTACTAATATTGTAAATATGCATTAAGAAAATAGCCTACTATAGCGATCTATTTTATGTGGCAAAGGCATGTGGTCATGATGCTTTGTGCATGATCGAGATAATGAAAGACATCTAGCCCAACAACAACACAGCACAACAAGAGATGAAAACCTCTGCTAAATGGATGCTCAGCAGCTGAACCACAAAGATATTTGTCAACGTTGCAGTTGGAAAAACTTATCGGTCTAGAAGCCAGGTCAGTTAACAAGTAAGATGAACTGCAATATGATGCATTCAATCAGATATGTCTGCAAACGACCATTAGCTACATCACCACCATAAGTTACTCAACCGATCACAGCTGTCTGGCTAGGCTACGTTACTCTGCCGTCCTAGCCAGGCTACCTTAACTGTTAATATTCCTTCCTAAGTTTTTGAAATTAGTCATTTTGGCAGGTTTTATCGCTTTGAAAGGTTACTGTTCAGGTAGGAACAGAGAAACACACCACTCCACTCGTGTATTTGATGCCAGACAGGCTCATATCATGCTGTTCTATATGCATGCCTATTAATTTACATTTTCGACCAAATCTGCTGTTATGTTCTATTCCCTAAGAATATTAGGCTAACTTGGCCAGACTCCCTCTTACTATGTAAAATTAAAATTGAAAAGAATAAACTGCTCTACAATAGATAGACAGGGCACCCCATTTCTGCCCTTTGAAGGCTGATTACCCAAACTTTATTTTGTATATCCTTATCCTTGCACACAATACTCTGTGGGTATTTTGGTATGGTAATATATATATATATATATATTTACAACTTTGGCTTGACATCAGTATTAAGCTTAACTCAATGTTTTTTGTCTTGAAGATAAAATGTGATTGCTGCCAGGGCTGGCAGGCCTACCACTGAATGTGTAAACTGGCCTGACACTGAAGGACAGTTTATATGCCCTGGCTGTAAATAACTAATACAATAAATTGTTTTCACAACTTTTTGTGTGTTTAGTTATGTGTAGTAATTCCTATATTATGTATCACAATAACATATCACATGTGCATGCGAGCAATGACAGGATGCCATTTGTTCAGAGTTAGGACACACACAGGCGTGTATAACATGCTATTTATTGCACAGACATTTGTGTTGTAGGCTATACAGTGGGTCAATTTGATGTAGGCTATGTTGCTGCCTGGGCTAACATGTCACTACAGATGCACAGAGCCTAGCTAGGCTAAGACTACCATCAAGGCCTACTGTGTAAAAATCGCCAATATCCTTAATGGTAAGCGACCCACTGAATCTGACACCAAGTTTTGTTTGACTGGCTGCGACACAAGATAACAACATTGACGTCAAATTGCATCTAAACTCGAACACGAGATAGTCATACTTTCCATTAATAACACATGACAACATCCAAAAACGTGTTAAAAGGCCGTGGTCTTCTACTTTCTTTGACAACATTTCAGTTCCATTTCATTCACGCTTCAGCAATGGGCGTCTAGGCACTCGCGCACGACATCCTCCGTTCATAAATATTCACGATAAACTCCGCCCTGGAAACTCAGAATCTCAGAAACCGTATATCCGGTAACACAGGGAAAGGCCTACCGGCATTTTAAAGCAACAAATGTTTGTGCATGACTCCATTCATATATTTCTCGAACTATATACTGTAACAAACTGCGATGTTGTCTCAGAAAGGTTTTATTGGTTATGAACCAAAACACACGAACGACATTGAACAGGCAACACAAGGGAGATCAATTAAACAAACACGATACACAAACAGGGTAGTCACATACAATACACGGGGTAAACACATGAGGTACAACATAAAGAAAGACTATACCAGCTAACACATACATGACAAGGTAAACGCCATTACTCACACCAAAACCAACATCAACACCACACACACACACACACGCACAGCGCCATGGGAGCACAGCCACAACAGCCAGGCTCAGATCATTACACAGCCCCCCCGAGACTTAGTCCATGTCCCCTTGACTCAAGTCTTACCCTACGTCAGTCCATGAGCCTGGCTGGGACGCGACGCTGACGTTGTGGGCGCCCCGCTGTCGCGGCGGTGACTTCCGGTGAAGGCTGCACGGTGATCGGTGTTAGAGCCACAGCTCCATTGTCACCAAGTTCCACAGAGTCAGTCTCAAAGTCTCCACGACCCTCAGCTGAGGCCAGGGGTCGATACGGGGCCAGTCGATCACGGTGGAGAGCCACAACTCTCCGACGCTTAATCAGTCTCACACGATAGACCACATCAGACAGCTTCTCTAAGACATCGCACGGCCCGACCCACTGGTCAACAGTCCTTGACATGCTACTATTCCCGGCCACTGTGAATAAATCGCTTTGGTCTCTGGATCGAGTGCTGATACGTCAGTCCATGGCGGTTGCTGACCGGCTTCGATCCATGACCACACTCGGCCAAGCGTGGCGTCCTCCGATTGCGCCTTTCGGATCTCCTCCCTCGACATCACGTCCACCGGCGACTGCGCGTCCATGGCCTCAGCTGCCGCTCTGCAGTGCTGTGTTGTGGCGTTGGGCTGCGGTGCGTTGTCACTCTCGCTGGCGTGAAGCTGGCGAGCGGTGGCTCTCTTGATGGCGCGGCGCTGGCGAGCGTTGAGTCTCTCGCTGGCGTGCTGTTCGCGAGCGTTGACCCTCTCGTTGGCGCGACGCTGGTGAGCGTTGAAAACAGCGACTCTCTCTCTCTCTGCCAGCGGTGATGCAGCCTGTAGCCGACGAGCGGGCTCCGGTTGAGCCGCGGCCAGGCTCCTCTCCTCCCTCCGGTGGCAGTGTTGGCACTGGTCTGCTGCACACGGACGCCTGGACAGGGCGTCCGCGTTGCCGTGAAGGCGACCCGCCCGGTGTCGAATCTCCATGTCGTAGTCCTGGAGCACCTCCAGCCAGCGAGCCAGCTGGCCCTCCGGTTCTTTGAAGTTCAGCAGCCAGGTGAGTGACGCGTGGTCCATTCTCAGCAGGAACCGTTTGCCGTAGAGGTAGGTTCGGAAATGGCGCACTGCCACCACCACAGCCAACAGTTCTCTGCGTGTCACGCAGTAATTCTTCTCCGCTCGGTCCAGTGAGCGGCTGAAGTATGCGACCACTTGCTCGCCCTGCTTGCCTGCTTGTGAGAGGACGGCGCCGACGCCCACGTCGCTGGCGTCGGTGTCCAGGATAAACGGCAGTCGAGGGTCAGGGAAGGCGAGCACTGGGGCCTCGCATAGCGCCCTCCGCAGACGCCGGAATGCCGCGTCGCACTCTCGTGTCCACTCGAAGGGCTGGCCTTTGTGCGTCAATCGATGCAGCGGGCTGGCGACTGTAGCAAAGTCCCGGATGAAACGCCGGTAATATGACGCCAGGCCCAGGAAGCTCCGCAGCTCAGCACCGTCGCGTGGAACAGGCCAACGCCTCACCGTCTCCACCTTAGCTGGGTCGGTGGCCACTCCGGCGGCCCCCACGACATGGCCCAGGAACCCGGTTTGCCTCCGGAACAGGTGGCACTTTTTCGGGTGCAGTTTGAGCCCAGCACCTCGTATTGCGTCGAACACCTTTTCCAGATGTCCTATGGCACCGGTGAAGTCCGTTGCATGACACAAGATGTCGTCCAGGTAAACCACACAGCATGTTCGTGGAATGCCCGCCAGGACACGCTCCATCAGTCGCTCGAAGTTCGCTGGCCCGTTGCATAGGCCGAACGGAAGTACCCGGAACTGCCACAGCCCTTGCCCGATGGTGAACGCCGTCTTCGGGCGAGCTTCCGGGGCTAGCTCAATCTGCCAGTAGCCACTACGCAAGTCCAGCGAGCTAAACCAGCAGGAGCCGGCAATGCTGTCCAGCGCATCGTCAATGCGGGGGAGCGGGTAGGAGTCTTTCCGGGTTACCTGGTTGAGGCGCCTGTAGTCAACACAGAACCGCCACGAGCCGTCCTTCTTCCGGACGAGTACAGCCGGCGCAGCCCATGGACTACTGCTTGGCTCTATTACCCCTGCCGCGGCCATTTCCTTGATCTTTTCTTCAGCTGCTTGTCGTTTGGCAAACGGTAAGCGGTGAGGTTGAAGTCGGATGGGCCGGGCATTTCCGGTGTCGATATCGTGTTGGACCAGGCTCGTTCGGGTGCAGTCCTCATCTCTTGCGGCGAAGATGTCGGTGTAGGCTGCTAGTAGCCTCCGCACCTGGCTACCCTGTGCTTCACTCAGCCCCTCACAGCTACGAGTGCAGAGTTAATTTACGGCTTGCCTTGTCTCTACAGAGGGCCGCGCTCTCTGAGTGGAGAGTGGTGATTGCTCAACCCGCGCTCCTGGCTCCTCTCTAGTGGGCGTGAGCTGAATAGTGGCGAACTCAGCAAGCGGACCTGGACGAGACCTGTTGTTTTCGCGGGCTTGAGTTTCGCGGGCTTGTGTGGGGAGGGTCGGAGACTCAGCAAGCGGACCTGGATGAGACCTGTTGCTTCCGCGGGCTTGAGTTTCTCGTGTCCACTCGAAGAGCTGGCCTTTGTGCGTCAATCGATGCAGCGGGCTGGCGACTGTAGCAAAGTCCCGGATGAAACGCCGGTAATATGACGCCAGGCCCAGGAAGCTCCGCAGCTCAGCACCGTCGCGTGGAACAGGCCAACGCCTCACCGTCTCCACCTTAGCTGGGTCGGTGGCCACTCCGGCGGCCCCCACGACATGGCCCAGGAACCCGGTTTGCCTCCGGAACAGGTGGCACTTTTTCGGGTGCAGTTTGAGCCCAGCACCTCGTATTGCGTCGAACACCTTTTCCAGATGTCCTATGGCACCGGTGAAGTCCGTTGCATGACACAAGATGTCGTCCAGGTAAACCACACAGCATGTTCGTGGAATGCCCGCCAGGACACGCTCCATCAGTCGCTCGAAGTTCGCTGGCCCGTTGCATAGGCCGAACGGAAGTACCCGGAACTGCCACAGCCCTTGCCCGATGGTGAACGCCGTCTTCGGGCGAGCTTCCGGGGCTAGCTCAATCTGCCAGTAGCCACTACGCAAGTCCAGCGAGCTAAACCAGCAGGAGCCGGCAATGCTGTCCAGCGCATCGTCAATGCGGGGGAGCGGGTAGGAGTCTTTCCGGGTTACCTGGTTGAGGCGCCTGTAGTCAACACAGAACCGCCACGAGCCGTCCTTCTTCCGGACGAGTACAGCCGGCGCAGCCCATGGACTACTGCTTGGCTCTATTACCCCTGCCGCGGCCATTTCCTTGATCTTTTCTTCAGCTGCTTGTCGTTTGGCAAACGGTAAGCGGTGAGGTTGAAGTCGGATGGGCCGGGCATTTCCGGTGTCGATATCGTGTTGGACCAGGCTCGTTCGGGTGCAGTCCTCATCTCTTGCGGCGAAGATGTCGGTGTAGGCTGCTAGTAGCCTCCGCACCTGGCTACCCTGTGCTTCACTCAGCCCCTCACAGCTACGAGTGCAGAGTTAATTTACGGCTTGCCTTGTCTCTACAGAGGGCCGCGCTCTCTGAGCGGAGAGTGGTGATTGCTCAACCCGCGCTCCTGGCTCCTCTCTAGTGGGCGTGAGCTGAATAGTGGCGAACTCAGCAAGCGGACCTGGACGAGACCTGTTGTTTTCGCGGGCTTGAGTTTCGCGGGCTTGTGTGGGGAGGGGCGGAGACTCAGCAAGCGGACCTGGATGAGACCTGTTGCTTCCGCGGGCTTGAGTTTCGCGGGCTTGTGTGGGGAGGGGCGGAGTCTTGGATGGCGAGCACTCTTTGCGAATTTGCTTCCTGCGGGCTTGTGTGGAGCGAGTTGGAGAGTTCTTCGTCGCGCCAGCTCTCTGCACTTCATGCTCTGTTTTCCCCGCCGTGTGCAACACTACGCTGCTCGTCCCTAAGTGTAGTGTGAACCGGGAAATGTCCACCACAGCCCCCCATTTCTCTAGCACGTCCAGGCCGAGAATGCAATCATCCTGAATGCTAGCCAACCAGAGCCAGCGGCTCGCCGTCTCACCGTTGATGCACACGCACACCACTTTTTGTCCATACAGTTCCGCTCGCTCTCCGGTAACGGTTGTGATGCGCGTTTTTGTCTTTTCCCAGCCTCTGGGTCTGGCTACCAGCGTGCCGGGTAAGAGACCGGGGCGCACAAGCGAGATGGTGGAGCCAGTATCGATCAAGGCGCGACACCGAGTCCCATCTAGCGTGCAGTCCACATACAGTCCTCTGGTTTGGCCGAGCCGACCCAGCCGTATGCAATCCATAGCCCCTCCCGCCGTGCCACCTTCTTCTAGTAACTGGGGTGCGAGCGTGAGGGGTGCCGGGGCTGGGCAGTACCACGCGATGTGTCCTGGCTCGCCACACCGGTGGCATCCGTCTCCGCTGGCCGGCCTCTTCCACTCGCGTGGGCGCCGTTGTGGTGGCTGTGCCGTGGTCTGCCGCGTCACCTCCATCGATGTCTGGCGTACGCAATGCTGCGACTCTGTTGTGCGGAAGATGTTTTCCACCCGTTCGGCTTCCGTGAGTGCCACGGACAGCGAGCTGGGGGCGCTCAGGCGAAGGTGTTCTTTTAGCCGCTCTGGGTGGATGCCTCGCACGAACGCTTCCAGTGCCATCTCTTCATGTAGACCCTGGCTGTACGTTGGGTAGCCCCGCCGGGCATACAGCTGCAGGTCAGCCGCGAACTTGCCCAGTCTCTCGTCCTTGTGTCGCCGTCTGGAAGCGAGTTGTTCTCTGGCATCGCTGATGAAGATTCTCTGGCCGAATCGTCGTTGCAGAGCTGCTTCGATTGCGGTCCAGCTTACTTGCTCCGCCGGTGGCAGGTCTTCTAATACTTGTAGCGCTTCCCCCTCCAGGGCCAACGCCACCTGTACGCCCGTTCTCTCCGCCGACCAGCCATTCAGCTCGGCTGCCAGCCGGACCTGTACCAGGTATGTCGCCAGCGGCATTTCGCCATTGTAGTGGGGCAACTTTACGCTGGGGCGCCCTTCCACCGCCGTCGTCGCACCGAGGACCGGCCGATTTCCATCGCTCCCGTGTGGAGCGGGTTCAAGTGGCGGGATGCTGCCATCAGCCCGGTTCGTTTCCTCCTGTTGCCGGGGGCGGGTCTCTTCATCACGGTCACGCTGCAGGCTGGCTCCGTCTGCTGGGCTCAGCAGGTGGCCATGGGCGAGCGTGCTGTCGAAGAGCCGTCTTGGCAGGAAACTCATCATCGCCAGATAATCAGTTGCAGCTTTCTCCTCCCGTCCAGTAGGGGTCGTCATCCCACTTCTGACACCAATGTAACAAACTGCGATGTTGTCTCAGAAAGGTTTTATTGGTTATGAACCAAAACACACGAACGACATTGAACAGGCAACACAAGGGAGATCAATTAAACAAACACGATACACAAACAGGGTAGTCACATACAATACACGGGGTAAACACATGAGGTACAACATAAAGAAAGACTATACCAGCTAACACATACATGACAAGGTAAACGCCATTACTCACACCAAAACCAACATCAACACCACACACACACTAACACGCACAGCACCATGGGAGCACAGCCACAATAGCCAGGCTCAGATCATTACAATACATTGTCATTTCCATCTCCCATCTGTATTAACATCTTCTGGTAGCAAGTAAAGAAAATACCCACACTGGCTGCCAAACTTCTCATTTATTTAGTTAAACCTTCGTAATTACAACTCTGTACACAGTTAACTCACCACCTTCCCGAACTCCGTTTCAACTTTCCTGGTTTAACGTGGGGAAGCCGAGGGAATGTTCCACTAGGTTGAAATAGAGGGGTTTCGCGGGTGATTGGTGGTGGGAACCATTATTGCAGGGGTGTTTTTGTGTTTATCACTAATATGGGTTTTTCTCTTTACAAATGTGATTTTGGTGGGGGAAACATTTTGTATGTATTTCTATATTTGCTGTTTGATTGTTTGGTTTATTATTTGGTTATTATTGTGTGATTATTTGGTTAATTGATTTTTGTTAGCAATGGGGCAATCTAGTGGGAGGGGCTACAGCTAGCCTAAGGCTGTATTAGGCCCCAGAGCCTCAGTTGCAGAGAGTGTGCAGGGATAGAGAACTGTTTATGAGAACTGTGGACTGGTTAAGTGTGCAGGGTTTTTTGAGACATAGCTTGGCAACTTGATGCCTATTTATTTTCTTTTTGAACAGTTTTTGTTTTGCATTTTTGCTCATCTTGACACTGTGAATATTTGCTGGTATTAGAAAAAATATTTTTGAAAAAGAAAAAAAAATAAACAAAAGACTTTTTTGGAAACGTACATCTTCCCTGACTCCGCCATCGGTTATCTTGCCACAGTCACGTGTGATAGTGCAGGGGTTCCCAAACTTTTCAACCCGCGACCCCCAAAATAACCGTGCCAGAGACTGGCGACCCCCACTATCCCTGGATGTGACTCAAAAAATAAAATAAAATGTGCGCACCGGCCATACGCACTAGGCTTATCCAAACACGGGCTTAACGACAACACAAAAGAACAGAGCAGCCTGTTAGGATTTTACATATGGAACTTAACTAGCCTATATGATAAAAGCAGAATACCTTAGTCAAAAAATAATATCCATGAGTGCACATTATTGCTGTCATGTGCAAACTTTGAAACATTACTTTAATTTCCATTTTAAAGCAACACCGAAGCACTTTTCCTGTCGCACGCACGCTTGTTTATCCAGCACTGGCTTTGGAAATAACGATGTCTACAGACAAGGTAGAGTACGTTGCATGATTTTATGAAAGTATAATGTAGCCTATTGCGACATCAGAAGCAAGTCAAATTTGTAGTTTCTTATGTCTCATTCCATCGAACTACAGATCCGCTACCCGATCTGGCAAACTTGCATAGTGCGGTTATAGCCGATAGAGGGTCGCGAATGCAAAAGTGCCGTTCACCCTGTTACGAGTTGATGATTTTGGAAACAATATTTTAATGTACAAAAAACTCTTTGGTGTTGCTTTAACAGAAGAATATCTCAGTCAGGGTAATATCCACAAACTGTTGTAAACATATGTAACCTACATTGTTGCTGCGCAAATTTACATTTTGGCAACTACGTTTCAGCGTTAATCTCATCTAATGAGATGGATGCGCGCTATGCGCGGAACACAGCAAGTCCATTCTTGGTTTAATTGTGGAGACGGCCACACGGAGATCATCCTCCACATTTAGACGCGATCTGTATTTGTTTTTAATATATGTCAGTGCAAAGAAAGGTGTCAGTACGTCCATCGTGGCCTTGGATAGCTGTGGATATTCCCTCTCGACTGAAATCCAGAACTCAGCAAGCGTCTTGGAATTAAAATCTGTCTTTAAAGTGCGGTCACATGACAGCTCAACCAGTGCGTCCTCCATGCCGGCTGACAGATGACTTGCGGTGGTTACAGTGAATGGTGATCTTATCCAGTCATAATTTTTCAGAATTTTATTTTTTCCAAATTTATTTGATTTATGTAAATCATTTCGCGACCCACTCCTCGCCGGGGGGTCGCGACCCCCACTTTGGGAACCCCTGTGATAGTGTGAGGACACAGCTATTATTAGCCTTACGGTAGCGTGACTTTGAAGCGGATGACTGACTATGTCCAGTTTTATCAACCGAGGGATTGTCTTTTTCTGCCCCCTAGTTAATACCAGGGACGGTCATACTGTAAGGTGTCACTATAGAATATAATTAATGTATTTCGGGGGAAGTAAGGGGAGAAGAAGTTCTATGTACACAGATTGTGTAGGCTATAGGCCCACTTTTAAAATGTGCTAGGCTACTGCTACGTCAATGATAAACTTCTCCTGGTCAGTAAAATGACGCCAGGATATTTCTAAAAGTTCGTGCTTTTGACCGTTCGTGCCCTGAAAGGCAAGTCTTTCTCATTCATATTCGGTTACATCTGCCAAGAACGATAGAGAGCTTACACATTGAGTAACGAGTAGCCTAATGAGTAGGCTACATTTTTGCTCTACCGTAAAACCTTATAGCGGCGTGGACAAATGGAATGACTGCTAATGTGTTTAATCTTCACCTAAATAAAGTCAAGGTTTAACAGTCAAAACATATGTTTATCCGTGAAATTTGTTCACAATATGAAAGTGTAGACTGTATACTGTCGAATTATGCAAAAACGTGAAATTCGACATTTTAACCCGTACGTTTGTTTATCGTGGCTCAAAGTAGTAGCCTACTGTGCGCAAGATGACTGGTTTCGCCTTGCAGGGTCACAAATGTCCCACCAATGATTGTATGATTCATTAAATCATAGTAGGTGTAGCCTACACACTAGAGTGTGGCTACCCGACCCGAGCCCGACGGGCCTTTCTTCCTGTGTACAAGATTTGTTTATGTAGCCGTGACAACGCATGTGCATTTCAGGTGGCACGTCTTGGGTGACGTTAAAAAAAAGTTGTTAGCCTATCATGAGATTTTAAGACCAAAGAAAACTAAGCAAATTAAGTCTAGGCCTACTATGTGAAGGCAGTCCTATTTGCGTTGCATACTGTGGTAAAGACATAGGCTACCGGTAGGCTATAATGGTGCTTTTTAGATGTCTCGTAAATCCGCCGCCCGAGTTGGAAAGTGTAAATTACCCAGCTTTCTTGCGGCATTTTGGGCAGGCACGCCCACTTTACCTCGGAGTACTTGAGAGTACCCCGAGGTGGACGTACGACCTTACAACAAACATGGCTGCGCCCATAGTTGAGATGAGATGACATGTATTTTTTTTGCATATGTACTGTGTTGGTCATGTTAATGTTGATGTAATGCTCTTACACACTAGATTACATTGCTGCTTCAATCCGGTCACCAATTCATGCATTGCACGGTCTTGCTGTGCCTGCAATACAATGTAACAATTTGTTTTCCAGCCGTTTAGCTAGAGGCTACATGTAGCACAAAACAATAACAATGACTAGCCTCCTGCTAATGCCCCTCGTGGCCCGAGAGAAACGCGTTCCAATAGCCACTCATTCCTACATGTTGTACGAGTGGGTGTACGATGATTTACAAGACAAATAAAAAGCAGCATAAGGTCGTCTTGTTCAACTGGAGCAGGATTTCCTCGAGTTGCCCCAATTAACGTTGATGCTGCATATGGATCAGTGACCAGTGTTGGGAAAGTTCACTTTCTACGTGAACTAGTTCAAAGTTCAGTTCACAAATTTTAAAATGAACTAGTTCAGTTCATAGTTCATAATTCAAAATTTTGAACTAAGTTCACACTTTCCAAAAATGAACTAGTTCATAGTTCTTTTTTTTTCATATGTTGCTGCGAGCTATTATTTTTCAAAATGATTGCCACAGCCATAGAATGCAGTTAATTTGGGTTGAGGATCTGTCTTGACAATCTTTTGATTTTTTATTGGCTTGCACATACCTTGAAAGGCTAGCCAGGTGCTTCAGTTCAATGTGCTGTTTCAGGTTTGCTGTGGGTGACTGAAGTTTGCACAGAAATGTACGATTTTTCCCATCCTCATCGACCTTGTCATAAAACTTGTAACGTTTAAATGATCATACGACGCCTCCTTGCTGCTTTGTCGTCTACATCAGGGGTTCCCAAACTTTTCAACCCGCGACCCCCAAAATAACCGTGCCAGAGACTGGCGACCCCACTATCCCTGGATGTGACTCAAAAAATAAAATAAAATGTGCGCACCGGCCATACGCACTAGGCTTATCCAAACACGGGCTTAACGACAACACAAAAGAACAGAGCAGCCTGTTAGGATTTTACATATGGAACTTAAATAGCCTATATGATAAAAGCAGAATACCTTAGTCAAAAAATAATATCCATGAGTGCACATTATTGCTGTCATGTGCAAACTTAACTTTGAAACATTACTTTAATTTCCATTTTAAAGCAACACCAAAGCACTTTTCCTGTCGCACGCACGCTTGTTTATCCAGCACTGGCTTTGGAAATAACGATGTCTACAGACAAGGTAGAGTACGTTGCATGATTTTATGAAAGTATGAAAATTTGTAGTTTATTATGTCTCATTCCATCGAACTACAGATCCGCTACCCGATCTGGCAAACTTGCATAGTGCGGTTATAGCCGATAGAGGGTCGCGAATGCAGAAGTGCCGTTCACCCTGTTACGAGTTGATGATTTTGGAAACAATATTTTAATGTACAAAAAACTCTTTGGTGTTGCTTTAACAGAAGAATATCTCAGTCAGGGTAATATCCACAAACTGTTGTAAACATATGTAGCCTACATTGTTGCTGCGCAAATTTACATTTTGGCAACTACGTTTCGGCGTTAATCTCATCTAATGAGATGGATGCGCGCTGTGCGCGGAACACAGCAAGTCCATTCTTGGTTTAATTGTGGAGACGGCCACACGGAGATCATCCTCCACATTTAGACGCGATCTGTATTTGTTTTTAATATATGTTAGTGCAAAGAAAGGTGTCAGTACGTCCATCGCGGCCTTGGATAGCTGTGGATATTCCCTCTCGACTGAAATCCAGAACTCAGCAAGCGTCTTGGAATTAAAATCTGTCTTTAAAGTCACATGACAGCTCAACCAGTGCGTCCTCCATGCCGGCTGACAGATGACTTGCGGTGGTTACAGTGAATGGTGATCTTATCCAGTCATAATGTTTCAGAATTGTATTTTTTCCAAATTTATTTGATTTATGGAAATCATTTCGCGACCCACTGCTCGCCGTCCGCGACCCCCACTTTGGGAACCCCTGGTCTACATCAGCCTTTCTCAAACTTCTTTGACCTGAGGCCCAGTCAAGGCATACTTTGGGGTCATATGGCCCACCTACATGAACCCACTCTCTACTCCCACCCCCCATCAAATTATCATAATGATGATCACAATTATTATTTTTATACTATATTGCTATACATGCACTTCAAAACAGTCAATTTTTAAAGTGCTAAGATTGTTCACAAAAGTTTGTGAAAATATGCACATCAGAGTACTGCTTTACTAATGTAAAATATAATTAGGCCTACAATAGTTTAATTGTTTTTGCATTGTTGCATGATGCTTGCATGAGAAATACTTCTTAAAACAACAGCAATTATATGGGTGCCATTGTTTTGGGATGTTTCCCTCATGCAAGCATCATACACTGATAGAATATTTATATGCTATTTAATTACATTTCATTTGAATGCCTGAATGTAAGGATTCAGGAAACACAATACCAGCTTTTGGGAATGGTAAATGGCGGATCAGATCATGCGTAGATCACTGATCTGGAGATCTTTAACTATTTTTAACTAAGACTAATTAATAGCTTTTGGCTCACTTTAATACTTAATGCTAGACAGTGTTTTATATAGTCTGTGCTCTATTTTTTATGGAAGTTGCATAAATCCACGTCGTTCTATTAAATGTCGTTTCATAATTAAATAGCCTTCCAATAGGTTGAAGCTTAGCTTTGCTACCAACGTGCACACGCATGCATTAAATAAATGCTCATACCACGACTTATTTCTATGCCTCTATGTTTGATGACATAAAATTAACAAGTATTTCCTACTAACTGCAGAAACGTTTGTTTTCTTTTTCTGTCCGCGGTACCTTATTCAATTGCGCAGCAAATTATCCGACGATGACCCGGGAATAACTTCACTCTGCAGACCAGCATTGTCCACGTTGCGGACCGCGGCCCATAGTTTGAGAAATGGTGACCTTTGTGGTGCCATATTAAGGCCTTTTTACAGTGTGTTTTAGCCGGGTTTTCGCGTGGAAGGCTCTGTAGAAATCTGGCACCCTATTGAACGAAGTTAAACTGAAAGAGCGTGTCGTTCACAGACACCAGGATGAGTTCACAGTAACGTTCATCAGGCATCAGGTACGTTCAGTTCACGTTAGCTCAAAATATGAACAAGTTCATGAACTTTAGTATGAACTTTAGTCATACTATTGAACTTTAGTTCAATGAACGCATTCAGGCACAACACTGTCAGTGACAGAGGGACTGTAGTTTCAAAGACTGTTGCAGTTAATTTCAAGACTTTTTGTCAATGGTAAGACTAGAATTCTACTTGCTTGGGCCTATTGTTAATGTGCGCTGTGTGTGACCTGCGCGTGTGCACGCTCATCTGATTCTGTAGACAAGAATTCCATTTCAGTCAGGACCACTTTAGTCAAAATAGTTTATTGATATGTAATAAGTTACATTTGGCGGTATGGCTCTGTTCTGGGACCTCCCTACCCTTCCGTGTGCCAACACAGAAAGCCTAAGGCAGGGAGAGCAGCAAAGTAGATCCCCCCATAAGGAATACAGAACAGAGCAAGCATCAATGACAACAACATTGAATAAGACAATAACCAATCAGGTGGAGTTGGGGGTGGAGGTGGGTAGCAGAGTGGCTTGCAAAGGGCACGGCAATCCCAGCCATGTTAGAGCAGCTTAAAAGTAAGGCCTAAATGCCTCTCAGCCAATGACGAGCTAAGGGTACTCTCAGCTGACAGGCCAGCTGATCGGCCAGCTGATCAACCAGCTGAGCTGACAGCTTGGCTTGACTCCGTGGCCTGCCAGAACTAACGCTGTGCTCAATTTCAGTCAGGACCACTTTAGTCAAAATAGTTTATTGATATGTAATAAGTTACATTTGGCGGTATGGCTCTGTTCTGGGACCTCCCTACCCTTCTGTGTGCCAACACAGAAAGCCTAAGGCAGGGAGAGCAGCAAAGTAGATCCCCAAAACACCACACCGGCAAACCTCCAGCCAGAAGGAGGTGCAGCAAAAGGAGGGAGCTATACATTAATGGCACTAAGTCTTACCAGATCCAAGAATTACATGGACAGCAGGGTTGTGCACAATTTGAATTGCAATTCTGCTTCCTGTTTGCTACCTCAATTGAAATGCAAGTGAATTTCAAGAATTGAATTGGAATTTAAGAGGCAGTTTCAATTCAATTCAATTTTGCACAAGCCTGATGGACAGTCTAGGCAGAACAGAGATAGACCCCCAACAACCACACAGCGATCACCAGCCAGCAGGAAAGCTATGGCAACCTCCAGCAGATAACTAATGACGTGATCACTTGACAACATGACTAAGGCCTGCAGTTATGCCACACGTCTTTTATTGAGAATAGCAATTCATAGAGCACTCATAGCTTTTTGAGTGTCGAGGAGGTCTTGAGCTTCAGGTCTGATGTAGCGCTCATACACGGAGGATGACCATCGACCCATAGCCTTGAGTGGAGGATGACCATCGACCCATAGCCTTGAGTGGAGGATGACCATCGACCCATAGCCTTGAGTGGAGGATGACCATCGACCCATAGCCTTGAGTCTGGAGACAGGAGCAATTGCTGAAGCTGTAGTTGCTGCTCCTATGCGCAGTGAGTGGGTTGTGTAACGATCAGGAGGAAGATCGCAGGCCTGGCAAAGGCGACTGAGACGAGAGGCGAACCAAGCCCGAGACATGGGCTTTCCTTCCTCCGTAGCAAAGAGGGGATCCTGAGGGCGGCTTCTCAGGTAGTGGAGCATGGAAGTGAGAGGACAAAAAGAAGAATTAGATTCAGAAATGAGGATTGTTGTTCCTTCTTTATCTTTATCTGTTTTTGAATGTTTCAAGAATAAAGAAAAGTGGTGAGGTTTAATAGTAACGTCGGCTATAGTGAGATCATAAGATGGGTCAAAAGAATTTAAGCGTGTAGTGAATTCACCCCCTCTAAGGAAACCGTAAAAAGCAGTGAGCAAGACAGTTTCTAACAGTAAGTCTGAATATGGGCCAAAGCACCCCTTCCTCAAGTGAGTGATCATTTTCCGTAAAAGAGAGAGAGTGAGAGGGAGACGGTTATCGTTGCCTTGGGGTTTCTCCCTTTTTAGACCATTTAGCAGCAGGCGAATAGATGGGTTTTGGAGCAAGCTGATGGTGGATGGATCCAACCAGCGCAGGTGAAACTGTATGCCTGCAACTAGACCTTTAATGGAGGAAGGCTGAAGTTTTCGAGATTCAAAACAATGAACAATAAAGGCACAGACTAAAGAGATATTAACAGGCAAGACAGGCACTGAGAAGGTACAGCAAAAGGAAGAAAAATAAGACCAGGCTGAATCATATGATTTTAATGTAGCCTTAGACAGTCCAGATCGCATGTAGTGCGCAGCAGAGACCATGAAGGATTGAAGATCTAATCTAGCACAGTTTGATTGAATGGAGGGCAGGTTAGGCTGGATGGTGCGGCCTCCGGGCATAGATGGTGGAATTTCTGAAAATCAAACCGGGACAAGGAATCAGCTATTTGATTATCCAGACCTGGAACATGGGCAGCTCGGACAATGAAATTACCTAACACTGAACACCAAGTCAGGCGCCTTATGAATCTATTAATAAAGGGCACTAAGGAACGACCTTTGTTAATAATATAAACCGTAGCCTCATTATCACAATAAAATATAATCTTTTTCCTGGACCATTGGCTACCCCACAGAAGACAACTAATCACAATTAATTCCATTAAGGCGATGGAGGAGATATCGGGTGATAAGGAAGTCAACTCTTTTGGCCATACATCAGCAAACCACTGATTATTGAAAAAACCTCCAAAGCCAACACTAGGGGCAGCATCTGTGTAAAATTTAATCGCTACGGAGGATTCAAACGCGTCATTATAGAAAAAAGAGATGCCGTTCCAATTGTCGCATAACGTAGACCAAAAACGCAACTCTGATCGGCAGCCTTTATCTAAAGTTACCATATCATTAAGACTTTCTGCTGATTTAGCAATATCTAGAAGCCTAGAAATAAAGGACCGGCCCTGTTGAATGACGCGCATGGCAAAATTGAGGTGCCCAAGTAAAGAAAGTAATTCCCTTTTAGACAAGACTAAAACCTTGTGTGCTTTCCTCAGAAAATCCCTAATCCAGTTTTTTCTGGGGGAAGGGAGGCCTGCATCCGCTCGCTATCCAGTGTTATCCCTAAAAACTCTAGCACTTTTTGTGGGCCCAAAGTCTTTTCTTTGGACAGAGGAACTAGAGATGAAAAGGTGCGCTTCAGAGTGTCTATACAAAGACCTGGGACTGAATCAGGATAATCAACAAGCAAAAAGTCATCTAGCAGATGCAGTACAAAGGGCAGTTTGCAGTTATTAAGGAGGATCCAACAGAGCGCCTCCGATAATGTATCAAATATCTTTGGACTGCTGCGGCAGCCAAACGTGAGTCTGACAGATAAATACATTTTATCTTGCCACATAACCCCAAAAAGATGCCACATGGCTTTTGCCAGCCATGCGCCTCTACCTGCTTTTTTAATAAATGAAATCGCATTATCGATAGAAGCGTAACACAATGAAAATGGAGCTAATGGAATAAGACTATTAATGCTCGGGGCTTCGTTATTATGAGGCGCAGATAAGTCGATAATGAGGCGTTTTTTGCCTGAATATTTACGGGTGGCAATCCCTATAGGATTTATGCGAGTTATAGGAAATGGGGACTTGTCTAAAGGGCCAATCATATATCCTTTTTTAACTTCTTTGGCTAGCAAAGAGGAGACAACCTCGGGCTCCTTCAGAGCTGATTGCAGATTACAACATGTAAATGACATTTTGGGAAAGCAAACCAACCCCGCAAGAAAACCCTGGACTAATCCAGTGATCAAATAATTCACAAAACACTGGTTTGGATGCTTTTTAAGCGCTTCCCCAGCTCAGGAACATTCACTGGAGTAGACGGCTTTATTTCTTTGACTTCTTCATGAGGCGGGCTCGTCTTGGGCACACCGATTTGTAACTGCAGTAACTGCAAGCGTGAAAGTAATTACAATTAAGAAATCTACATACATTCTCGTTAAAGTTAGGCCTATAGCACAGTGGCGTAGGTAGTGAAGTCACCTTCTCTCCGAGAACTGGATTAGGTGGTTGACCTGGAGCTGCGGGAGAACTGACTGATTTGGGACACAAATTACACGAGTGAGAGAAGGAGCCGCAGATGGAGCATGAGAGGGGAGAATGTCCAGTGAAGTATCTGCTAATGAGGGCTAGATCGACCACTGACCAGTCCAGTCTTTAGTTAAAGCGCAGGATAAACATTGCCGCTTTAGCAGAGAAAGCACGATGATAGTCATAAAAGAGAGTTCCCCCGTAGGACATGGCGAGGTCGGCTATGATGGTTAGATATGTGTCGAGCTCGGCTCTACAAGGGCGCGGGAAGGGGGGTGCTGAGGGTGCTGCAGCACCCCCTGCTGGCAGGAGATAGATTTTTAAAATGTGTTATATAGCCTATATTTTTAAATAATTAGGCTACTAATTCGCTGTCTGTCATTATTTACATTTGTGTATGTGAAATGATGAGTCAAATAGCAAAAAAGGGTTATGGATTGTTTGGAATATAGGCTACTAAAAATTAACAGTTATAGAGATCAACGTGAACGTGAGTCAGTTACTGTAAGAACCGTAGCGTGGTTTCAGCTATGTGATAGCCAGAGAATGTCTAATCTGTAAACGGGCTCTGGTGATAGCGATCAAGTGTGTAGGCCTACGATTGATATAGGCCTACATATTCTATGCGATTTACACGTTCAAAAGCATGGATAAGCTGAAAGAAACTTTAATTGTGTTGTACAGTTTTGCAAAATTAATAAATTATAGCTAGTGAAATCATTTCACTAGTCGCAGATAGAAATTATTAGGACACATTCTTGCTGTGGAGACGACACACTTTAGGCTATTCGGAATTATTTGCGAGATCATTGCAGCCTGATTATTAGCCTATATTTAAAGCCAAACATCTCTGGTGTGGTTTTGACGATCAGAAAAGTAATTTTCCTTAGCTATACTGAAATAGGCTAATGATGAAGTGCTGTCGCGGAACATTGGAATTTGTGGCTGCCCAGGACGTAGATAGATAGATAGATAGATATACTTAATTGATCCCTAAAACTTCTCTCTATCACCCGCACACCACACTAAAATGATGTATTTAGCAGTCAAAATCCGAAACATGTCCAGGAGGGGAGAAATCGTCGGACATCCATTATTTTTGTTATTCAGCACCCCTGGTCAAAAATAGGTTCCCGCGCGCCTGCGGCTCTACGAGATGGATACACCTCGCAGAGGACGTCTCTGAAGACGCTAAAAGCGACGCAGAATTCGGCCAGAGTCAGTGTCTTTCAGGGTTACTGCTACATCCCCACAGTCCACAACGTGCCTATCGCTTACATCAGAGCAAAGCAAAATCTTAACAAGATTCACGTCTTTACCTGACAGAATTTGAGAGCGCAGGGCTTGAGAAATGGCTGAAGCTGGTGGGAAAAAGGGCACTCCGGAGGCCATGGGCACAGCGGTTCTGAGAGACCTCTGTGGAACCAACGGGTCATCGGCAGGCGGGGAGAAGACGTCCCGTGGTGGAGAGGCTGATGTTCCGGCTGGAGTAAAAAGCAGCGAGGATGAAGCTCGATTAGTTTCCAGTGCTTGAACTCTGGAATCCATGTTGATGATGGAGGAATGGATGTTGGACAGAAGTGCCAGGATATCGTCGGCTTTTCCCGCCGTGCTGGTTGCTGCTGCAGACGCGGGGGCGCGGACCTTCTTGCTCGGTGGGGCGACAGCGGAGGCTGGAGTCTGGCCTGCGGGCGTGCGATTCTTCCTTTTCTCGGTAGCCTTCCTCGGAGCGGACGGGGCAGGATCTGTGGATACTGGGCCGGGTGCAGGGTCGACACGGCAAGTGTCCAGAAAAAATGCAAAAAGCTCTTTGTGGGAAGCGCCGACCGGAGTGGGAATGTTGTGCTCGTACAAGGCCTCGAGGAGACGGGGAAGCGGCCACTCGCTTAAAGAGGTGGTTTGTTTACTAGCCAGGCGAGAGCTTCGGCGTTTGGCATTCTCGTCTCCGATCGGCTCCTCTACCTCGGTGGCTTGAGGCGGTTGAGTATCCAGGATGCAATCAGCTGACCAGTGATCATCCCCCTCGATGTTTGCCATAACAAGAAAGGTGAGCACAAATGACAGTATAAACGTAGCTCTCATGAAGACGCGTAGGCTCTATAGCAGAGTGGCTTGCAAAGGGAACGGCAATCCCAGCCATGTTAGAGTAGCTTAAAAGTAGGGCCTAAATGCCGCTCAGCCAATGACGAGCTAAGGGTACTCTCAGCTGACAGGCCAGCTGATCAACCAGCTGAGCTTGACAGCTTGGCTTGACACCGTGGCCTGCCAGAACTAACGCTGTGCTCAATTTCTTGCAGATTAAGTGCTGATCTGACCCAGGATCAGTCCAGGTGTGGAGTGTGTAAGCAGGTACTGAGGGACCCAGTCATCACCACCTGTGGACACAGTTTCTGCAGGCAGTGCATCAACAGCTACTGGGAGCAGCCTGGACTACCAGGAGACCAAGCCTGTCCCCAGTGTGGGAAGACATGCAGAACCCAACCTCCTCTACAGCCTCCTCTGGATGAACACACAGATATGAGCACACAGGGTGAACACACAGGCCTGATCAACAGCAGAAGACACCTGCACACTGAACATACACCAGGCAGAAAGAGGGAACTAGGTGAGTACACATTTTGGACATTTTGGCTTTTTCTATCAATACTTTATTCATCCCGGGGTTAAATTTTAGACATCCAGTAGCGTATACAACCATAACACAACAAACATACATACACACATACAGTATATCTCACATACATAAAAATCACTCACAGAAATGTAAAAATTAAAGAGCGATTGAAGTGATTACAAAGGTCTGGTATGGACTGACCATGTAATGCAGTGGTTCTCAACCTTTTTCAGTGATGTACGCCCTGTGAAATAATTTTTCAGCCAAGTACCCCCTAACCAGCACAAAGCATTTTTAGTTGAGAAAAAAAGACTTAAAACAGAGCAATAAAACATATTTTTCAAGATACAGCCGGAATTTTGCAAGACTCTGGTTTGGCCTTCTTTGCCACTTGTCCCTCCGTGTTTTCACAAGAATTACCGCTACGCTTCAACCACGACTCCATCGTTTCCGTTTTGACAATGATTGACAGGTGATGGTGGGTGGCATGTGACAGGTTGGGTCGAACCATCCTGGTATGGGGGGGGGGGGACTCTGGGTTTTTAGGATAATGAAATTGAATAGCCTACTGAAATATAAAATTAATTTTATGAACTTATATTTTCCTGAAATATTTATTATTGTTTTTAAAGTATTTTTGCATGGATTCTACTTTTTAAATATATGTATATTTTAAAATCTCACGTACCCCCTGGAATGCCTTCTCGTACCCACAGGGGTACGCATACCCCCATTTGAGAACCACTGATGTAATGCATTGACCATGTTAAGGGGCTATGGTTGAGTGTGTGCAATGGTGGTAGTGCAAAAGTGAACAGTGCAGGGATTGAACAGTGCATTTGAAACATTGTATTGATTTAATAGTTTTCTGAAAAGTAAAGTAATGTTATCAAACTGAACAATTGTAATTTTCAAATGCTGTCATTTTTAAACAGATGAGGACCTGAGAGGAGTTATAAAGAATCACAAAGCCAGTCTGAAGAGGAGGTTTGAGAACATATCTCAAGGCATCATCAAACCAGGAGCTGAGATACTCCTCAATAAGATCTACACAGAGCTCTACATCACAGAGGGAGAGAGTGAAGGGGTGAATAAGGAACATGAGGTTTGGCAGGTAGAGTCAGCATCCAGATCTCAAAACACAGAAGACACACCAATCAACTGCAATGACATCTTCAAGCCCTTACCTGGACAGGAGAAGCACATTAGAACTGTGATGACCAAAGGTGTTGCTGGCATTGGAAAAACAGTCTCAGTGCAAAAGTTCATTCTTGACTGGACAGATGGGGTAGCCAATCAGGATGTAGATTTTATGTTTCCCCTTTCTTTCCGTGGGCTTAATTTAGTCAAGGGTGATCAGTATAGTCTTCACTGGACTTCCACCCTGAGCTGAAGGAGCTGAATGATGGTGAAGGATACAAAGACTGTCAGGTTGTGTTCATATTTGATGGTTTGGATGAGAGTCGGTTGACTCTGGAGCTGGAACAGAACAGTAAGTTGTCTGATGTGAAACAAACATCATCAATGGATGTTCTGATCGCTGGCCTCATTCAGGGAACTCTGCTTCCCTCTGCACTCATCTGGATAACCTCACGACCAGCAGCAGCCAGTCAGATTCCTGCTCAGTACATCGACCAGGTAACAGAAGTACGAGGATTCAATGACCAACAGAAGGAAGAATACTTCAGGAAGAGAATCAGTGATGATAGTCAGGCTAACAGAATCATCTCACATATTCAGGCATCCAGGAGTCTCCATATTATGTGCCACATTCCAGTCTTCTGTTGGATTGCAGCCACTGTACTTCAGCAGATGCTGGAAAAGAAAAACATCAAAGACATTCCCAAAAAGCTGACTGAAATGTTCATACACTTCTTGCTCATCCAGACCACAAGAAAGGATCAGAAGTATCAGAGTGGACCTGAAACAGATACAAAAAAACTTCTGGAATCTCAGAGAAACATTGTACTGAAGCTGGCAGAACTGGCTTTCAATAATCTAGAGAATGGCAACCTCATGTTTTATGAGGAAGACCTGAGAGAGTGTGGCATATCTCTTTTCCACCAAGGCAGTTCTGGTGCTGGTTCGGAGTCAGTGCCAAATATCGAACCGGTTCTTTGCTTTTCCACACAAATAAACCTGGTTCTGGGCCAACAAAACAGGTTCCAGCTCAGCACCAACTCTGAACTGGTCTAGAGATAAGAACCGCTTACGTCAGGTGCTGGGGGAGATTGTGACGTAGGCTACCTAGTTCTAAAACAAAAACTTTGCGACGCCATTTTTTTTTAAACAGCTGTTAACGTTTGCTCAGCTGTTACTTTGGGTAGAACTAATGGACGGAAAACAGAAACAACCGTGGTCTGTGGAGGAAACAAACTGTCTGCTGGCTTTGTGGTCCTCCACAGAAATTCAAAGTAAATTGGAAGGAGCTGTGCGGACAAAACCAATCTTTGAAAAGCTAGAAAATGAAATGTCTGTAGCGGGTTACCAGAGGAGTGTAGACCAGTTGATAAACAAAATTAAAAAATTAAAAAAAGATTATCGGGACCAAAAAAGGGAGCTTGGGCGAAGTGGTAGCGGTCGTCAACGAAAATCCCCACATTTCGACGTCCTGGACTCCATACTTGGCGACCGGCCGGCATGCCAAACCACCGGGGCACTGAACTCTGCCACAGCCACAGCCTTGTTAGAGGCTATGGTGAATGGAGAGGCAGAAAATTCCAATGCTTCAGGTGGGTCTTATATTTCATATGTTTCAATGTCACTCATGTTTTTTAAAAAACTGTGTAGCCAGCTATGTATTGTTACAATGTTATAGTTACGACAACAAGCAAAATGTAGCAAGCTACCGCTAGCAAACTTAGCCTAGAAGCTACTTGGTTACCTTGGTTACAGTTGCTAAACGTTAACGTTTTCATAAGGCATTTACTAACGTTATGACTGCATTACAAAAAGCAGAAATTTGAATAAGTGTGTTGGACTTATTTCAGTCTGTGCTTTCAAACTCTGTTCCCTGTTTTGTTTTTTTAGAGTTGTCTGTCACTGGTGAGGAAGGGGATGTTGATGATACGGAGCTACCACCACCACCACCACCACAGGACTGCAGCTCACCGCGTCCGGTACCATCTGCCTCCATGTCATCACGGCAAGCCAAACGAGGTAAAATATTTTGTGCTATGTATTCCGTGTTTCCTTAATGTTTAGGCCTACATTTTATACATTACCTCATTGCGTATATTGTCCAACAAGCATTTAACCTTTACTTACTTACTTACTGCCCTTTATGCCTCCTGCCTCCAAGCATTTAACCTAGTTTCTTAAAATGAAGGGTCAGTATGTCCTACTGAAACGGTAGATTATGGTCAACATGCAGGTGCATTGTTTGCAGATTTTGTTAGAAATTGTTCAATTATGGTGGCAGCCAATGTAAAACAAACTGTAGCTTATCTGCAGTAATGTGTGGACTTGTACTAGTAGTGCACAGTACAGTACAAGATGCATTTATATTACAGCAACTATGCTCTGGTGGTAGATAGTTTGACATTGTCATCTAATCACACATTTTGGTTTGGTTTGTTTGTTTTCTACACAGCAAAAAGAAAGCGTGACAATGAGGAGCTGTTGGACTACATGGAGAAGGCTGACGATAAGTTCTTGCAGCTCAACAAGGACATGGCAGCAAAGATGGAGGCAGACACAAGCGCTCTGCTTGGGCTCATGGGGCGCATGGTGGCAGTGATGGAGGCGCAAGCAAACAAATAGAGAATACTGTTTATAATTTAATAAATATGTTATTTATTTATTTATTTGATTGTTAATGCCAATAAACACATGTTTATATATTTACCAACATTCTCACCCTTCCCTATTCCAAAAAACAGTTTTGAATATGTGAATGTGTGAATGTGCCGTGCAAACAAACCTCATTTGGCACAACACACACGGCACAACCGGTTAAAATAATTTCATGAATGTATTCCACATTAACTACCTATCCAAAATTACAGGGATAAATCAACAGATACTGTACATGTACCACAACACAAAACAGGTAACTGGCAGTAATGATGTATGAAAATCACTCCTCTATACTGAAATAGTTCATTAAGGCTGCTCTAATATCTGCCCCTTCTTGCTCACTATGCTCAGGTAATACCTGATTTGGAGGTTGAATGTCTAACTGCCTGTCTCTGCGATCCTCAATGTATCTGTCACCATGCTCTTCACAAATATTATGAAGCACACAGCAGGTCAAGGTCATTTTCTTGCTGAGCTCCAGCTTGCAGTCGTTTCTCTTGAGGAGACATCTCCAACGTCCCTTTAACCTTCCAAAAGCCATCTCTACAGCCGAACGCGCACTGCTCAATCTGTAATTGTAGGTGCGTTGTTCAGGTGACAGTCTTCCAGTGTCTGAGAAGGGCTTCATAAGCCAATTTTGCAGTGGGTAAGCGTGGTCACCGATGAGGTAGTGTCCAACATTAATGCCAGAGATTATCTTTTTGTTTTGTCCAAGTAATTCCCCATCACTTAGTTGCCCCCACAAATGTGATTGTCTTAGCACTCTTGCATCATGCACACTCCCTGCATAGCCCACACACACATCCCAAAACAGTCTTTTGCCGTCCACAACTCCTTGCAATATAATCGAGTGCCACCCTTTCCTGTTAAAATAGTCACGGGGATACTCCTCGGGTGCAATGATTGGGATGTGGCTTCCATCTATTGCACCAACACACTGTGGCATTCTCCAGCGGTTATTGAAGAAGGTGGCCATTTCAACCAGCTTAGCAGCATCTGGAGTGGTGATGTGTTTAGAGAGCAAGACCCTTATAGCAGAGTCACAGAAATCCTGAACACAGTTAAACACTGCTTATACCTAGCCCAAAAAGGTGGCCAATGGTTCTATACTCAATGCCGGCGGTAGCCAGCTTCCAGAGAGCAATTGCTACACGTTTTCTAACTGGAACAGCCATACGGTAATTGGTGTTCATTTTGACCATGAGATGCCTGACCTTATGGCATATGTATTCAAATGACTCCCGGGACACTCGAAAGTTTCGAATAAACTGTGTAGGGGTGAAAGCCGGCACAACTGTGTCCCACCAGGTTTGTGATAGGGGGTATGCCCAAACAGCATGTGTCCTCCTCGTTGCCCTCAGCCTTAATACAATCTGCAAAGGCAAAATCCTGTATCATTTGGTTTGTTTACAGATAGGTTATGGTATTGTGATGAGAAACGAAAATTGTACAGTATTGTACAGTAACGTTATTACATCCACGACACGACCCCCCCCCCCCCACACACACACACACCAAGAACACACACACACCCAAAACACTCTTACGCATACATTTCATTATTTATAATTCCCTTTATGAGTAGCAGCTACATGACAATACACTACTTGAACTATGAGCAGTAAGCTTGACGCTAACGTTAGAGCATTGATATGTTATGTTGCCATCGCATGCCTGCAAAATGTTATAATAATAATAGTCAAAACATGCAAAATAAATTACCTTTCTTCTTGAACGTATCCGCTGTCCATAGCGGTCACGAAGAGTTGTCAAAGCGCGTCTCCGAATTCCAGTGTGAATTTGTAAAGCCAGGAGCAAAAGCATTGGTATGTAGTCCTCCATTGTTTATTATGATTGATGACTTCATGACGCGTTGCTAGGACAACGGAGGTGCAAGCAGTGACTTAAAGACGTAGCCCTACGCTGGCTCGCAGTCTGTGGAAAATCGACTAGTTCTTAGATAATCTGGCGAGTGGAACCAGCACCGAACTGGTATAAGCACCAGCCCAGAACCAGCACCTGGTTCATATTGGTGGAAAAGAGATAGCATTGATGTCAGTGAAGCCTCAGTGTACTCTGGTATGTGCACCGAGATCTTCAAGACAGAATCTGTGTTTCACCAGAGGAAAGTCTACTGCTTTGTGCATCTTAGTGTCCAGGAGTTTCTGGCAGCTGTGTGCTTTGTGTTTCACTCGTATTTGGCTAAGAACCTTGAAGCTCTGAAATCCCTCATCAGTGATGAGCAGAGAGATGAACTTCATGATGAACCATCATTTTTATCTTCTCTTCAATCAGCACTAGGATTAAAAGACAACCTACATGTTTTACTTAAGAGTGCAGTTGATAAGGCTTTGGAGAGCCAGAACGGACACCTGGATCTATTCCTTCGCTTCCTTATGGGCATTTCTCTGGAGAGCAATCACAGACTTCTGCAAGGTCTACTGAACCACACACACAACAGCTCAAATAGCATCAAGCAAACATGTCAGTACATGAAGAAGCTCAACAGAGAAGGTCTCTCTCCTGAACGATGCATCAATCTTTTCCACTGCTTATTTGAAATGAAGGATGATTCCATGCACAAAGAAATTCAGACATACTTGTCATCACCAAAGAACATCAAACAGAAGTTGTCTCCTGCCCACTGTTCAGCACTGGCCCACATGCTTCTGATGTCTGAGGATGTGCTGGATGAGATTGACCTGAAGAAATACAACACATCAGATGAGGGACGTAGGAGACTGATCCCAGCTGTGAGGTGCTGCAGAAAGGCACGGTGAGTTTCTGATGGAGAGACTGTGCTAACTATAGCGACTAAATATAATGTTAACTCACTAGTCTACTACCTTGGAAATCCAGAGTTCTCGCGAGAGCACAATGGAATTGTCTCTGCGAGACACAATGGCAAAGAGCAATGATGCACGTTACTTTTACCCCAACATTCCGGGAAACCAGCTAAACTGATGAAGACAGCGCTGCAACGTTGGAGGACAGTACACATTGGTCGTAGTGTTATCCGATTGCGTCGAAGTCCGAAATAATTCAGAGTAAACATGGTCTAGTGTTATCCAATTGCGTGCAGTGAGATTTTTAAATGCATGCTTGTTGCCACCCCTCGAGTTGGGCCATTACATTGTTCTTTGCCAGACCCTTAATCTTTCTAGATTATCAGGGTCTAGATTTTCCAGGCTACTAGTCTACTACTAGCTGGGGTGAACCCAGACTAACCTGTTCTTTGACAGGCGTCAATGGGATCTTTTCCAGGGCCCATATTCACAAAAGAATTTTAAGGCTAAAAGTAGCTCCTAACTGCCGAATTTAGGATAAACTCCTAAAAATAATGGGTGTGTCACTCGTAACTTTAGGACTCCTAATTTTTTTGACTAAGTAACTCACAAAGCATTTGAGCCCTAAAAGTAGCACCTAAGTCTGGGACAGCTTAAAAAAAGTCGAGAGGACAGTTATGTCACGATGCCGATGCTTTGAAATGAACATGCGGTTCCAGGAGCTGTCAATCGCGAGGGAATAATTGTGCATTGTAATTAAGGGATGCAATAACGCCCCCAACAACCAAAACCATTCATTGCATGTAAACTAAATGTAACGTTTTATTGTGAATCAAATTGTTTCTCCTCTTTGCCAATGTAGGCCTATGTGTCTTCTTAAAGAATCATTTAAAACCTGTTGCAAAGATACTGCTTCAAACTGCAAAGATAGGCCTACTGTATTTCATTATGCTGCTAGGATATTTGCTTTGTCTTACTCTTTATTCATTTAGGCCATTTATTAATGATTGTGCATCCTCCACAGCACTTGTGTAGTGCACACATTCTCACCAGCAAGACCTGTCACCTGTCACTCTCATCATCATAGGGGAGGTTTTTACCATCATTCCCGCATTATAATCATTTGCCAATCAAGATGGTCACTTCAATCAAGCTCGTGCATGAGTAATGATGTCAACCATAGCAACAGAACTAGAGTTAAGACTTTTCCTTACTAAGAGTAGGTCTGAAAGGCTTTGTGAATAACTTTTAAGAGAAAACTCCTAGGTAAAAGTTTTTAGGCCTACAATGCACAATTATTCCCTCGCGATTGAGAACATCGCAACGTGACGTGAAATGCCACAAAGCGGCTTAGGATTGTTTGTGAATAGGTCTTAGTTAGTTAGAAGTCCTCTCAACTTCCATCTTTATTACAGGATTGTGGTTGATGGTGTGGCATAAATAAATTTCTTATATGTATACAATTGTCCACTTATAACATTACAAATCTTTCAGGTGTGTGTATGTGTATGTATGTGTGTAAATGTTCACTTCAGTTCTGTTCATCTTTATTTACCATTTTACCCAGGTACAAATACATGTACATTGGAAGTCTTGTCGGGTCTCACTGTCATGTGTATGTGTGTCTGTGTGTGTGTGTGTGTGTGTGTGTATGTATGTGTATGTGATTTGGCATGGGAATGATCTGCGAAAGATCACTTGATTGTGTTGATTTATCGGTGCACATTGTATCCCTTACATTTATCCATCTCTGCAATATTTTGTCTTTATTTCTGTTGTTATGCAGACTTGCTGAATGCAAACTCTCAGAGAAGTCCTGTGGAATTGTGGCTGCTGTTCTACAGTCACCAAACTCCCTGATAGAGCTGGACCTGAGTCACAACGACCTGGGGGATTCTGGAGTTCAGCTTCTCTCTAAGGGACTGTCTAGTCCTAACTGCAAACTGCAGACATTAGGGTTGGTGTTATGTCTTTGTAAAGGATTATTATTAGGACTACTGTGGCACATTATGGTTTGGTTGGTGTTTTATATGTGTCTTAAGGCCTGTCCACACTAAGTCCAATATCTAATTATCTATATATATAATCCCGTGTATATATAATCCCGTCCCGTGGTGGAGAGCAGGGGCGTCACTAGACCTTATTCACTGGGGCACGTGCCTTAGTAAAAGTCTCCAGTGCCCCAGTAAAATTGCTGCTCTCGCTGGAAACGGCATTCATGAGCGCATCCGTGCCTGCTTTAGTCATGAGCCTGTCACTTACCAGCCAATAAAATAAACAAAGAAAAAAGAAAGGGCCCATAATAGCCAATCAGGAAATAGCACCTCTGTAGCTGGGTAAGATTGAACGCAACAACCAATTAAAATCTTTCACATGATTCTTCCGAGTGTTTCGTTGTACAGTGGAAACCGCTGGATCACTTTGAGCGCAGAATAAGTCGTCCCCTGTTTTAATGTTACAACAAATTCACAACTTGTTTAACAGAAAAAAGTGGATCGCTGTTAGAGAATGTTGCCCACATAATTAGCATCTGATTTTCAATGCTTAGCGTCATTGTAGCCTAAATTTAGCAACAGTTTACCAGCTTGTGCTCTCTCCCTCACACACACACGCACACCATGCGTAGGCTGCATGCACACATGCAGAGAATTAATGATTTAGCCTACTTACTGTAGAGAGAGTCCTGTAAAAGTAGCCTATACTTTTTGTGAAGCTGTCTTACTGTAAAACTAAACATAGCCTTCTGATAAACTATTCAGAGATGGACATCAGAAAATTCTTCCTGAACAGAGGCAGAAGGAGAGGAACAGTGAGGAGAGATGAGGAGGACGAGGGAGTATGATAATTGTCCACATTAACGGTAACATTAACATTTATGTTGGTAGCCAGTGCTGTGATTTGATCTATGGTTTAATGGCAAACATTTGGCAAGCATTTGGAAATTATCACCAAAAGTCAGTATGAAGGCTTTAGTAGGCTATTTAAGCTACAAAGAACAGCAGTATTGCCAGGATGACTATAGGACTGGGAGGGAAGTATATCTCAATTTTGACTAAAAATAAGCTTCCCTTGTGTTAGTAGGAAAGCCTATTAAATTCATGCAGTGAGTATAGGCCTACTAATGCCTTTGTGTTTGAATGTTGCTGGATAGTGGCTGCTACAACAATTGAGGGAGAGAGTGCTAGTCCTACAGTATGACAGTGACAATAATGATTTTGATGCTTGTAGCCTACCCGTAGGCTAGCCATTTATTTCATATTGCGCGCACATTTTTTTATGTATTGGGAGTTGGGGGCCTGTGCCCCAGCAAAGCTCTAGGTCTAGAATCGCCCCTGGTGGAGAGGCTGATGTTCCGGCTGGAGTAAAAGGCAGCGACGATGCAGCTCGATTAGTTTCCAGTGCTTGAACTCTGGAATCCATGTTGATGATGGAGGAATGGATGTTGGACAGAAGTGCCAGGATATCGTCGGCTTTTCCCGCCGCGCTGGTTGCTGCTGCAGACGCGGGGGCGCGGACCTTCTTGCTCGGTGGGGCGACAGCGGAGGCTGGAGTCTGGCCTGCGGGCGTGCAATTCTTCCTTTTCTCCGTAGCCTTCCTCGGCAGGATCTGTGGATACTGGGCCGGGTGCAGGGTCAACACGGCAAAAAGCTCTTTGTGGGAAGCGCCGACCGGAGTGGGAATGTTGTGCTCGTACAAGGCCTCGAGGAGACGGGGAAGCGGCCACTCGCTTAAAGAGGTGGTTTGTTTACTAGCCAGGCGAGAGCTTCGGCGTTTGGCATTCTCGTCTCCGATCGGCTCCTCTACCTCGGTGGCTTGAGGCGGTTGGGTATCCAGGATGCAATCAGCTGACCAGTGATCATCCCCCTCGATGTTTGCCATAACGAGAAAGGTGAGCACAAATGACAGTATAAACTTAGCTCTCATGAAGACGCGTAGGCTCTATAGCAGAGTGGCTTGCAAAGGGAACGGCAATCCCAGCCATGTTAGAGCAGCTTAAAAGTAGGGCCTAAATGCCTCTCAGCCAATGACGAGCTAAGGGTACTCTCAGCTGACAGGCCAGCTGACAGCTTAGCTTGACTCCGTGGCCTGCCAGAACTAACGCTGTGCTCAATTTGTTGTTTGTTCCGTTTAATTGTCTAAAGAAAGACAGGCTATCCACAAACGTGAATAGTGGTCGGTCGCGAACGATCTAGTTCGTTCGAACGGGTCTTTAACTCATTGAGTGCCAAAAACGTAATATTACGTTTTTCCTTCCCATGCGTTGAGTGCCAAAAACGTAATATTACGTTTTTAGCTTTTTTTAAAAATTACGAAACTAGACACTCTAATACACCTTATATGTGATTTTGGGAACTCTGTGATGAATAGAAATGAACTATATGACGATCGTGAAACTCATGAAAACGGAGAATCTGGACATTTTATCTGGACATTTTATCATAACTCGGTTGCCGCTTTGGGTCGAATCAGTGACGCATGCACGTCAGGTCAAAACCAGGCCATTTTCGTGGGTCTATCACGAGGTGGCAGTCTCGCCAGGTCTCACTCATCACTTCCCGGAATGTTTACACGAGAAAGTAACAGGCAACACTTCATATTTCATGAAAGACGTTTATCTCCATTTCTAGAAAAAAACAGCGATTTTGATGAAAACTAGCCACTGTTTAGCTTGGGATTTCTCAGGAACAGAGGCGTGTAGAAATACACGGTTTGCACGCACTGAGAGCTTAAAGTTTCACCTTTTAATCGAGCTATTGTACGTGTTCATAGCTATAACACAGAATGTGCTGTGGCTGTACACAAATCATCAGCAATGGTCTAGATTGCTGGCACTCTAGGACAAAGCTCCCGAAAACAGCTTGGCATTCAATGAGTTAAAATGAACGACCTGAACTAGTTTGCCTTTCCAGTTCTTGTTCGTTCTTTCGTTCGTCGCTCAATCACACTGCTGTGAATGCCTATGGCCCAGCTTCCTTAAGGCGAGAGCCAAACCAATCGTATGCTGTTGTCCGTATTGTTTCTAAAACGTTCTCATCGAATTAGCCAATGAGGGGCATGAAAGCATAGCAACCGTTTCCATGAAAATAAACAAATGGGCTAGTGAGACTAGTGGGAAAGCATACGATAAAAAATAACGATAATGGTTTACATTAACAATTCTATTTTGCATTTCAATATTGGCATTTACATTTAAATATCTGTCTAATGGTAAATGCATGCTATCTTTGTATTTTTGTGTCATGCCAGGTTAATAAATCTCTCTTCAATCTGTCTCGTTCGTTCGTTCGTTCTCACGCCAAGACCAGGGGCGCAGCTACCCATTTTTTGAGGGGTATGCAACAACAAATTGCCCCCCCCCCCAAAAAAAAAACCCACACAAACGACTAAAGTAAAACAAAAGAACAAAAGAAATTCTGCCAATTTGAACTTGAAGTATTGTTAAACGGTGCATTGTCACTTTAAGAGAGTCTAAACGGTTCTCATAACATCCTTTTGCCAGCTGTTGCTCACAAAGGATAAGGCTGATCCAACTCTAGCCTTTGTTTTCCACATTATCAGCACAATAGTAAGCTATTAATATTAGGATTGTTAGGAAATGGAAACATGTAATGAGTTGTAGCTAGCGTGACATTTCTGTTTGCAGTTTGCCATTAAAAGTTCAGTATGAGCATGGTAGCCACCTAGCTATCTTAATTGAATAGGTTATGTTTCAATCGACATATGCTTAGCAAACGCTAGTTAACATGAATATTTGCAAGCCTCCAAGCACAGACGCCACACTTTAAATCCTACCTGTTGCTTTTCACCATCCACTTATTATGCGAAGCAGCGGTCATATAGGTTTAGTCAGATTTTTTTTTTCTTTTTTTCTTTTTCGCATGTCCAAATTTCCGTCAAGGATTCCCGGAACACTGAAAGACCAGGGTACACAAAACTTGGTAGGCATGTAGCCCCACATGGATAGCATGGAACCATCGTTTTTTGTTTTGATCTGTAGCCCCCCCGCTGGACTTGACCCCCCGAAAGGAGGGTAGGGCAGACACAGTTTTCTGTGAATATCTCGAGAACCGTAAGGTTTAGGAGGACCATTTTTTTTTTGTATGTTGATCTCAAGGGGCCATGTCAACCCATTCCATAACCACTCATTTCATGTATAGCGCCACCTAGTTAAACACAAAAAAGTAAAAATGAGGTGTTGTAATCGCAGGTATCTGTGACCTAACATAGTCAAAATTGCACGAAATTGGAAGTGTAGGATCATTATGACACCCTCCGAATGCATGCCAAGTTTTGTGAACTTTTGTTAATGAGGGGCCTTACAATAAAATCATTTACGTACATTTATTGCCCGTACACCAACAAGGATTCCCGGAACACTGAAAGACCGGGGTACACGAAACTTGGTGGGCATGTAACCCCACATGGATAGCATGGAACCATCATTTTTCGTTTTGATCTGAATATCTTGAGAACCGTAGGGCCTAGGATGACCATTTTTTTCCGTATGTTTGCCTCCAGGGGTCATCTTAACCCATTCCATATGCACACATGTGCATAAACAGATACACACACACACATACATTCACAGTAATCATACGTATGACACATACTCACACAGTAGACATATACGCTTGCATGCACAGGCACATACGCAGGCACACACACAAGCACGCACACACACACACACACACACACACTCACACACACACACACCCACACACATAACATAAACATAACACAAACAATCAAGAATTTCTCAGAATTATGAACAGGCAAGATGGAGGTGTGGTTGTAAAATGAATTTTACATGTGAAATCTATGAACTAATCATGTTTTGGTACTTGTTGTCTAGCAGATACCAGTGAGAATTGAGTGTGGATAATGCAATTTAGTGAGACAGAATCATATAGGCCTTTCAGCGTGATTTCTTTTTGTGGAAAAAATGTGCTGGACTGGGCGGCGGTCATATTTTGTACCGCTCTGCGGTACATCTAGTTTCAGTACACTTATTGCACAGTTGTATGTACATACATTTTATGTCTTCTACATAATGTTCTGAATAGCGTGGGGCGGACCTAATTTGCATAAAATGCCAGAGGGACCCTTTTTGGGGAGACACACTGAGAGAAAGATCTGTGATGCAGCGTGATAAGCGCATTTTACACAGAAATGTAAAAATATTAACTTTTAAGTTTAGTTACTACATTGGATTTGTAAAAAATGTGTTGAAGATATTTTAATGATTGATGCGACACACACAGTTGTCCAATCAAAGATTTTATGCTGAAGCGGGAATCAGCCAAACACAAAGACACCATTACACAAGGGAAGTCAATAAAACAAGCACGATACACGAACAGGATAGTCACATACAATTCACCGGGTAAAACACATGAGGTACAACGTAAAGAAAGACTACACAAGCTAACACATACATGACACGGTAAACGCAATTACACTCATTACACAAACCAGCATTCACACACATTGCATTCTGGGAGGCTAGCACTCAGTCCAAAAGACACCGACATTACAATATGTTATTTTAAGAGCGCATTGTCGACAGTCATATTGGCGGAAGAGATGCATTGAAGATACATACAAGATCTGGTTTTAGCTCCTTTGGTAACAAGCTGCCAACGAGGTACATTGAGAAAGTCTACAAGCTTGCTGTGTTAATACAATGTGGTTGCGGCAAGCAGCTGTTATAAGTGTTGTTTTACTGTCAGTTTTCACAGGATTATGGTCGACGATGGAATAAAGATCACCCTGTTTTTTACTGAACATTGTGTATCTGCGCGCTAATGGGGAGCTACAACTACGTTGTGTGTTTTGGAGGGTACCTCTAAAAGTTAGTGAAAATATAGTTCAGCCCCCGACTCACACAAGTCTCAAGTCAAGGCAAAAGGCACATGTGAAGCACATTTGAAGATGCACTGTTAGCAGATGTAAGCAGCCCTTAGCTACAGGATAAATATCCTTTGGATTTGTCGTTTTTTTATTCAGTTATTCAATATTATTGGGATAAGTGTTGTTTTTTTCAGGCTATATGTTACATGATAACCACTTATCAGTCAATAATGAAAGTAAATAACTATGTAGAAATGTTTTGTTGTTGACTATGAGACCACAGTGAAGTTAGTGTCACTTTGCCTATGAGTTAAAATAATAGACAAAGTGCAGATGCATGTAGGCTATACTCTGCTAGTCACAAACAGGTTTTAGTAAAGATTTAGTGGAATCCCTGTTACATAGGTTCTTGTGTGCAAACAGATTCTTTCAAATGCGCCGCTGACTATCAAAATACCATGTGCTGTTTGAAGTTGCGCTTTTTGCTCTGTTAAAGGGTATGACAGATGTTATTCTCATTGGTTTAAAGGATGTTACGCCCAAAACACACCCATGACTGATTAAGAAACATAAGAACAACCCTTTTGTGCCAAGCACCCAGCGTTTGATCACAAAAGCACAGCATTATATTAGTGAATCTGGACTGGCCACGCCTTTAATGTCTATAAATGTTATGACTCTGACCATCCGTTTCTGATCGCCAAAATAGGGCCCAAAACCACACACATTTGCACGCAATCCGATTAGTTGATATAGATGCACAAAATTCACTCTGTGTTTTATTCTGACAGGAGAAAATGGGATATTATTTGTCTAAACCATCACCTCCCCCTGATCCCAGTAAGTATCCAATAAATTCTACACATAAGTGCACACACATACATGTATTGTAGATACAAACCATGTTCCATCTGATTGGTCTTTGTGTCTTCTAGTGATGGAAGCTGGCTGGTGTGAAATCAACTGGGGGAAAGTCTAATGTATCATCTTTTCTGTCTGTCAAATTTTGATCTTTAATGTGAATTTGTTGAGAAATGGATCACAACATATTCTGCAACATTCCTAAATATTCATAACCTGGCCCTAGCCAGATGAATTTCGCTCCGCCTAGCTCCACTCATCCATCTGGAACCGATCCATTGAAGTGTTGCTTCAGAAGGCTGGACCTAATCAAAAAATGCTTGCATATGATTGAATAAGCCACTTGTCCGTCATCTATTGACGTGCTACTTCAACCACTCACATCGAAGCCAACCCGTGACGCTGATAACAGTCTCACAGTCGCTTCTACGCTATGTCACATCTATGAAACTCCCGCCCTGCGTCCTGATTGGCTAAACCATAAAGTTGGTTGGAGAAATCACTCTCAATGGAAGAGGTTCCAGATGGATGTGAGTGAAGCTAGGCGGAGCTAAGCGGAACGACATTCATCTGGCTAGGGCCAGGTTAAAATATTCAGACAGTTGAACTGAATCTTCCATGAACATATTATGTATGTTTTTATTGTATATAGTCAAAACAATGAGATGAAGAAGAATCTGAGGAAACTTCAACTCAAGAATCCTGCTGTTGAGCATCTCCGCATCCTTGTGATTGGCCCTGTTGGAGCCGGAAAGTCCAGCTTCATCCAGTCTGTAAAGGGCATATTTCTGGACAAGATGATCAACACAGCTTGCAAAGTGGCAACTGGTTACCACAGCTTTACTAAGACAGTGAGACTGTTTCTGTGTATTCATTATGAACGCATCAGTGTTGCATTATTATAATGGTTGAGTTAAATGAAAGGTGGCTAGAAATACATTTTATATAGCAGGAATTAGCAAAATACTCAACTGCCTTGCAAGGTTATTATTCCAATGTGTTATTAGAATACAACCAACAAATTTGAAGATGAACGTGGAAGGAATCTGCCATTTGTCATCAGTGATGTCATGGGACTGGAGAATGGAAGGGATTCTGGAGTGCAGCCTAGCGACATCATCAGTGCCTTAAAAGGTCACATTCCAGAGGGCTACACGGTACAACTACAGGGCAACCACTTAAAAAAGGCACAATGATTTACATTATATTAATATTAACTCATTGAATGCCAAGCTGTTTTCGGGAGCTTTCTCCTAGAGTGCCAGCAATCTAGACCATTGCTGATGATTTGTGTACAGCCACAGCATATTCTGTGTTATAGCTATGAACACGTACAATACATCGATTAAAAGGTGAGACTTTAAGCTCTCAGTGCGTGCAAACCGTGTATTTCTACACGCCTCCGTTCCTGAGAAATCCCAAGCTAAACAGTGGCTAGTTTTCATCAAAATCACTGTTTTTTTTCTAGAAATGGAGATATAACGTCTTTCATGAAATATGAAGTGTTGCCTGTTACTTACTTCTGGAAACATTCCGGGAAGTGATCAGCGAGACCTGGCGAGACTGCCACCTAGTGATAGACCCATGAAAATGGCCTGGTTTTGACCTGACGTACATGCGTCACTGCCAGCCATAAGCTCACACAGCCCTCCTCTGAGAGCTCTACGTCCACATCGCCACCTGCAGGCCATCAGAGGGAAAGACACGCAAGAGCACAGAGCAAATGCCAGCAACAAAAGTAGGCGTGACAGACCCAGCACAGACGAGCAGGGCCCTTACAGTAAAGTGTAAACCATTGTTGTGTCAGGTAGCTAGCATCTCCACCACTGAAATGATGATTTGTGTTTGCACTCATGGTAATCAGTGCTTTAGTAGAATGGACTTCTCTGCTTGGTTAATTTAAGATTTTTTTTTTCATAAGGCTTCATGATTATTCTAATGATCAGGGAAATTGGAATGGTTATTCCATGATAATGATATGTGTCCAGTATACAACATGGGGAAAAAGTGTGTGTGCTCCCTGTTAAAACATCACAGCCATAAAACACACAAAGCGATCACAAAGCGATACTGCCTCACCTTATGTAGGTTGTTCACACACACACACCCAGTCCAGTACAAATGCTAAACCACAATCTGCATCATGCACCGCTTTCTGTCTGTGAAAGTCAAACTGTTTTTGCAAGCTAGCTGATGATGACACCCAGTAGCCTACAGTACATAGTGGTATAAACACAGATCTCTTCTCATAAAGGTAGGATAAACACAACTAATAACCTCTAATGCTTTGCCCTAATGCTTCTAATGCTTTGCATCTTCTCTCCATTACTAATTGTGTGCACTGTATGGTTCAGCCCCAGGATTCAAACTAGCAGCACCTCATTTGAATGACAGCCAGCCGCTCACACAGCCCTCCTCTGAGAGCTCCACACCCCCACCTACAGGCCATCGTAGTATCAGCGTCAGGCACAGTGTAAACTAATCGTTGTGTCAGGTAGGGCCCTACCAGTAGTAGCATCAGTGCAAACAAATAGTTGTGTCAGGTAGCTAGAACCACTGAAATGCTGAGCTGTGTTTTCACTCATGGTTTTAGGGATTCAGTGTTTTAGTAGAATAGACCTTTCTGCTTGGTTGTTTTAAGAATTCTTATTTTTATAAAGCTTAGTGATTATTCTAATGAACAGGGACATTGGAAAGACAATTATACTGTATGTGTATTCAACATGGGGAAAACAATGTGTGTACCCTGTTAACATATCAGCCATAAAACACTGTCACAAACCCACAGGCCTACTAGCTCATCTTATGTTCACATCTTATGTCCTGTACAAACACTAAACCACACGCTGTTTCATGCCAGCCATCATTTCCTGTGAAAGTCAAACTCATTTTGCAAGCCTTTCTGTGAAAGTCAAACTCTTTTTGCAAGCTTGCTGATGATCATATCCAGTAGCCTACACAGAGATATAAACGCAGAGCTCCTCTTCTCATAAAGGTAGGACAAACACAACTAATAACCTCTCTAATACAGTGTTCTTTCCATTTGTGCTAGCATGAACAAAATTATCAATATGTAGGCTATGTCATAAGAAGTGAGAAGGTTGTAAAGACAACAATGGTATCATTTACTGTCCTAGTTTCTGTTTTTTTTTCTGCACAAACCTAGTTTGCATTCTGCTCAGACCTAGCTTGTGTTGCAATGATTATTGTTGATTGTGAGTGGTATTGAGCCCTGGTCCTCTTGCCATCATGTCAAGTATAAAACCAATGACTGTGTTAGGTCATCTAGTTTGTCTTGATACCAAGATCTTCATCCTAGCTGTAGAACTGAGTTAAGGAAAGTCAGTTCTACAGCTCAACCACATTCACCTGTGGATCAATGTTTTTTATTATTATTATTATTATTATTATTATTATTATTATTATTTAATATACATTATTATTGTTATTATTCATATATATATATATATATATATATATATATATATATATATATAAATTAATTGATTCATTCATTCATTCAAAGTAATCATGGTGATTAATGTGTTAATGTGTTTGATAGCAGCATGGTGGTCATTTTGTTGTGAGTCTTTGATCTTCATTATCAGAAATATATATCTCATATACTAAATGTTTACTAATTGATTACGTGAATGAAGTGATGAGAAAAGTCAGTGAGTGAGAGACACACCAGGAATGTTCAGAGTGCAGGTCAGCATGTAAGGAAGACCCGTCAGACAGAGGGACACCAGCCATAAGCCCAGACAGCCCATTAGGCCCTAGCAGTGGTGTAGTCTAGTTAGCTGTAGTGGGTATACTGTGGTTTAGTCTAGTTAGCTGTAGTGGGTATATTGAGATGTAGTCTAGTTAGCTGTAGTGGGTATACTGTGGTGTAGTCTAGTTAGCTGTAGTGGGTATATTGATATGTAGTCTAGTTAGCTGTAGTGGGTATACTGTGGTTTAGTCTAGTTAGCTGTAGTGGGTATATTGAGATGTAGTCTAGTTAGCTGTAGTGGGTATACTGTGGTGTAGTCTAGTTAGCTGTAGTGGGTATATTGAGATGTAGTCTAGTTAGCTGTAGTGGGTATACTGTGGTTTAGTCTAGTTAGCTGTAGTGGGTATATTGAGATGTAGTAAGGGAGGTCAGCAGTGGACAGACAGAGGGACACCAGCCATAAGCCCAGACAGCCCATTAAGCCCTAGCAGGGCCCTAACAGTGGCCCACAGACTAGGAGGGCCCTTTAGTAGCATCGGTGTGTGCTAATAGTTTTGTACAAAGTAGGACACATACAACAATAGCAATAAGCTCTTCTATGTGAAATGCAGCTTTCGTATAATGTAAAGAAATGCAGCTTTCGTAATGTAAACTAGATGTACCGCAGAGCGGTACAAAATATGACCGCCGCCCAGTCCAGCACATTTTTTCCACAAAAAGAAATCACGCTGAAAGGCCTATATGATTCTAACTGTCTCACTAAATTGCATTATCCACACTCAATTCTCACTGGTATCTGCTAGACCAGGGGTTCCCAAAGTGGGGAGTCGCGGGACGGCGAGGGGTGGGTCGCGAAATGATTTCCATAAATCAAATAAATTTGGAAAAAAAAAAATTCTGAAAAATTATGACTGGATAAGATCACCATTCACTGTAACCACCGCAAGTCATCTGTCAGCAGGCATGGAGGACGCACTGGTTGAGCTGTCATGTGACTGCACTTTAAAGACAGATTTTAATTCCAAGACGCTTGCTGAGTTCTGGATTTCAGTCGAGAGGGAATATCCACAGCTATCCAAGGCCGCGATGGACGTACTGACGCCGTTCTTTGCACTGACATATATTAAAAACAAATACAGATCGCGTCTAAATGTGGAGGATGATCTCCGTGTGGCCGTCTCCACAATTAAACCAAGAATGGACTTGCTGTGTTCCGCGCATAGGGCGCATCCATCTCATTAGATGAGATTAACGCTGAAACGTAGTTGACAAAATGTAAATTTGCGCAGCAACAATGTATATGTTTACAACAGTTTGTGGATATTACCCTGACTGAGATATTCTTCTGTTAAAGCAACACCAAATAATTTTTTGTACATTAAAATATTGTTTCCAAAATCATCAAGTCGTAACAGGGTGAACGGCACTTCTGCATTCTCTTCGCGACCCTCTATCGGCTATAACCGCACTATGCAAGTTTGCCAGATCGGGTAGCGGATCTGTAGTTCGATGGAATGAGACATAAGAAACTACAAATTTGACTTGCTTCTGATGTCGCAATACATTATACTTTCATAAAATCATGCAACGTACTCTACCGTTATTTCCAAAGGCAGTGCTGGATAAACAAGCGTGCGTGCGACAGGAAAAGTGCTTTGGTGTTGCTTTAAAATGGAAATTAAAGTAATGTTTCAAAGTTAAGTTTGCACATGACAGCAATAAGGTGAACTCATGGATATTATTTTTTGACTAAGGTATTCTGCTTTTATCATATAGTAAATTTCTATATGTAAAATCATAACAGGCTGCTCTGTTCTTTTGTGTTGTCGTTAAGCCCGTGTTTGGATAAGCCTAGTGCGTACGGCCAGTGCGCACATTTTATTTTATTTTTTGAGTCACATCCAGGGATAGTGGGGGTCGCCAGTCTCTGGCACGGTTATTTTGGGGGTCGCGGGTTGAAAAGTTTGGGAACCCCTGTGCTAGACAACACGTACCAAAACATGATTAGTTCATAGATTTCACATGTAAAATTAATTTTATACAACCCCACCTCCATCTTGCCTGTTCATAATTCTGAGAAATTCTTGATTGTTTGTGTTATGTTTATGTTATGTGTGTGGGTGTGTGTGTGTGTGAGTGTGTGTATGTGTGGGTGTGTGTGTGTGTGTGTGTGTGTGTGCTTGTGTGTGTGCCTGCGTATGTGCCTGTGCATGCAAGCGTACATATGTCTACTGTGTGAGTATGTGTCATACGTATGATTACTGTGAATGTATGTGTGTGTGTGTGTGTGTATCTGTTTGTGCACATGTGTGCACATGAAATGGGTTAACATGACCCCTGGAGGCAAACATACAGAAAAAAATGGTCATCCTAGGCCCTAAAGTTCTCAAGATATTCACAGAGAACTGTGTCTGCCCTACCCTTCTTTCGGGGGGTCCAGTCCAGCGGGGGGGCTACAGATCAAAACGAAAAATGACAGTTCCATGCTATCCATGTGGGGGTACATGCCCACCAAGTTTCGTGTACCCCGGTCTTTCAGTGTCCCGGGACTCATTGACGGAAATTTGGGCATGCGAAAAAGAAAAAAAAAAAAAAAAATCTGACTAAACCTATATGACCGCCGCTTCGCTGCGCGGCGGTCATAATAAGGTAGCTAGAATTTGCCCCACTGAAATGCTGAGCTGTGTGTTTTTTTAAATAGTGTTAGATACGAGACTGAACTTCACCTTGGTTGATAGAAGAATTCTTATTTTCATTAAGCTTTATGAATGTTTGCATTAAAGGGAAATCGGAATAACTATGTGTGGTGTTCAGCGTTCAACATGGGAGAGAGTGTGTGCGTTCCCTGTACAAATATTACAGCCATTAAACATGGTCACAAAGCAATATTGGCCCATTTTATGTGTTTTGTTCCCACGAGCACTTATCCGATCCTGCACCCACACTAAACCACACGCTGCTTTGTGTCAGTCACCACTTCCTGTCTATGAAAGTCAAACTGTTTCTGCAAGCTGCTGATAAGCATATAAACATCCTCTCCTCACAAAGTAGGACACATACAACAATAGCAATAAGCTCTTCTATGTGAAATGCAGCTTTCGTATAATATACAATATATAATACCGTGGCAATACTTCTAAAGACAACAATGTTATCATAATGGCCTAGCTTTTCTCCACAGCCAAATCTAGATGTGGTTAATAAGTATATGTTGATTTGTATAAAATGCCTGAGTTAACTTAATAGTAAAATACACCTACTGTAGAACCTTGCCCAACTGATGATGACCTCTTGAAGAGCTCTTTTTCTAATTGTGTGTGTGTGTGTGTGTGTGTTTGTGTTTGAGTAAAATATTGTTGATGTGAAGGTATATATAGTGAACATATTTGTTCTGCTTTAAGTAGCCTCCTTTAGTAACACATCAGCCTACACATGCACACACACAGATGAGGATGAGGATGAGGTGTTGCGGGGGCAGGTGAGGAAGTGGAGGTGTTTCGGGGGCAGGTGAGCAAGAGGAAGTGGAGGTGTTGAGGGGGCAGGTGAGGAAGAGGAGGTGTTGGGGGGGCAGGTGAGGAAGATGAGGTGTTGGGGGGGCAGGTGAGGAAGAGGAGGTGTTGGGTGGGGGCATGCAGGTGAGTCATGCAGTCATTCTTGGATGACTTTATCAATCTGAACCAATCTCCAATTACCCGTCTCAGGATTTGTTTAGCCTTATCATGAAGAACCCCATCCTCATTTACATGTAAACCCTTATCATGAAGAACCCCATCCTCATTTACATGTAAACCCTTGTCATGAAGAACTCATCATAATTTACATTCAGAAGTGATCAGGTAGATCAGATCCAGAATTTAGCATTTTTTTCTCCAGACATTCTGTCCGTGTTTTTGTTTGTTTGTTCGTTTCTGCTCGGCAACTACACATGATACCGGTCATTTTCTGGCTGGTAATGTAAACACTGACACACACAAACACAAACTTTTTGATGTAATTAACAAGTCTTAAATTGGAAAAAAAAAGTTGTTAGAGTAATCTGCTTTGATATTCACCATTTCTCATTTTACTCTGTGACACAGGGAGAAATGGCGTGGCTATTTAAAAAAAAGATTACTCTGCCTTCTCCATGTGAGTACATGTACACACACACACACACACACACACACACACACAATGATAATAATAATAAGAAGCAGAAGGATAAGAAAAAGAAGAAGAAGAACAACAATAACAATAATAAGGAGATACATTTTTTAACATTATGTTTCATGCAGTGATGGAAAAAGATTGGAGAGAAATCAAATGGGGGTAAGCAAAGCATCAGTGCATTTCCCTTAGCAATCATCAATCATTGATATGTCCTATGTGTGGAACATGAGTAATTTCGCTGATAAAAGCAAATCATATCCTAAACCGTTTTCTAAAATCAATCACTGATGTCTTCTGTTAGTGGAACCGAAATAATTTAGCTGATATGGAACATTTGTTTGAGACAGAGACAAAGAGAAGGAACTTAAAGCACTGAAAAGCAAAGTGCAGGAACTTCAACTCGGCAGTCCAGATGTCCAACATCTGCGGATCCTCATGTACGGACCACCCGGAGCCGGGAAGTCCAGCTTCGTCAACACCATCGACAGCATCTTTCAGGACCGCATGACCAGTGCAGCCACTGTAGATGCAGCAACTGATGTCAGCTTCACAAAGATGGTAAGACAGTTTCCTCATTGCAGTTTCTTACTATAGATCTCTAAAGTTTAAGACGAAGTCTTTATGAAGACCAACGGGTATCGAGACCGAGTGCAGACTAAGACCAAAGCAGGGCGAGACCAAGTCCAGACTAAGACCAAAGCAGGGATAGACCAAGTTAAAACCAAGTCCAGACTAAGACCAAAGCAGTGCAAGACCAAATCCAGACTAAGACCAAAGCAGGGCGAGACCAAGTCCAGACTAAGACCAAAGCAGAGCAAGACCAAGTCCAGACTAAAGCAGAGCGAGACCAAGTCCAGACAAAGACCAAAGCAGGGCGAGACCAAATCCAGACTAAGACCAAAACAGGGATAGACCAAGTTAAAACCAAGTCCAGACTAAGACCAAAGCAGTGCAAGACCAAATCCAGACTAAGACCAAAGCAGGGCGAGACCAAGTCAAAACCATGTCCAGATTAAGACCAAAGCAGGGCAAGACCATGTGAAAACCATGTCCAGACTAAGACTAAAGCAGAGCGAGACCAAGTCCAGACTAAGACCAAAGCAGTGCAAGACCAAGTCCAGACTAAGACCAAAGCAGAGCAAGACTAAGTCCAGACTAAAGCAGAGCGAGACCAAGTCCAGACTAAGACCAAAGCAGGGCGAGACCAAATCCAGACTAAGACCAAAACAGGGATAGACCAAGTTAAAACCAAGTCCAGACTAAGACCAAAGCAGTGCAAGACCAAATCCAGACTAAGACCAAAGCAGGGCGAGACCAAGTCAAAACCATGTCCAGATTAAGACCAAAGCAGGGCAAGACCATGTGAAAACCATGTCCAGACTAAGACTAAAACAGAGCGAGACCAAGTCCAGACTAAAACCAAAGCAGTGCAAGACCAAATCCAGACTAAGACCAAAGCAGTGCGAGAACATGTCAAAACCAAGTCCAGACTAAGACCAAAGCAGTGCAAGACCAAGAACAGACCAAAGCAGGGCGAGACCAAGTCCAGACTAAGACCAAAGCAGGGCGAGACCAAATCCAGACTAAGACCAAAGCAGGGCGAGACCAGGTCAAAACCATGTCCAGATTAAGACCAAAGCAGGGCGAGACCAAGTCCAGAAATGAGGCTATTGACATGACTTATTATGAAATGTGAAACAGAGGCACCATATTGGGGCTCAGCTATGGCTAAAATCTATATCATGGTATAACTTCAACTATGATAACAATAAACAATCACAGTACAGTACATACGTCTTTCTTAACTTTTCAGTACACTGTAAAACTCATTGAATGCCAAGCTGTTTTCGGGAGCTTTGTCCTAGAGTGCCAGCAATCTAGACCATTGTTGATGATTTTTGTACAGCCACAGCATATTCTGTGTTATAGCTATGAACACATACAATGGCTCGTTTAAAAGGTGAGACTTTAAGCTCTCGGTGGGTGCAAACCGTGTATTTCTACATGCCTCTGTTCCTGAGAAATCCCAAGCTAAACAGTGGCTAGTTTTCATCAAAATCGCTGTCTTTTTCTAGAAATGGAGATATAACCTCTTTCATGAAATATGAAGTGTTGCCTGTTACTTACTTGTGTAAACTTTCCGGGAAGTGATCAGCGAGACCTGGCAAGACTGCCACCTCGTGATAGACCCACGAAAATGGCCTGGTTTTGACCTGATGTGCATGCGTCACTGATTCAACCCAAAGCGGCAACCGAGTTATGATAAAATGTCCAGATAAAATGTCCAGATTGTACGTTTTCATGAGTTTTCGATCGTCATATATTTAATTTCCATTAATCACAGAGTTCCCAAAATCACATATAAGGTGTGTTAGAGTGTCTAGTTTCGTAATTTAAAAAAAGCTAAAAATGTAATATTACGTTTTTGGCACTCAACGCATGTTTTGGCACTCAATGAGATAAACAGCCTCTATCAAATTACACCTTGTTGGTTGAATGTTATACATCCAATCATAGTACTGCATCATCTTAAAGGTTTGTTATGAGTGGTCCTGCCTGGTCTTGAAATAAAGAAAAATTCAGAGACAAGAGCGAGACCATGGTAAAGGGGATTCGAGACCAATATTGACTACAACACTTCTGCTATATTCAATTCCCCAGAGCCCTATTAGAAATTCTCTGTTTACCTTTACTGCATCAAACACTTGACTTTGACTAAGTCGTTGTTAGGAGATTCACGGCCATCAAGTTGTTCGACAATTCTTAACTTTGTTCACTTCACTGTGTGTTACACATAGAGAACACAGAAAGAAGAAATGCATTCCATTAATCAGATTACTTGTTTACATGGTACCTTTTCTGGCAAAACCACCTCTCTCAATCGATTTAAAATTGGAACGAATTTAGTGAATGAGTGAGAGTGGGGTTGGTAAATAAGTTCAAAAATGCATAAGGTGTGATGTAGAATGTGTACTATGATTATGATTAGCTTGTTTGTTTGTTTGTTTGTTTAGTTTCAAATCCAAAAAAACAAAAACAAATGAGATGTGATTTTTTACACAATGATTATGATAACTTTTTTGTTTGTTTGTTTAGTTTCAAATCCATAAAATCAGAAAAGGTAAATCTGGACAACTGCCATTTGTCATCTGTGATGTCATGGGATTGGAATCTGGTGACTCTGGAGGGGTGCATCCTGAAGACCTTATGAAAACCTTAAAAGGTCACGTTAAAAATGGCTACAAGGTAACAACACCCCCTTAAAGGACACATTCATAATGGCTACAAGTTAACAACACACCTTTAAAGGCCACATTATACTGTAGATGTGGCCTTGGTTACAAGATAACACATGATTGGCACGATGTATTCACATGTTGACTTTTTCACCGCGGAAGGGGCAAGATATGTGGCGTTACAAACTAACCCCATGCATTTCTATAGAGGATTTTTTCAGTGCTGTGTCTCCTCATTAGAAAGTCTCTGTTTTAAGTCAATTGATGCTACTTTCTTTCTACCCTGCAGTTGAACCCTAGAAGCCCCATATCAGACAGCGATCCACACTACAACAGCTGTCCCTCTCTGGGTGACAGAATCCACTGCCTCGTAGGCATCGTCCCCGCTGACAAGGTGTCTCTGATAGACGATGACTTCTTCAAGAAGATGAGGGAGATAAGAATAAAAGCCAGTGAGCTGAGTAAGTAGCTATCAAACTAATGTTTTCTTCAAATGCATGTATTAATTAATACAGACAAGGCCCTCTCAACCGTCCAAGAGGCTGTGTTGTGCTTCTGTGTCGAATCGACGGTGTAGCCCCACAGAGCCCCTCTGGGTCTCCATGTACCCCCTTCCAAGGGGCCTATACGCTGTTGCTTGACGAGCACCTCCAAAAATTGCAACTTTGTGTCAGTGCGACGTATATTGCAAGGACTGTGATTGGAATTTACCCTGTGTGTTGATACCCAGCTGCTTCAAACAGCCAACTGTGGGTAGTAACAACAGGCTAGTTTGCTGACATAAGAAATGTTTTGATTACAATGACAGGATTATCTGATTGTAGTGTGTTTATCTGTCAGTAACATTTTGAAATCAGCACTTTGACAGCAAGCAGTACTTTTTGGGCAGTTGTGGGCCATTTGCCAGCTAACATAACATAAACTGGGTGGCAGACACCTTGCAAATAGCCTCAGACTTACAGTATTGACTGTGTTTATTTATAGATACACTTTTACAAAATGTAAACAAGAAAAGGCCCAACAAATAACATTAATAATTCAGCACTGCAGTCGCAATGTTCAGTTTGCCATTTTGATTACTGTTTTGGTGGTGAGCGATGCAGAGACAGGAGGCGCAGAAGGTTCAAAAGGTTCACACCATCGTCAAGGCAGCGGCGCAGTCACTGCGTGGAGTCAGCGCAGAACCGTAAAACAGCATCACAATAAACTGTTATATCTATTATTACACGCATAATCAGTCAGCGCAGAACCGTAAAACAGCATCACGATATACTGTAATATCTATTATTATGACCGCCGCACAGTCTTTTGTGGAGATATTCACAAAAGACTGTGTCTGCCCTACCCTACTTTCGGGGGTCCAGTCCAGCGGGGGGGCTACAGATCAAAAAACGAAAAACGATGATTCCATCCTATCCATGTGGGGCTACATGCCCACCAAGTTTTGTGTACCCTGGTCTTTCAGTGTCACGGAAATCCTTGAGGGAAAATTGGCCATGCGGAAAAAAAAAAAAGATCTGGAAGAATCCTCAAACATATTGAATTCATATGCATATGCACTGCATTTTTAAGAGCATACTGTTGTGAATATCATGGACATTGAACAATAGACATAGCTGAATTGCCCCTCTTAAAGGCCAGCTCGGTAATGATGACAGAACATTCTGGGAACTCTGAACTTGAGTAGTCTGACCACATGGCACAGTTCAGTGATTGCCAGTGTGAGTAGGCGGTTGTGTCTCTTATGCTATGTCCAATTTTATGTGTGCGTTTTAAGTAAAAAATAAATAAATTTAAAAACACACCCAAACCACCCAAATTCACTGAAGCACATCACCTGGTTGGAGAATAAAGGAGAATCAATTTGCTGGACAGCTGGGCTGCAATATCTGTTATACTACTGGGTGAGCACAATTGCAAGACCACAGAGATCGGGTTTCAACAGAGTTTAATGTCTGACAAACTAAACGGAAGCCCACAGGCTTTACTTCAGAGAAGTCTTTCAGTCAAAAAGTCATAACACACAGAAGATCCATCCAATAGAGGAATAAACAAAGAAACAGAAGTCCCGGTACAATTCACAAGAGTAGATGCAGGAGGAGGGCCAGTAGTTCAAAAATCCAAGGCAAATAATAGGTAATCCTTACAGACCGGGTCGATAGCACAGTAGCAGGCAGCACAGGCGTAGAATCCACAGGAGCAGAGTAACCACCATCCACGAGGGCGAAAACCATGACTGAGCATAGAATAGCAGACAACAGGGACTTAAGAAGGCCACACCAAACGAGCCACAGGTGAGCCTCATGATCAGTCACAGGGTCTCCCCGGGTGATCTCCAGGGGCTTGAGCCTTCTGGCGGCATCTCCTGGCAGACCGAGGTGTGACAATATCAGTGATTATATACTATCTACCCTACAGCTAATGTCCATTTCGGACCATGAACTCAATCTGTTTTCTGTTGCAGAAATCCCTGAGGTCGCAGTGCTGACGAAAATAGACATGGCATGTCCTGAGGTGCACAAGGACATCACACTTGTCTACAGAAGCAAGAAGATCAAGGAGAATGTGAGCTTTCCACTCAGAAATGTCCATATGTGTCAGATTACATTCTTCATAGTGTTGCTCTAAACTAAAAACATTACGGATTTGATGGTTGTAGTAATTGCCTTTATTTTAGTTTCTGGCTACCTGACTCCCTTGCTTAATATAAAGGTTTCAAATAATCAAGTTTGAAAATTTAAATTTCACAAGTCATCCTCTCTGAACATTTGGTTCTCAGGTGCTCCGATGCCAAACACATGGAAAACCCCAAATATGTGTGTCTGTGTCTCTAATTGTTTTTACACTACAGGCCTTTGATATTTTATGCATTTTGGTGAACAAGCCTTTCAGCCAGATTATACTGTGCTCTGCGAACCATGCTCTTTACTCTTACAGGGGTCAGATTTATTTATCTAGTATCAAAATGCCCCCTTTGCAGGGCCTCATTTGACCATCTGGGTAGTTATTTGTTGTGTTTGGTGTTGTTGAGATATCCCTTGAGATATTACAATGTTGCATTGTATTTCTGTCATAAAGTGACGTGAGAAAAATATCTACATCAATATATTTACAATTTTTATATTTATGTAAATATATTAAAAAATATAGTGACATATGCAATATTTATATGATCATATTTCCACATGAAAGCAATTAAGTGTTGTGACCCACTGCGCCCCCTGCAGGCTATGTGTAGTCAGCCACAGTGCTATAGTGGTGTAATAGCAAATCTGACAATTAATATTTCAGGAAACAAATAGTTTTTGATCACTTTGACATCATCTTGGACAGTGTTTTTTCTTCAAACTCAAAAAAATTACAGGAAGGGCTGGGATATGTCTAGACCAGGGGTTTTCAAACTTTTTGTGTGTGTGGACCACTATTTGTAATGAAGAATTTTCGCGGACCACCTCATAATACCCTTAATAAAATGTCTATCCACAGCCCTACCTGAATTAATCTGCACCTCTTAATAGGCCTACTAGCACTAAAACTAGGCCTATAACTGGGCATCATCACATCAGTAGGCTATCGTAAAAGCACCAATATGTTTAAAAAAAAAAAAAGTTTTTTAATACTTCAAAATAGCATTTGATAAATTAACCTTACATTTTTCAGTAGCCATAATATGAAGTGTGTAGATTTAAACAAAATCTAGGTTGGTTCTTAGCGTGAGCTTTTACTGCCCAAGAAATTGGAACCGTGCTCGGAGTTTGAATTCTTGTCGTGAAATAAAAAATTCCACTGGAGCTCCAAGCGGTTTTGACTCTTCGAGTCACTGTACATAGCTAATTTAAATACACTGGGGTGGGTTGTTTGCGTTTCTTTAGGAATCCGCTGTCTTGGTTTGTATAGAAATTAATATTAATTGACGCATAGGCTACTCGTAAAAGGCGGGTACAACAGGCTTGTTAAAAGAAAGTTTACTGCACACAACGGCTGCCACGTATTTAATTTATTTATTTACTCAAGCGCCCGATGGCATAATCAAGTTCATTTCAATAACGTATTTCTTAACAATATATTATTAAATGTATAACGTTACCATAATAAGAACATCTGTCTGTCTGAGAGCGAGAGAGAGATAGAGAAGGGGGAGAGAGCGACAGAGAAAGAGAATAAGTTTTCTTTTCACCCTCCTTTTTTTATACCTTTATGAGGAATCTGGCCCGACTCACTGTCAATCTCCTCATTATTAGTAGAACTAGAGTTAACATCTGCCTCTTTTCTCTTCAGAGAACCTGTTGCCATCCACCGATCCATGTTGTGGTTCTAACCAGTTCTTCTAACCGTTAGCGCTTAGCGGCACTGCACTTGAACGTCACAGCCTAGTGCCACTAGCCTTTTAGTCACACAATAATCACACAATAACTTTACTATTTAATTTACATTTAAATTTGATATGAATATACATATTCTTAGAATATATGTTAGCATTTCCTGGTAAAATAAAGGTTTAAAAAATATATATATTTTTTTTTTTTTTTGCTTTTCCATGGACCACCTGCAGTACCCTCACGGACCACTACCCTCGCGGACCACAGTTTGGGAATGACTGGTCTAGACAACCACCTTATCTGGTTTATAAATTGTGATGCAATAATGTGCCAATAATTATTTTTCCATGTCCAACTTGTCCTATAACACTATTTTTGCCCATTATTCAGAATATTGTATAAGAAAATTGTTTATTTAGCTGCAGAGATACACTAATTACTCTGTTAGAGTTAAGCAATTTTCTTTCACCTCGTCAGCAGACTTAACCAAATTTCCATTACGAACTAACCCCATACAACTAACCCCTGTCTGCAGTCATGAGAAAGTCTCTGGAGAAGTACACAAGGTACACACTCGAGTTCAACTCTACATTCTAGATCCTTCAATTCTCCATCATCACAAAGTTTCAAAGGTGTTCATACCATATTTAAGAAGCAATGAATGTTTGAAGCTGGGCTGAAAGGCATGTTTTGTAAAATGCAAAGAATTGAAACTCCAAATGGGCTTTCAAAACTGATACAGATATTTGTGATTTCCTCCTTGGAATTTATTTATCAAAACATTCAGAGAGGGTGACCACATGTTTCTCTAGTCTATGAGAAGTGATTAGTGATTTGATATGGAAGTAGCATGTGTGTGTATGTGTGTGTGTGTGTGTGTGTGTGTGTGTGTGTCTTTAGATGCAGATCTTCAGTAATAAATTTGGAGTTCCCATGACCAACATCTTCCCGGTGAAAAACTACCATGAAGAGGGCAGTCTCAAACTTGATTTGAATGTGCTGATGCTGTCTGCACTAATTAACATCCTGAACTTCGCCAACGACCACGTAGGAGTGATGGCTGACTCTGAAGACAACTGAGCGAGTTCAGTCAGAACCAGAGACAAGAGCAGTATAAGGCAAAATCACTGTTTCATTACTTATAAGAAGGATAATGCATAATGCTATAATGAGCTGCTGATCTTATTTCATATCAGAATGTACTGGACAGATAAATAGTTCATGATTAATTGATATAAATGGCAACATTTACATTCCAGGCAATTCCCATCTAAACTGTACTGTGCTTATTGTTAATTCTATTTCCATAAAAAATTAACTCAGAGGAAATCTTAAGACAGAACTTCTTCTGCTTCTTCTTCTTTTCCATTTTTACAGTATATTTGAAATGTGTGGTTCATTTGTTATTCCAAGAAATTCCAAATCTCTTCTACGCATTTATTACATGATATGTGTTTTAATCTTCTTGTTTTTTATGTGTGTGTGGGTGAGAAATTAATTGAATCTTATATGAATAAACATATGTAATTACATTTTAAGATTGTCTAACTTATGTTTACACTCATCCTTAAGCACATATAACACTGCCTGGTGAAATGATACCCCTATCATGTTAACCCTATGACGCAATAGTTGTCTACTGTTAGCTGCCTTTGTTTGTCTCAGAAGGGTTTCCATGGTGGCTTAGCCAGGCTTGGAATTTCCAAATGCACAGAAGGCTGAAGTGGCGCCCAGTGTCAGACATTGAAGCACGGAGACCTTGTGAAAATGCCTCAAGCACTGTTGCATGTCTGAGAATTTGGCTGTCATTCGTTTGGTGTCCAGATCAAGTCCTGTGAATATCTTTTGCTTTTGAGTGTCAATGTCTACCAAAAAATATATACTGTAAATGAAAATGAACACAAAAGAAAAACATGAATAATCTTGTCTGTAATGATAATAATAATGTTCTATATTTCTAACTAGTCAGCAAATAAATGAGCAAACGGCTTCAAAACAAGGATTTTTCTCTGGCAGAAATTTACATATGTACAAGCATATCATCTAAAACTCTTGTTCTTTACGTGATTCATATCTAAACGTAACTTGCTATGTGTTATGGATAATGTAGCATTACTAAATGTAACCTTTTAAACAAGAAATTAGCTTAACAATGAAAATTAAAATTGAAATTAGCCTACATCAAAATAACGAATAATACATATATGTATTTCATTAAACATATTCAAATCAGTAATTCAAATTTAAACTCAAAGTGCTTAACACCCCTAACAATAAACATTAAGTTGCAACAAATATATATATTTTTGTGACCGTTTCATGTGCTGTGATAATCCTGCTTTTTTTTACTGGTAGTCATAGCAGATGCCTTGTATCTGTTGATGGTTAAGATATGACATATTTGCAGCTCAATCTGTTCATTTCTTTTGACCATAGGCCTACTTGTCAGAAGTCCTCTCTTATTGTCTGAGCCCTGCAGACTGTTCTGTGCTGTTACAAACAGATATATCATCCTGCAACTTTTTGAAGAAACCAGAATAATAGGGAAGGAGGTGGCTTTATCAGATATGGCATGTGACATGACTACTATGATTATGTTTGACTTAGAGTATATACAGACCACAACAATACATAACCGAGATTATAGTAATATAACAGTAATATGATAATTAGAACAACATTATAAAAGGTGGAGATTATCTGGGTGGACACATGGTCTTCAATTGGGCAACGTAGTCTGAGAAAACAAGGTGTTGTGGACCGGATTAAATAGTCGGTGAATTAACAATAAGAGAAAACTGCGCTGAAAACGTTGTGGCATTTCTTTGTCTGTGTGTGTGGATGTGTGTGTGGTTGGAGGGTCATGTAAGTGTGTTTTATGCCTTATAGTTGGGGGCCTTAAGTAGATCATTTCTAAAAGCGCCAAATTTGGGACATATGTATAGTAAGGTTCATTATATTCAGATTTTAACCTTAGTGGGGAATTTTTAGGGATTTGCTAAATTATACAATTTTGGAAAGACTATATTATAAGGACTCAATGTTTACACTCAATGTGTAAAGAAAATCAATGTTTGCATTTGCTCAGGGGCCGGTTCCCCAAAACATTCTTATCGCTAAGTAGTTCTTAACCTATTCCTTTACCTCTCTCTTAACGTTATGGCACGATTCCCGACACGTTCGTACGCTAAGTATACTGTAAGTCACACGTTCGTAAGGTTGGTCTGGACCATTCGTAAGCTCTCTCTTACGAATGGTCTCTTACTTAGATGTGACGTGATCAGGTAAAAGGTTTGGAACAAAAACGGCAATGCTGCCTTGCAATTGTTGGACTTTTATTTTGACAAGTTGTCGTCGTTCTGTCTTCCACATTCATGAAAGGTTTGGTATGAATTTTGAGTCATGTCTCATGAAACAGTCATGAATGCTTTATGTGCAGTTTATGAAAGCTGCTATGAATGTGTTATGAACTCACCCGTCAAATAAAGTGTTGGCCTAAGATCTATAAATGGGTAAGCATGGTGGTGTCCAGTAAGCGACCAACTAGGCCTATGGCAGCGATCCAACGTGTCCTTGTATTGAATCAAAAACGCCGTGTCCATGTCGCTCCATAGCTCTTTTTTGCTGCTGTTGCACAAGTTATTCCGAAAGCTGGACAATGGTGTCACCTTGTGCAAGCTCACCTCGTCCAGCAAAACTTCAAGTTCCTCTGACAAGAAGCTTGGTGCCCTTTTTTATGTTGCTTCCCCACCATACTGTAGCCTATCTAAATCTCTCTCTGTTCATTGTAGATAGGTTGCTTTTTATTGAAAACATTAACCAATGGCAATCTTTTTTTTATTTGAACCTTGAATTTCCCCTGGGGATCAATAAAGTATCGATCTATCTATCTATCTATCTATCTATCTATCTATCAATACCGCATTAAACAGAAGTAACTGCAGCTGCTTGCCAATCAATTATAATTGTAAAGTACCTTACCATTAATATAAAAGTGTATTACATCATTTTAAGAAGTAGTTAAATCCATGTCAAGAAGCGGCACAAGTGGCACAACGGGATAAGGAGGGTGGATGATTAGCGAGGGATAGGCCTACCCGGTTAGTCTACCCGTCACCACATATCGTGTGAACATATTACTGACAATTTGATAATTTAGTTAATAGTTTATATTTTACTGATAACTTAAACTATGTTAAAATAAATGTTACTGGAATAATTTGAGGAATGTTTCATTTGCATAGAACGTGTTGTGTTTCTTAACGCCGTCATGCACCTTCACGTGAAGTAGAAAATCGATTCCGATGCCAACTAATTCAGCACCTTCACTTGGGACAGCGCCTTTGTAACGTCGAACGTAAGAGGCATCGTGTTAAAAAGCTTCCTACGTAAGAGGCAGCGTGTTAAGAAGCTTCCTAAGGGACACTTCGGGGAACACACTTATTTTGGGTCTAAACCAATGAAAATCTGTGGTTTCACCAATGTAATTATGCTTTGCTACTGATTGGATCCTGATGACCCAATCAGAATGCAGTTATGACCTGTAACTTGATCTGAGAGCACCTCAGACATCAAACAACACAAGCATGGCTCTGAAGCTAGATAGGAACAGGAGTAAGCATCTTTTTTCCCTCATCAATATGAATTTATGTTTATGATAAATAAACCAATTTGCACTCAGTATAATTCTAACCATTGCAGGTGATGATATTTGAAGTTAGTTTGAATATATTTCATAACAGTGTAGTACAGGATTTTTTCAAAGTTTAATGTCCATCCCAATGGACACCAGGTGTTGGGAGATGTTAGCCAACACTCATTTAATTATTGTCACCAGGCAAGGTTCTGACATCCTCAAGACCCAAGCTATAATTCTAAATATATTTTTTATTTCAGCTTTTTTGGATGAATGTGCACTCATTTCACTAAAATGTGTGGTCGGTTGTACTAAATCGTCCTCTCATTTTACTAGATTGTGCACAGAATTTAGTACATTGTGTGCCCGGTTTACTAAATAGTATCCTCATTTTACTAAATCATGGACTTATACAACTACATATTCTGAGCATTTAGCTAAATTGTGCTATTTTTTGTGCAAAAGTGTGGAAGATTTAGTAAAACGAGCACACTATGTAGTAAAACGAGCGCAAAATTTAGGGTGCGTTTGTAAATTCAATCTGACACTGAGAATAGCACTCTGAAGTTAGAAAAAGACAAGCAGTCTAAATCTCTGTGAATTATTTTGGGTTACAAACAGTTTGGTTTAGGCCTACAATATGGACACCACTACATCACTTGTGAAACAGTGTTTAGGGCCACTTCAACCTTAGGCTGCTTCAACCTAGCCTGACGAGCCAGATCCACATTATTTGCTGCCGCTAGGGTGTGTCTAGATTTCTAGGCTAGCTTCAACCCTCTCTGGTATAACACTCTCTCAGCCTACTGTGTGATGTCATGCTCTGCCACTCCATCCCTTCAGCTGGAGTGCCCAGAGTACGCACTGAAAGCTCCAAGATTGTGACACTCTGAATAAACGAATAATCCGACCCACGCTCCGAATTACAAATGGTTAAAAGTTTCAGTGTGTGCATTTGGAGTTGCAATTTAAGAATGCACTCTAAGTAAAATGAGTGCATAATTCAGTAAAAACAGTGTATATTATCTTGATATACAAAAACAATCTTGCAATGACATCTCCTGGGGTGTGTCATTGCAAGATGTTCTATGTATTGAGAAAACATACACTCGTTTTACTAAACCATGCGCTTGCTTTACTAAATTGTGCACTTGTTGTACTACATTGTGCACACAATGTGTGTATTGTGCTCTTGTTCTCATTCTGCTAAATTGTGCACTTGTTATACTACATTGTGCACACAATGTGTGTATTGTGCTCTTGTTCTCATTTTGCTAAATTGTGCTCTCATTTTACTAAAAAGTGCACTCATTTTAGTAAATAGTACGCTTATTTTACTAAATTGTGCACTCATTTTACAATGTGATGTAGTGAAATGAGAGTGGAATTTAGCAAATTAGCCCACAATGTAGTAAAATAAATGCACTGTTTAGTAAAACAAGCACAGGGTTTACTAAATTGAGCAAAAATGTAGGAAAATGTGAGCACAATTTAGTAAAACGAGCGCACAATTTAGTAAAGTGAGCAAACAAATATGTTCCAAGCATACCTCTGGTGTTCTGTATTGGAACATGTAATTACCGGTAAACAGTTCAGTTCACAAGACTGTGTGAAAACAACAAAATGCAAAAAAGTGTGTATTGAAAACGGCTAAACATTTAGCACTAGCACCACAGGTCTATTGTGTGGACACAATCCGGCACATTACTTTTTTGACCTGCAAAAAAAAAAAAAAAACTCTTTGAACCTAACAAAAAAAAAAACATCATTTGAACTGTTCAAGTTCATGTTCCATGTCATGTCAATGTGAATTATAAGACAAAAAATAGGTATGAATGTGAATTATAAGACAAAAAATAGGTATGATGTTGTCATATGATGTTGGTATTTTAACAACTGTTTGGACCCGATGTCCATTGAAATGGACAAAAAAAATAACAATTAAAAGGTTGTGATAAAACATTTTTTTTTATTGATTCTCATTTATGGTTGCATTAAGGATGGGAAAAAATCATTATTATATTTTTCACCACCTTGGAACAGGGTCTGAAGGGGTTAAGAACATAAACAACTTTGGTAAGACCGGCCCCAGATGTCTATATGGCAGCCATACTGAAGTTAAATAAATGGCCACTGTAAAATTTAAAATCTAAACCCACACTGTAAGGGTCAAAGAATCCAATAGTGCTAGTTACACTCTACCATATTAACCCTTCGATGCATGAGTAGGTAACATATGACCCTGTGTGGTTGTTTTCTTTGTAATTAAAAGTGTCATATTCCAGCTGTTCTTCAAAAAAAAAAATAAAGTCTTTTTTATATCACTCATTAAAACATTTAACATTTATTGTGGGAATGATTACAAAGACATGCACATTGCAAAGCTAGTAGAATGGGTGCTGAGAGTGATCCACACACAAAGTAGCCTGGCTACATTATGCTAATGTTTATTTGAATTTTAAAAGCCATTTGATAGTCTTCCCTACCAGGGGAGATTAAAAATAAACAGCAAGGCAGATGAATATACAAAATAGTCACAGAGAAATAACTCTAGTAGGGTACCAAATAGCCTATTTAAACTCCCCACAAAGTGGACTCGTAAAATGTAGCCAAGCCAGCTGCCATGTCTCAGAACTATTTGTTCTATTCTGTGTGGTCTAATCTGGGTAAAATGTAGCCAAGCCAGCTGCCATGTCTCAGAACTATTTGTTCTATTCTGTGTGGTCTAATCTGGGTTTTGGGATAACTTTTTTCTCTCTCCCAGTGCTCCTGGAGTAAGTGACGTGCATGTCAGGGCCTGGCATGTCATGTCCCCTGTATTTTAAGGAATAACATGTATTTATTTACAATTCATTCACAAAGAAAATTGGTGTCCTTTAACTCATTGAGTGCCAAAAACTTAATATTACGTTTTTCCTTCCCATGCGTTGAGTGCCAAAAACGTAATATTAGAAAATCTGTGGACATGGGATGCTAAATGATAACTTGCAATTGCTATTAAGCATATTAACACAGCTAATGTCAGTATTAACAGGCATTACTAAGACACTTTATCACATAGAACATGTTTAGGTAGGTTAGGTAGCAAGCAAACATGCTAATAGCTAGACCAGCCATGAGAACACAGAATAGGGCTTATCACGGTTTACAGTTTTTCTCAATTGCTAAAAACACAATTTCTGAAACCTTGCTCCGTTCTCTTAAAACATTAAACACAAAACCTCAGTTTCAAGCACTATTTACAAAACCTCTGACTACTCTTGCAAAATCAAACTTTCGCCTCAAAACAGCTTTACCTGTGCTCAAAATGAAACTTTTTTTGTACTACAGTGTCAAATAGAAATCCTTTTTCTTTCCATCCTCCCCTTCCTCCTTGTCCCCCACCTCACATATGCACTTGCCCGTCGTCCTCTCACATAGTTTCTTCTATCCATTCTCATTCCCACATTCAACAACCTGTTTGCTCTCTGAACTGGCTTATATTGGTTTTGTCACATCATTTGAAACAAGTGAAATCAATTTTGAGTGGTTGTGTTTATTCAATGACATGTGTAGGCCTATGTCTATTTCTATTTAATTTTTGCCACTTGTGTTTACCAGTATGGATGTATGTGCATTAGAGTGCAGAAAGTGTTTTGAGAATGAGAATGTGTTCAAAGTTTTGCTAAAAATTGTAAGTGAGATCTGCAAATTGTGTTTCTCTCTCTGCTTTCCCAGGCTCTCTCACAAATAGACTTAGTTTTTCTCAGGTCAGATTGGTAATTCTCAAAACTGATCAAATGCCATATCATCTTATCATGTGTGCACATCATTGAAGCAGTTTCTGCTTTTTTGAACAAATAGGTTTCATGCATCTTTACAACTGATTTTTGTACAAATGTCTACTTTTTTATTATTATTTTTTAATATCATAAATCAAATTGGCCTTATTTCATCGCTTGTGTCATGACATTGAACTAGTTGTCATAGTCTGTGTAGCATGTAAATGCATGTGACCTGACAGACAGGAACATCAGGATAGAAAGATGTACAGTGGTGCACAGTTCTGACCAAAGATTGTTTTACTGTATATTGCTTCAAACGATAAATGATGTCCACCAATATAAGCGCGAGTGATCAGCTGATCAATCAGCTGGGTAGACAGCTGAGCAGTTAGCCATGGGCATGACTCTGTGGCCTGCCTGAACTAACGCTATGCTCCATTGGTGGTAGAATTGTAGTGTTCTTACACAAGGAATGGAAATAGTTATAAGGAACTAAGTATAAGTATATATACACTTTTGATCCTGTGAGGGAAATTTGGTCTCTGCATTTATCCCAATCCATGAATTAGTGAAACACACTCAGCACACAGTGAACACACAGTGAGGTGAAGCACACACTAATCCCGGTGCAGTGAGCTGCCTGCACCAACAGCGGCGCTCGGGGAGCAGTGAGGGTTAGGTGCCTTGCTCAAGGGCACTTCAGCCGTGCCTACTGGTCGGGGTTCAAACCGCCAACCCTCCGGTTACAAGTCCGAAGCGCTAACCAGTAGGCCACGGCTGCCCAACTGTTGTCAGATGTGTCTTACCCTGGTTGCCTTGGTGACCAATACCCTCACTCATCTACTAGCAGGCTACAGTATGGATGCGTGATCTTAGTTATTATACTGCTGCAATACACTCATATGAAATGAGAGATGACCTTGGTGGCCAATGCATGCCATGACCAACTCACATTTGAAGAGAAAGTTTGAAAAAGAAAAAAATACATCCTCAATTTTGTTATGGCATAGAAAACAAAAAAAAATGACAACAGATTCATCACGTCCTTTCAGAATCTTTATTTATTTTAAAGGCAGAAACATATTTTATGTCAGAAAAACAATCATGTTTTATAGTTCTGTGTCAACACATATAAATACACTGACACCTCCGATCAATCATTTTTCAAAGAAATTCAGCAAATACAGTGGGTACTAGTTAAAAATTGACACTTCATTCACGAAAAACGTGATTCATGCAGCTGTGTGAAATGTACAACTGCAGTCCGCTGTGGCGTTCCTTGGTCGAACCGGACGGAGCATTTGACAGCAAGGTCTGTGATTGGCCGAGTTTTCAGTGTGTTGTTTGTCAGTGTTTTTAGCAGTTCCTGCAACATGCTAGTCCACTGTAGCCTATACGCTTTGTACATAATGTCAAACATAGTTTTGGATTCAGTGGCAGGATTTCTTGATTGTACAGTGCCTGTCTCTCAGTAATGTTTTAAAATGAGAGCTTCGTCAGCTGGCAGTAGGTTACTTTGTCGGCATTCATGAGAAGTTCACTTGCTAAGAGAACATAAATAGGCCTATAGCGTCAGTAACATTTCAATTTCAATTTATTGTGCTTAGGAAGATCAAACCTTATCTGACACAAGATTGGGCTACTTTGAAACTTCTGCGGGGTAACAGGAGCATTTGTTTTTAAAACATAACTTGCATCTTTCCATTCCAACCATTATTAGGCCTACGCCTATTTTTATCATTTTTTTTCAAGGTGTTGCTCCTGGCAAGACTTGTTTATAAGACATTTGGTGATTAATTGATAGCTGTTTTTGGGACACGTTAAACTTTCTTTATAATGAGCGCACAAAATGACTGGTTGCCATTTTGGGACATTAAGCTACGTTAAGCTTTTTCACGTTAATAATTTTATGTCCTTAATTTATTTATATATTTAGGCTACTTGTGCAAACCCTGGCATATGAAATGTTTAATGGATTATTTTCACTCTTGAATCTTAAAATGTGATGAAATTGTATGGTAAAGAGCTGTACATCTCAGAAGTTAACTGGAGCCACTCTAATTCTTATTAAGTTGTCTTGAATATGTGTTTTCTGTATTTAAGTGTCATTTTGGGTAGGCCTGTCTTGAATATTCAAAGTGAGCAGTGTTAGGTTACACCACCATCTTATCACAGCTCCCTGAATCACTTTAATCTAGAAATACATCAATTAGTGATACTGTATGAACATGTCTGTATCAGGAGAAAAGGAAAAGTCCACTGATGAGAAATATCTAAGCCCTGATAAACCTTCAACAGAAGAGAATTCTAGAGGCCCAGAAGAAACAGTCTCTCGTGAACGAAAGCTTACAGAAAAAGGCAAACAATTGTGTGAAGAGGAAGCTAAAAGGCACGTAAAGGTATTTTTGAGAGCTTATGAATTTTGGAAGCAGATTACACGAGAAGCTAGAACTAGGCTTAACAAATTCTGTTTGAAGGAGGATCTTGATAAAATAAACCAACACATTCAGAGTGGATACGACCGTGTAAGTCAAAAGTATGAGCCACTTCAACGCAATTCTCTTAGCACACCAGAGATTGTGCTGAAATTGGATGCTTGTAACACACTGACAACAGAAATATGTGACCTTGTGAGTTAACGGCTTGATGTAGGTCTAGTTCAAGAGACCTTTAAAGGGGAAGCTAAAAAAGAAAGAGTGCAAATGATTTTAAGTTGTGAAGAATATAAATCTGTCGTTGGTGGGACAAGCACTGAAAGTGTTATTTCAGAAAAATCCATAAAATTAGATTACCTGTCAATCACAAGCTCTAAGGCTTCTAGCAAGTGAGCAGATGCAGAAACAGATCTCGCAGCCAAATTAGAACAGGCAAAGTTTATTGAAGAGATACAAGCTCAACAGGCCAAACTTGTAAAGCTGGAAAGTGAATGGAAACTCCATGAGTCACAAATGCTGATAGAAATGAAGCAGAAACAAACAGAAGTGGAGCTGAAGTTAGAAGAGGAGAAAACAAAGCTGAAAATGTTGCAAGCGAGCATGGATGTGAAAGTGACTGCAGCTCGAGTTAGAACTTGGAAGGTGATGTGGAGAACATGGTGGGAGAACCCAATACAGCCTCTGTTCTCAGAACCACTCCAGACTACTAGATACGGGAATCTCCCTGTTCCAATCGCAACCATCATCTCAGAGTGTAACAGCCAACTTAGCTGAAGCAATTGCAAGTTCATTAAGTCTAAATCGTCTGCCTGTTCCTGAACCAACCATGTTTGCAGGTGATCCTTTGAAATTTGTTGACTTCTGGATGTCGTTCACAACTCTGATTGACAGGAAACCTATCTCTGCTAGCGAAAAAATGCTCTTCTTGAAAAGCTACCTCTCAGGAGAGGCATGGAAGGCTGTGGAAGGATTCTTTTACCAGAGCTCTGAGGATGCATATGAAGGTGCTTGGGAAGTTTTAAAGGACCGGTACGAAATCCATTCATTGTGCATAAAGCGTTTCAAGATAAGCTGATGAAATGGCCTAAGATTAGTCCTAATGATTCTCTGGCACTTTGCAGACTTTTTAAAGAGCTGTGTAGAAGCTATGCCCCAAGTGAAAGGATTTGCCATTTTAAATGATTGTGAGGAAAATCATAAGCTCTTGAGAAAATTACCAGACTGGATTGTACGCAAATGGAGCCGAATCGTAGTAGAGCAGCTTGATGCATCTGGATAATATCCAATCTTTGAACACTTTACTAAGTTTGTGCTGAAGGAAGCCCGCATAGCCTGTAATCCCATCACTTCTTCCTTCTTGAACTCCAGCTCAGTACATGAAAAGTTTCCCAAGAGGGCAAAGGCCCTCAGTAAAAGTGCCCAAACAAAATCTCATGCATTTAAGTCAGAAAGTTTGTCTCCCTTCAAGCCAAAGCTGCCATGCCCTGTCTTTAAGGATGAGCTGCACGGCATTGCTAAGTGCCCAGTCTTTGCTGCCAAGTCTATGGGAGATAAAAAAGCATTCATACATCAAAATGATCTATGCTTTGGATGTTTGCGTAAGGGACATATAACTAAAGATTGTAAAATGCGGCATGTCTGTAGCCTGGGTTTTCCCATCCTGCCTTACGCGCGCGATTTTATCCCAATCACAAATCATTTAATATTACAACAATAAAAATAGCTTGTGTACTGTCTTGCTTGCATGCTTTACGCACAAATGATAGCCTAGGGCAACGAGAATGGACATCTCAACATAAGGATACATTAGACGATGATGATTGGTGTAAACTTTGTCACACAACGTTATAAGCAGTTCTGGCGCTTAAAAACGCAACGTTCTATTCAGTCATAAATCATTCAAGCGTAGGTCTAGTGCTCGTCATGAAAAGAAAACAGCAGCTTAATATTTTTCAGGTGTTCAACAGTAGGCCTAGGCGCACTGTTAGCAGTTATGCCGAAGGCAGTGAGTTTATTAGGCATTGCATCCTGTCACTCTATTTGGAACATCGCAGTTCAGGTTGATAAGATTCAGTTAATGCGAGTATGGATCGTCTCAAAGTTTGGGACAACCAAACAGCAGAGTAGGCAAAGCAAATCCTAATTGTTAGGTTACCAATAGCTGTATTTTCTCTAGGCCTAGGCCTATCGGAAATCGCTACATAAGCTCATTGGTTTCTTTTTTCTTTTCTTTCTTGTTCGCGTGTTGGGTAAAGCGATAATGCATTTAAAGCAATGTACATCAGAGCCGATATGGCCAGAGCTGCTGCTCTGTAAAGGTATTTCTGTCCCACCCAAATTTGCTGAACCACTTGCGAAGTAGCCTATTCATCACAGACATCACATGTATCACACGGAAGAGCTTTTTCTCAGCTTTTAAACGATGCGCCCGTCTCCCTACCCATTCATCTTGGTGGAATACTTCGCAAACACATGACACATTATATCAGAATAAACAACAGACCTTACCAAACACAAAGGTGTAAAGCAGCGGTCCCCAACCACCGGGCCGCGGCCCGGTACCGGGCCGTGGGACATTCCTAACCGGGCCGTAGCCTACGACATGAGTTGCAAAAAATGCATGCAAACTAAATTAAATTTAATTCGCAATAATGTCACGTTTTTACATGACATATGCCTATATGCAGTTGTTTGATTGCACGCATGTTTGCATTTTGCAAGGTCTATTTTCTTACGTCTGTCTGTCCCTCCTTCAACACTTTTACATATTGCCTTCAGCACTGCGCAGCCTCAGGTCAGGTCACTTCACCTTCTTAGCGAACGGTAGTGTCACACGAAGTTAGCTAAACTGCTAGAATGAGCAACAAAAAACAAGTATCTTTAGCAGGTCACTGGCCAGAGAGTTTGAGTTGCGAGAGCCGCTGCAGAGATTTCTTACAGAAAAAAAGTCACCGTGAGCTGCACATTTTAGTGATGAGGACTGGGTGTCAAAACTCGCTTACCTGTGTGACATATTCGGGTTGCTTAATGACCTCAACCTGTCACTCCAGGGGAGAATGACGACTGTCTTTAAACTGGCAGATAAAGTCGCTGAATTTAAAGCCAAGCTTGATTTGTGGGGACGACGAGTGACCGGGGTGTATTTGATATGTTCCACAAACAGTAGTGGGGGTTTTGGGAGAGACTGAGGCAGGGCCCTTTCCCTCGCAGGTGGTGCGCGATCACCTTGTTGCGCTTTTAAATTAGTTTGAGCGTTACTTCCCATCCTCCAAAGATCCACGGCAAACCAATGAGTGGGTCCGCAACCCATTTGTCAATATTGAATAGTTCTAACTTGTCAGCGCAGGAGGAAGAGCAGTTGATCGAAATTGCAAATGACGGTGGTCTTAAGAGTGTGTATAAGGAAACCTCTCTGGCGGGTTTTTGGATCAAAACCAAAGCAGAATATCCCGAGATAGCCGTAAAAGCGCTGAAAACGTTGCTACCATTTCCCACCACGTATCTATGCGAGGCCGGGTTTTCGGCAATGACTGCAACTAAGACCAAATTGCGCAATCGACTGGACATTTCAAACACACTGAGGGTGTCACTGTCTTCCATCACCCCCAGATGGAACCTTCTTGTTGCAGGGAAACAAGCACAGGGCTCACACTCATTATATTCGTAATGCACGTTTAGTTCCCATGTTTTGTTCCCATATTTTGTTAAGCATGTTCACATTTATAGATGTAGCTTCAAGTTGTTCAATATTCATAGTTCATATTGTTCAATTTTCACTTCTTCAAGTTCACGTTTTACACATGTTTAAGAGATTGTTACCTTCACTGTTCATACATAACTGGAGCTAGTTCTTTTCAAGTAATGCGCATGCACAACACATATGGAACATGGAACATGGAACCCCCCCCCCCCCCCCGCCGGTTCGTGAAAAAAAAATAGGAAACAAACCGGTCCATGGTACATAAAAGGTTGGGGACCCCTGGTGTAAAGCACTCCCCTGTACATTTAGCCATTCCAGAGTAATCCGGTTTTAAACTTGCAGCAATGTCTCTATGTCTCCAACTTTGGGGTTCACAATGTGTTTAAATTGTTCAATAGGCCTACATGATTTTATAACAGGCCAAATACAAAATAAATGTTACAAATATCGCCTAGATATCTGTAAACATTACAATCAGAGGATATACATATAGGGCAGACAGACGCTCATGAGTTCATGCTTTGTTTTATCGCTGGATTTTAGGATAGCCTTTTATGGCAACCGATTGCATTCCAAGCTACAGTCAACTCTAGCAGGCATTAAATGACTGGGTCGGGTGGGTGCGGATCGACTCTCCTGACAGGTCGGGTGGGTGCGGATGTTAAAAAACCTTAACCCACACAACACTACTCCACACATATCCAGGCAGGTGTGCATGCTGTGAGGATGTCATTGTGCGCGCCTATCGCGTGGTTTAGACTCGATGATTTCGGTTGAGTATGTGGGGATTTTTTCGGTCGCAATTGGTTTGCACATTAAGTGACAAAATTCAAATTATAAATAGTGGTGGGGACATGTCCCCCTTTCCCCCGTAATCTACGCGTATGCTGTTAGTTCAATAACAAGTGTTGCTTGTTAAAACATATGACTAGTGAAACTCAAATGATTTTAGAAATATTTAGCCAAAGCCAAAAAGTGTTACTCTGTGCCCGCGCTCCCCCACTGCTTGTGAAAGAAGGGGGTGGGGGAGGGGGGCTTAACGTGAAAAAGCTTAATGTCCCAAAACGGCAACAAGTCCTTTTTACTCCCTGCAGGTCTTCATAATGGTAGGCTAGAGGAAGTGGGGGGAGGGTATGGGATGACCAGAGCCGTCTTCGCTGGAGCTGGACTATGGACAGACTAAGCCTATGCGCAGAGTTCCTGACACAAGAAAAAGTGTGTGGTCCACCATGAAAGCCTTATCCCTCACCCGCGCATCCTAAATGGAAAAAAGACTATACCATTATGTCATTATAAGACTTAGTTTTCTGTCTTTGACTTAGCCTATTTTATGGAAACAATTGGGAAGAACATTTGTGCTATTCAGAAAGCATCTTCTATCATCTTTCCAGGTGCGGTAATACTTTATAATAACTACACGCAATTCATCATTTATTAAGCCTTTGTTACTTATTAGTTAATGGTTTCTTCATCATTAGTAATTTCTTGTTCATACATAATTTATCATCAGTAAAGCATTTGTTCACACAATTATAAATGGTTTGTTCATTGTAAATAAGCCTATCCAAAAAATATGTTTGTAAGTACATGATTTATACTTAATAAGTAATGAAACAACCACTTAAAATGAAATCATTTTCTTATTATAAACCACTTGCAAACTATTACAAAATGCTTTGTTCATCATTTGTAAAGCATTGTTCCTATGTTAATTCTTATAAATAAAGTATTTGTACACACAGTTATAAATGGTTTGTTCATAGTAAATAAGCCTATATCTAAAATATGCTTATGAATTATTGTTAATACTTAATAAATGTTGCAATAATATTTTGTTGATGACGTAATATTTCCATTATTTAACAGTTGTTACATACACATGCACTAATGATTAGTTAGGGTGAGGATACATATTTTATAAACCACTTCCTAATACTATAATTCATGATTTCAGGAGTTACAAGTGGTTAGTTAATGATATTTTGTAAGCTTATCTAAAGTGAGGACTTTCTATGCCTTGTAACACATTTCCAAATGAGTTGTAAAGATTACATTCACATTCATTCATTTAGCAGACAAGCGACGTACATGTCAATTAAATTGAAGGCCATTGGCATAACAGTGAAAGCCGGGAATCGAACCCCGAACTTTTCAGGCTACTGCATGCTAGTCCTGCGCCTTATCCACTACACTACCTTGGCCCAGATAGAAACCCCTACAACTATGCAAGAGTTTCTGTTTTCTTCTACTACACACTGTTATTAAACATCTGTAAACTATTATTAAATGCTGTATTCTTTGTTTGCAAAGCATTATTCCTACATTTATTCTCATTTGTAAATCATGTTTACACACAGTTAAAAATGGTTTGTTCATAGTAAACATGCATATCTATATTATATTTTTTAATTGACTGTTGTAATATCACTGGGCAGAGGTAGTGTAGTGGATAGGGAGCCGGGTTAACATGCAGTAATCCATAAAGTTGGGGGTTCAAACCCCAGCGTCCACCTTGCCTTTTAATTTCATTGACATGTGTAAGTCGCTTTGGGTGAAAGTGTCGGCTAAATTAATAAATGCAAGTGTAAACTTTATAGCCTGGAAACCAGACTCCTTTGTAAATGTGTTGCAAGGCATAAAACGTCCTCACTTTAGATGAGCTCACAAAATATTATTAACTAACCACTTGTAACTCCTGAGTTAATTATGAATTATAGTATTAGGAAGTGGTTTATAAAATATGTATACTTACTTAATCAAAAACATATTATTGCATAATTTATTAAGTATTAACAATAATGTATACAAATATTTTAGATATAGGCTTATTTACTATGAACAAACTATTTATAACTGTGTGAACAAATGCTTTACTGATGATAAATTAGAAATTACTAATGATGAACAAACCATTAACTAATAAGTAACAAAGGCTTAATAAATGATGAATTGTGTGTAGTTATTATAAAGTGTTACCCTTTCTTATACTAAATAGGAAATGCAAACAATGACATGCCCAACCCTGGAACTGACTGACTCTCTGTCTCTCTCTCTCGTGCATGCGCGCGCTCTAAGCAGCCTACGTTTCAAATTATGGTAGCCTAAGGTAATGTTCAAGTTAGATCTGCTGCATGAAGGAGAGTGAGAGGAAACCCGTGTCCTGCTTTTATATTTGACAAATAGGTCCACCTCTTCTCACAGTTCCAATGATCCGAATAATGGTATATTTGTTAGTCAACTTTTCAAAATACATTCGAGGCTACACTCGAAACATTCGGGGCTGAAGCCCCGGCAAAATCGGCTGGTGACGCCACTGATAAGATATATAAACTCACGCTATTGTATTATCATATATGTTTGGTAATGGCTCACCTGTCTCTGATTGTTAAACTGACTTGGACTGACTTGGAAACTGCGTCATGGAAGCAGTAAGTCAAGTCGCATCAAAAATAGTAGTGGCAGAACTCCCAAGTGACAACTTGTGGTTGTTTGTGTCAACTGCAGTTTGTGCCATTTCTGCCGAGAATATGGTGTGCGCGATTGATGCAGGAAACCGTCCAAACTTAACTGATACCCACTGTAACTAAACTTTAAAATAACTAAACTTTAGAGAGAACAGAATACATAATATTGTTGTAGCTGAAACATTCTCATAATCCACACATTAATTTTAAGGAAAAGAGCATAATATAAAGAAAGCAATATCAGCATTTGTTTAGTTTCATCAAAACAGTAGTCTATATATGAATATATTGTATGCGACTTATATCTGAAAATGTATATATATAATTGAACATGTTTTTAAATGTTAATTAATTAACTGACATGAACCTACATTAAACATTACCGTCTACAGCCACGAGAGAGCGCTCTCAAATGTACAAGTTCTGTGCACTTTCAATCAGAGATTAGTGCTTGCACTATACCTGAAACACACATGCATACCTAAATCCTCAAATTATGGTTCGGGATTCTAGCCGGGCCTCATTCGGACAAATATAGGCCAGTAGGTCTAATATTGTAGGAGGAGGAGCTCATGTGTATGTAGTAAGTATAAGTATAAGTAGGAAAGTATAAGTATAAGAGGGAAATTTGGTCTCTGCATTTATCCCAATCCGTGAATTAGTGAAACACACTCAGCACACAGTGAACACACAGTGAGGTCAAACACACACTAATCCCGACGCAGTGAGCTGCCTGCTACAGCGGCGCTCGGGGAGCAGTGAGGGGTTAGGTGCCTTGCTCAAAGGCACTTCACCCGTTCCTACTGGTCGGGGTTCGAACCGGCAACCCTCCGGTTACAAGTCCGAAGCCCTAACCAGCCACGGCTGTCCCTCAAGCACAGGGACACTGAGGAGCCAGAATAAACATAAAACCCTGGATAGAGGGGCTCAGTGAGTGTGAAGTGGAACGTGTGCAGGTGGGTGAGTGTGTCAGAGGAGACGCTGTAGAAGGACAGAGTGCCGTCCGGCCAGTCCAGGTAAACTCCTACTGTTCTGGAGCGGGAGGAGGGGGCAGGTATGTCAGTGCGTTTCTTATTGTGGTGGACAGAGTAACTGTAATCAGGAGAGCAGATCAAACTCCAGGACTTGGCATTCTGTCCCATTAGGACGTCATCAACCCACCCTTTCCTCTTGATGCTTTTATAGGCCACAGATATCTCAGCTCCACCTCCACTCCACTCAGCCTCCCAGTAGCAGCGTCCAGTCAGACCCTCCGTACACAACACCTGATGCCTGCAGTCAAATCTGTCTGAGTGTTCAGGATACGGCTGCTGCTCACTCACAAATGTCACCTTTCTGTTCCCCTCAGAGAGAGAGAGATTTCTGTTTGCTGTGTTTGCGTCCAGTGTGAGATCACAGGCATCTGCAGACAAGAGGAGAGGAGACAATATGAGAACACAAACACACACACACACACACACACACACACACACACACACACACACACACACACCCAGCATTTCACAGTGGGGAAAACGTTTTCTCTCTCTCTTAAGCGAGTCTGTGTAGCACTCTAGAATCTTTGTTACACAAACAATTAATCAGAAAGGGTTAAAGCGGTAGTAATCAAGGATCTTTGAATTAATGTTTGAATTCCGCATTGCTTAGATCTTTATTAGGCGAATGGCACCCAGCCATCATCCTTGTCAGCAGCAAAGTGAATAGACTGCTAGGCTATTTATTTACCAACCATAGTCATTACAAACTGCTGCCTGCTGTTGTCCAGTAAAGACATGCAATTTAGTGCATATCATATTGAAAGTGAACAAGTGCACTCAGGTATGGGTTTATGCAGAAATATTTAGGCTATCGGTTGCCTAAAGCCCTCCTTACACTGACATGGAAAGACTTTGGAAAGATTTGCAAAGATTTGGAAAAGATTTTTGAAAGACTACAGTCTCAGACCCTCTCACATCTAAAGACAAGTAGTAGAGTTTTAAGTCACAGACTATGATTTTGCAATGACTAGGGATCTTGCAGGGTCACTATTTACAAGACTGCAACTAGATTCCTTTAAATTATTACCCATCATGCAATAGATAAACAGGAACTGAAACGATAGCCTACTAAACTCAGACTAAAGTCATATTTTCATGTTTCTGCAGCATTGTTTCATGCGTGACATCCCTAACCGATATAGAGTTGTTCTGTCACGTGGAAGAGCCGACTAAATATGTATAAGAAATGACAAATATTATAAGAATAACAAATAATCATATAGGCTACAGCTGTCGCCTACTTTGCCCCTTCCTGTTTGGTGTTGGAGAGAGGTCACTATTGGTTTTCATATTGTTCACGTCACTATTTGCATGAGCCACGACTCAAAAGACTTGTGATAATATCAAACATGTTTGATATTGTCGTAACAGCAAAACTAGAAAAAGACTGACTCCGACTGACTTAAAACCGCTAAGATTGGCCCCTTACACTTAACGATCTAGTTGACGGGAGCGCGCCGCGATTCCAGTACAACTCCCATGATTTCTGTCCGACTTTGGAAATTTAGTCGCTGACTGTGAAAACAGACCAAAATCGTACAATGTAAGGCCGCCATAACTTGTGTTAACCCTTTAGCCGCCAGGGTTTAAAAAAATAAATTGGATTTTTACATCAAAATTTCAAAAGGCCATGGCTTGTAAGTGGTCAGAGATAAAGTCCTACTGTAAATGTGAAAATCATTGAGTATGAACAGAAGTTTATGAAGGGGGTAAATTTACTCATCTAATTTGCATATTATGACGTCACTGGATGGTAACCACCGTGAATTATGCACATTTCAGTAAATACTAGATGTTGAACATATTTGAGCAGTTTTACTTTCTTTTTTTGTAATTTCACCAACATAACAAATGAACAGGAAAACACATGTGTCACATGTAAACCAACAATAGTAAACTATTACTATAATTACAAACCCTATGCTACTATACAATAAAGTAGCCTGGTCAAATCAGTTCCATATCGCGGGTGACTTTCTTCAGAGCTTGTATCGCACCCCCTCACTATTTGTTCACACAATCTGTCAATCAAATCACATAGTGGACAGCGGTAGGATACGGTAGTAGTCGAGAACGGTCGGGGAAGGAGAAGCAGAAGCAAATAATAAATGATAAAGTAAAATGTTATAAAAGACACTGGTAACACATGTGGCCTTGCCTTTTAATTTCGTTGACATGTGTAAGTCGCTTTGGGCGAAAGTGTCTGCTAAATGAATAAATGCAAGTGTAAACTTTAGAACTCATTTGTAAATGTGTTGCAAGGCATAAAACGTCCTCACTTTAGATTAATCATGAATTATAGTATTAGGAAATGGTTTATAAAGTATGTATCCTCACCCTAACTAATCATTAGTGCATGTGTATGTAACAACTGTTAAATAATGGAAATATTACTTCATCAAAAACATATTATTCCATCATTTATGTAAGGGATAATGTATAGAACGCCGGTCATTATGGAGAAAATAAGTCCCGACAGGGCGAACCGGACCCCGATGCGCCAGCGGAGGGGTCTTGTTTCGCCCTGAAGGGGCTTATTTTCCCATAATGACCGGCGTTCTATACATTATCCCGCTTATTATACGGCTACTTGCCAAAACGAAAAAATAAACTCCATGATATGTCTCTTTACACTTATTTGTTACCGTTTCGTCGTGGCTTTTGCTGAGAAACAAATAGTTCGCAACACACGCTGAACTTGAATCAAACATTCTTTAGAACACAGCTGATCAACCGTCTGCTTTCACTTTTGAATGAAGTTCCAAGCGCAAACTCCGTTGCCATTGACAGCGGTCATTCTTGTTTTCAGAGGTCCTTTCCCAAGAAATAATGACCGCTAGAACTTTCGGAAATCCCATTCAAGTCAATGGAGCATTCTACTTGCATTGTGAAGAGCCGTATAATAATAAGTATTAACAATAATATATAAACATGTTTTAGATATAGGCTTATTTACTATGAACAAACCATTTATAACTGTGTGAACAATGCTTTACTGATGATAAATTATGTATGAACAATAAATTACTAATGATGAACAAACCATTAACTAATAAGTAACAAAGGCTTAATGATGAATTGTGTGTAGTCATTATAAAGTGTTACCAAGACACTATTATTTTTAATTTGTTTGAAAATAGTTAGGCCTTCAGAAAAGGCGGTCTGCCACTGCTATCAACACATACACAAACACACACTCACACACACATCTGCAGACAAGAGGAGAGGAGAGAATATGAAAACACACACACACACACACACACATACACACACACTTCAACACAAACACACACAGAACACATTTGAACATCCTCATCAGAATATGGGGAACACACACACACACACACACTACTTCAACACAAACACACACTCCTACACACCCTGCCATCACATACACAAACACACACACACAAACACACACTCACACACACATCTGCAGACAGGAAGAGAGAACATGAGAACACACACACACCAAACTCAACACACACACACACCACATAAACACAAACACACACACACACACACACACACACCGCTACTCACCCTACAAACACACACACATACACAAACACACACACACCACTTCAACACAAAAACACTCTTATACACCTTACCAACACACACACACACACATACACACACACACAGCTACTCACCCTACAAACACACACACACACACACACACAGGCCATGTCAACACAAACAAACACACATGCACTTACTCACCCTACCAAACATAAACACACACACACAGAAACACATACACAGGACCACAAAGAACCACACACAAACACACACACAAACACAAACAAACACTGTCACACACACACACAGTCATACACACACATTGCTATTAGACAACCGTTCACACATTCAAGCATACCATGCTAAAACACGTGAATGTGAATGATCACAAATACTGAATAAACAATAATAAAAAATAAAAATATCTTACATTTCTGCAAACGTGGTCGTGCTCTGCTTAGAGAAGCATGGTCAGTTCTGTAAGAAAAACTAAATGTCACACACATGTACCATCTGACAGATGTCAACATTGCTGTTTTTCTGTTTGTGCCACCTGTGAAATATATGGTGATTTTTTTATCCCACAGAAAAGTCTGCTGCCATATGTTTCCCCTGATATAAAGTAATGAAGTAACTTTCTTTCCAGCTGTCTTTTTCACATTCAACCCACTTGTCCCAAGGTGCCACTTCAAGGCCCCTCTAGTAGAGACAATCATGAAGTAAAAATCCCTAACACTGTCTGTCCTGTACTAAGATTTGAGTTAGTGAGCAACCTGAGGAGTATAAGTATTAGGGAATGGCATGATTAATCGATGATCGATAGTTGATCATTAGGAATTTTGTCTATCATGTTAATTTGTTGTCGATTAAACTAACGTTAGTTCACTGCAAACACTGCGATGCAATAATTGCCTACCAGTATTATTTGTGCACGACCAATAAAATACATTGTTTCGATTTAACTCAATGAAATGAGATCTCTTCTTAATATTTTATATTGTCGGTTGGTTTAATACCTTGTTGTCAATGAAAAGTCATGACTGGAGGCATTCCAAGCATTCCTACGAATTTAATAAAGTAAATCATGCAATTGAAACTTAATTTAGGCTACTTGGCTACGCAATAAGGTTTCCATTACAGCACAGTGCACGTTTTAAATGAATGAAAGCGGCTGCCTTGTCTCACAATAAACAGCGGGTGAAAATCTCGACTCTTTCAATTACTATGAAATGTAATAGTGAGCCATCAAATACCCCCCCCCCCCCAGATGTCTGTGCTCATCAGTCCCAACATTGAGCAATTGAGCAATATAATCAAACTGTCCAAAAGTAAATTAAATCCCAAACCAAACAGAAAATCTTCTGTTTTTGATAGCGGTATGCGCTCCAAACGAAAACTCATGTCTCACAATAAAACGCACATAGTAATAAAGGCCTGCTCTATATAGCCTATGCCTGTCCCAAATAAAGCCCTGTGCTTTGAGCAGTCTAAGTAAATAAAAGACCCTGGCCATAATTTGAGGATGTACGGTAGTTATTTTTTTATGAGGCTTTGTTAAATAGCCTAATTTATTGTTATAGGCTAATCTCTCACCCTCTTTCTCGACTCCGTGCCTTAGATAGTTTTGAGTTACATTTTGACAAAACCTGTCAGATCTAAGCATTTTTATGTTTTTGGTTAAGTTATTGATTAACATGATTCTTTTTAAGAATTTATTATTTTGGAACAAATGAGGGTCTCTGTTTAATCTGAATGCCGGCTTGTATTCCGCTGCTTTAGAGCTCCGCAGCGCTTAATATCTTCAAGTTTAGCCTAACCAAATGTCCAGTTTAACTGCCACAAGTTATTCTTGTGATAAAGATAGGGTTCCCACTCTAAGTCAAATGTAAAATTCCATTCCAGGACTTTTCCCTGACAAAAAAAAATAATTTCCATGACTTACTATGGTACAATATACCAACCAAATATTTCAGAGCAGGAGATGAATAAATGGGCATTGAATAAACAAAGTTGGATTAACCACAACTACTTTGGGAAATTTGGTCTCTGCAATTATCCCAATCTGTAAATTAGTGAAACACACACAGCACACAGTGAACACACAGTGAGGTAAAGCACACACTAACCCGAAGCAGTGAGCTGCCTGCTTCAGCGGTGCTCGGGGAGTAGTGAGGGGTTAGTTGCCTTGCTCAAGGGCACTTCAGCCATGGATGTTGGCATAGGAAAGCAGTGATCAACCACTTCCCCTGCCCACATTTTTCCTACTGGTTGGGTAGCCCTATCCAGTAGGCCATGGCTTCCCTCAAACTACCTCTGAATAACAAATACACTTTCCAAAAGTGAAACTCCATTATTTAATGCATGATCAGGGACCAGCAGCAACACCTTCACGGCCCACCTGTGGGTCACGGATCACTTGTAGGGAACACTGAATTAATGATTGTTTGTTGTACAACTTTCTTTGGTTACTGTTGTTACTGACAGTGATTAAATTTGATGTACTTCATGTACTCCCGATATACAGAATTAATAGCCCCCCTGTCAGACAATCAGAAAATAATATTTCTTGTCTTCCAGAGATAAACAGCTCCCTGTCCTTCTGCTCACCTCCCTGTCTTTCTGTTCATCTCCCAGCCTGGAATCTGACAGGCATTCAAATTTGGAAAACAGTGATGAATGTTTGTGGCAAATATGCAAATATGCTCTCTCTGAACAGCTACAAACCATACAGAAAACTGTTTGCAAAGGTTCCTTAACATTCGGCTATGCTTTCGAATTTGAATGCACCTCTATATATTTTCATTATTAAAAATAGGCCTCTACACTCGGTATGGAGAAACAACTATGGTCTACACAATGGATACAATATCTAAATGTGCAACACTGAGGTTTCTCTCTGAACATACTTAAGTATCTCCAGTTTACAGACAGGATCCTCCAGTCTAGCAGATAACAGCTTCAGTCCTGATTCTCCAGGATGATTGTAGCTCAGATCCAGCTCTTTTAGATGGGAGGGGTTTGAAGTCAGAGCTGAAGCCAAAAAACCACAACCCTTCTCTGAGATGAAACAATCAGAGAGCCTGTGAGAGAGAGAGAGAGAGAGAAAGAAAGAAAGACAGATAGAGAGAGAGAGATATACAGACTGTAGTTAATTTAATATGATGACTGTGATGCGAAGTATGGAGGAGATATCTATTGAATTAGTACACTCTCCTGTTTAAACACATTTGCTTTTACAGTTGTCAACATTTGGCTGAAAAAAACTTCCTATCAACACTATACCTATTCAGTACCTAAATTACATTGTTGTGCAGTGGATTTTAAGAACAGGCATTATTATTATTATTATTATTATTAATATTATTATAATAATATGATTATTATTAATACACATTATATAAAATATCAATAAACTATAAAGCTGCTCCATGCTCTAAATAAATGTTCAGGTACCCTGTAAAACACACTGTAACGGATGCCAGCTAGCTTAGCTGTGTGTGTGGAATGTTGGTAAACCTCACTCCCTGACGCCTCAAGAGTGCTGCTGGCATGAAAGCTAGTAGCCTGGGCTTTTAGCTTAACACTTGGCTGTGATTTGCAATTAGGCACGAGGCCAGAGGCCAAGTACAGTGTGTTTTACATCAGTGTTTCCCAAAGACTGGGTCGCGACCCACAGGTGGGTCGCAGGAGATTTTATTTGGGTTGGTATTTATGTTGTCTAATAGGCCTAACTTATACCATTTAGCCTGGAAAGCTATCATTTTTCTATTAGGATAGTTTACCACAGTCACGGCCCTCTGTGCAATTTTGCATTTAGAATAGCTCTGAAACTGGGGGGCGAACACGTCGCAGAGGGGACAGCGTGGACATCTCACTCGCAAAATGAAACATTTCTGTGGGACGCCTGTCATGGACCTCACAGTTGCGAAATGCAAGGGACATGAATCAGCCTATTTGCACGAACATTAACGGACACCAGCTCTTCAACTTGACCAATTAAAATCTACATCCGTATACCGGACATGGCTATTCAATTTGCGTCATAGGCTGTAGATAGTTTCGATTGTAGATGCAGTCTTTAAAATTAATAGCAACCTCCTCACATTCCTTATTATTTCGGATTTAAAACGTTCAACAGTGCATTATATTAGGCTACAATTTAAATGGACATTTTAAACACTATTATTTCCTCTCATTTTTCACCTCGCAAACTCTATACTGTAGGCTACGGTAAAGGCGCATTATCTTTTGACTATTGCGCAAAAGCCTCTTGTTCTGATATTTATTCATTTCACATTCTTACAACATAGCTTGTCACAACATACACGGCCTTGGTATACGGCCTACAAACCAACGTTTAACTCCAGAGGAAAATGCGGATTCAACTTTCCAAATAAAGAAACCTCCACAAATAGGCTACAATATAACGACTTGAGTTACTTGCTATGATTACATAGGAATTGACGGTGTTATGGATCCATTTGTCTGCAACGCAACGTAGCCTACAACATCACTCTTTAGAAATACAGGAACAGCTTACTATGCAGAGTGACGACTGCGTAGCATGCAAGAATACCCCCAAGAAAAGTTTGAGAACCTGTGGCCTAAAACAATATGGTTGCATGCAGGTTGCATGTTAGATCTGAAGAGAAATGGGTCGCGATGGTCTGTCATTTTTAAAAAGTGGGTCCCCAGAAAAAAAGTTTGGGAAACACTGATCAGCAGTCTGACTAGGATAATTATAAAATGTAACCTACCATAATATGTGTATTTTGCAGTTAAAACTGGACAGTCCTTTGGAGAGAAGCTGAACTCCAGAATCCCCCAGATGATTGCAACTCAAGTCCAGCTGTAGCAGGGAGTTTGGTGATTGTAGAATTGAAGTAACAATCTCACAGGACTTATCTGTGAGTTTACAGTCAGCAAATCTGCAACAACATTCGACAGAATTATGACCAAACTCAACATACAGTATTACTATGCAAGGTTACTTTGAATCAAATCGACTAAATTTTGTGAAATGCACAGAAAATGATAGCTGTGTAAACAGTGTAGTCGGTGTGGCATTTAGATTTGCTGATTATTGATTGATTCATGATTCATTTGCTACCTGTAAGCAAGTAGCACTATTTTACTACATAGTCCTTCTGCAGTAACAGCAACAGGTCACATACTGAAGCCTACTTGTTAAGCAACACTAGAATTACATTGAAAGTACATTTACTCCTGGGTTTCCCGCTTATTGTTGTTTATGGTATCTGCCATAGGTTGGAGTAAGTCACACAAATGCAAGTCACAAGCAAGTCTCAAGTCTTAACCTTGTAACCCCGTCATAGCTTGGGCCAAGCAAGTCAAGTCAAGTCATAGCTTGGGTCAAGCAAGTCAAGCCAAATCATTCATGTTCATGATGTGAATCAAATTCATGAATCAAATTCATGATGATTTACCCACGTTTTCATTTTAAAATAAGCTACAGTACGCTAGTTATGAACTGCTGGAGTTTTATTTGTAACAAACAAATAAACATTGCATTCATTCAAGCCACATACATCTGAGCAGTTTATAGAATGAGATGAAATGTATACAAATGAAAATAAATGTATTTCAAGTAGACCTATTATAAAATAGCCTATTATTGTTTCAATATGCCTCAAATATTAAGTAAGCTACATCAAGTCATGAAAATATATTCAAACAGTTCAAGTTATACCTGTCACCTCGAGGGACCCAATAATGTGGAGAATGTAAACTAATCAATGAATCAAATGCTGCCGCCGACGTCACTGCCAAACTTTGACAAGCGCGATGGCGCAATGGGTTTTAGTAGGGTTTAGGACTGTCAGTGCTGTATCATATTATACATGAGCCTAACGTGAAGTAAGGTACTTTTATATGCTGATTGCTGGCAGTTAGCTAGGCCTACTGACTGTTGTTACTACTAGGCTGTAATGTATGGAACAGGGACATGTTTAAGAGGGAGGAAGAAAGAGAGGCGCTTACTTTAGGTTATATTAGCAACATTTTCACTAGCATATCAATATTAAACTTAGACAAGAAAATGTTTCACTTTACTATTTCACACATTTTAACCTAATATTGTGTGAACTAAAAAGCATAATAGATTCAAAGCCAATCCATGCCTTAACATGCCTTCAATTTGACATTAGGTTTCTAACACTAATAACTTCTGATGGATAAAAATCGACGTGGTGGTGGTTATGTCGCTAATTTGCACACTTGTACACTGCTGTTCATTTCTCCTTTGAGTTGTCAGATAAATCATCTGTGTAGCAAAGCATTATTATGTTTTGGTGTAAACATAGAGCCTTCCATATTTGCAAGTTAGCCTACTTCAGTCTGTCTCATTTGATCTGGCACTTGCTGTTGGTCTGTTGCATCACTTGGTAACAATGGTTTGCTTACATGACATATGCAACAGCACCTAAGCATATTCTCTAAAATTGTAAAGTTAACTCCTTAATATCTATGAAAAAATAAAAAGTCAAGTTGTCTCAAGTCTAAGTCAAGTCTCAAGTCATGAATAGCAAGTCATAGTCAAGTCAAGTCTTTTATATGTTGAAAAAGTTACATGTTTTTGTTCAAAATAGTTTTTTGCTTAAAGATGAACTGAACTGAAAGAATCAATGTTGATAATGTGTTGATTATGACAATTAAAAATAAATTACACAAAAAAGAAAAAATCAATACGTAGCCTTTTTTAAGCAACACAAACATTCCGTTTGTTAGCATTAGAACGCTGCCAGTTTCGATGACATCACTGGCATGGTAGGGCCTGAAAAGTTCTATAGGCAACAGCTGCAGCATATTATATATACACGAAAATTAGTAATTTTAATGGCATGGGTTACACAATTGAGCCTGTCTGACTACCACTAGATGGGGGACGATCAGTTTCAGGCTCCAGCTCAACCTTCAGTAGGATTATTTGGGTGAAAATTACTGTATGGGCGCTGCTGGAGCATGGACACTGCTCCGGAATCTATTTGTTGCAAAGCAGTGGCGAAACATAGGGAAAATGTTCGAGGAAGCCAAAGGAAAAAATATGTCTATTTATGTATGTGTTTATTTCGGGGTATACATTTTGCGCAGTAGAGCAGCACAACATACTGTAGGCCTAGCCTACAGGCCATGTAGAAAAACTGGACGAAGACACTTGTGACAGCAACACGCCCGCTGTCTCTGTATCCCTCCCTCCCTCACACATCACCTCTACATTAGGCCTATGCGAAGGCTACGGTGCATATACGAATACGCTAACACGCATTGTCACAGCAATGTAGGCTAACGCAGCCTGGATTACTGGCACTCGTAACAGCAACTCACACGGATGCTCTCTCTCCCTCCCTTGAAACTCTTAAAAACTTAGTTACTCCAAGTTGACCACAGAAACACGGAGGATTAACAAGTTTTGCTGTTTACTTTAGGCTTACGTTAATGGAGAGTTGGCAGATTTTTACCTTGTGGATGTTGATATTGCACGGGTCTCTTGGAATTAGCAGCTGTTTCTGCGAGTTGAACTCCCTCTGCATCAACAATCTGCTCTGATATGGTGAACAACTACCTTCAGGGTGATTAGAAAGGGACATTGGATTCTGTTTACAGACCCACTGTGGTTTAGTTACCAGCTAGTAAACAAATTATTATCGATCTGTGATATCGTCAAAGTCATGGTTTATACTCTCTATGGTCGGAGTGCTAGCTTGTGGAGTTTGACATAAGAGTGTTTCCAAGGTGTTTAGCTGCTAGCCCTTTCCTATAGGTTGGATAGTATGGTAGCCTATCTAACACTGGACCTCATCTGAGGCTACTTCGAGATATAATTTCAAAGGGGACAGATGGGCTACTGCACTTAAAACTTTAAAAGATTGAACAAACCTCCCCGGACTTTGTAATTGCGACCCGTGACTGGCATCGGTGAAAGAAGCTTTCGAAGTTGAAACTTAGGCTCCATGGCACAGGAGAGACTGTGGGCTCGCCCTTGAATTGAAAAAAGCTGGCCAATTACTGAGTTTGCGATAAAGTAAGCAAGAAAAGGTTTTTTTAGTTAGGATATGGCGAGTGAATGCCATTTATTCGTCCAAAGTTACAGACCAGTTTCCATAGTGCACATCTTATCAATAGTTTGAATGTTGCGTGTGTTCATTGTCAAAATAGCGTTCAGTACAATGATTCATGCCCAATTAAGTACCGCTGTTAAAGTGTTTGCTTTTGTTACACTAGTTGGGTTTCATTTTTATATGAGATTTCGTCTGTTTTATAACCCAGAAGGATGTACTTGGTATCAAATCATAGCTCTGAGTCTTCTCTTTCATCCGGCATATCTATCCGATCACGGGTCCGCGAGTATTTCAAACGAGAGTAATGGGTGTGCAGCATTGGTTTGTGTATGTGACGTTATTATTTTGCAGTTACTTCGTCTGTTTTTATAAGCCAGAAGGATTGATATACATGGTACCAATAGATAGCCCTGTGTCTCCTTTTTCATCTGATATGCTTGCCATATCGATGCGATCACGGGTTCGCGAGTAATTCAAACGAGACATTAATATGAGAACAAGTTTTCTGTAATTTAATGTTTACATATACAAATAGACATTATCTAATTAAATATGCGCTAATTTGCATACATTTTAAAACACGAAAACTGAGAATTGGATACAGCCAGGTTCAAAATTATGTTTTCATTGTGTTCAGATATTAGATGGGGGGGGAATTACAGAGGGATTTATGTATATCTACTTTTGTTATCCTGTAAATCAGAATATGCTGTCAATAGCCTTAAAAAATCGCTACAATTTTTGCTACATTTTTAGGCATAAAATGTCATGTAATGTCATGGAATAATGTATCAACAAACCCTTCTGTAAAAATCTTCTAAATATATTATTAGAAGACATAACTAGACATAAGTCTAGAACGTTTGGCGTATGTACGTACTTCTGAAGTGGAGATTTCTTGTTCAGAGTGGGAGAGGAAACTCATTTTGAGAAAACAGCCTTGAAAGACAGTCAATTAGATTCCGTTCTCAGCTAAGACTCGCCTTTGAACTTTCCTGATTGGTTGCTGATACAAAGGAAGTGTCCATATATGGATCACATAGCGTGATACAGGAAAAACAGAGCTTTCCAACGGTACTACACATGATATGTTTTGGATCATGGTCGCGGGAGTGCATGCAAGGTTAGACTAACTTTAGGCTAACTTTGGCTGAATTTAGGAGAAATAATACAGGCACGGGTAGACACAATATTATGAAATAAACACCTAAATGTGTAAATCAGACTTTTTTGTTGTAGTTGTGTGATAGAATACATACTAGCTCAAAATCTCGAAATTGACCAGTGCATGAAAAAACAATGTTTTCACCTGCCGTGTCTCGCCTTAAGTCTGCCAATCAAATGTTCTGTTCTGTAAAATTACACAGTAGCAATTTCATGTATCCTCACTCATGTGTGTATGTATGTATGTATGTATGTATGTATGTATGTACAGTATGTATAAATAAATAAATACATAAATAAATCCAGACTACAACTTGATGTTAATGATTCTCTAAAGTACATACTGAAGTGTTTCAACTTTGCGATGAGGATCCTCCAGTGTAGCAGATAACAGCTTCTGTGCTGATCCTCCAGGACGATTGTTGTTCACATCCAGCTCTTTCACACAGGAGGGGTTTATCATCAGAGCCAGAGCCAGGCAAACATAACCTTCATCTGAGAGACCACACTTGCTGAGCCTGAGAGAGAGAAAGAGAGAGGGAAATTATTTTATAATTAAAAGCCTGTACACACCAGATAGGTCATGAAACTCCAGAGTGAAAAGTCTTACTTAACACTATATCATGTCGTATGATAGCCTATGCCAGTGCAGTCGAACAATGGAACACAATCGGTTGAGCCCATCAGGTGATAAAAGTCTAGGTAGGTTGTGGCGTAAAATGACTTTATTGTAGGCTTAGCTGTTAGTTTGTTGTTCAGTGGAACATATTTATCTAACAACTGTCTCTTTTCCCCCCCTTCTATTTCTGTTAGGTGCCGCTTCACTCTGTTATTGTAGGATCAGGCTGACTGCAACTGCTATGGATGTAGGGCTGCTCGATTATGGAAAAAATGAGAATCACGATTTTTTTGGTCAAGATTGAAATCATGATTCTTCAAACGATTCTTTTTGAGTTTGAAAATAAAATGCATTTATTTGGCATTTCGGCAAAAAAAACTTACTGTAACTGAGAGTTTTCAAAATTCTTAAACTACACAAAATGTTCAAATAAAAAATAGAAAATGTTCTTCAAATTGAAAATAATGTACAAATAAATATGTATCCAGCTGTTCTGTAATTTCTATAAAACTTTCAATGAATAAAATAAATATACTAGAAAATCAAATAAGACAGAACAACTTAAATACACTTAAATTAACTTTCTTGTGTTTAGCGCATTTTTAAAGTTTTTTGTAAACAACACTCAACAAATTGCATCCAGTAATGGATTAAGGCTGGAAGGACTGGCCCGGCCCATCATACTCAGAACTCACTGAAATTAACTTGTCTTGAACTTCAGCATTTTCGGTGAATATGGCACATACTTAAAGGTTTTTTGCCAGAAACACCAGCCTGTTAATATGATCATGCTTCAGAGATGAGCGCAAGCAGGAAGCAATATTTCCACTAGTGCTCGCATTATACAGTGTGTTTGAAATGGACGCATTACACAGTATGAAATGGATGTCTGTACTGATGTCGTCAGGGTTGTGGTCTTGTCTTTTTGTTACTTTACTAATTCGTCGTAAGCGACTTTGTGATTACGTCTGAGGCAGGGTTGTGCACAATTCGAATTGCAATTCTGCTTCCTGTTTGCTACCTCAATTGAAATGCAAGTGAAATTCAAGAATTGAATTGGAATTTAAGAGCCAGTTTCAATTCAATTCTGGAATTTTGCACAAGCCTGGTCTGAGGTGATTGAACAAGATTGTTGCGTTGCCAAGGGGTGCAGATATCACGTTGTAGCACCTTTTGCACAAGCCTGTGCCTCGTCGGATTCTTCAAATCCGAAGTGTTGCCATACAAGAGAACTTGTTTTACCCTTTTTATCGAGCAAACAGGGCTGTCCTCCCTCTGCCATCTCGCTCGCGCTGTTTTCTGAATAAGATGCTGGTGCTGCAGGTCACCACACACACAGCTCGCAGGACCACGTTGGATGCTCCGGGGGAACGACTGAATTGCGCATGCGCGTTTCTTCTTTTTTCTTTCAGACAACGGAATATGCCAAAAGAATTGTTCCAACTCGATTTTATTAATTTGGAGATCGTTTGACCCAAGAATCGAAATTGTGATCAAAATTCAATTAATTGCACAGCCCTATATGGATGCTATACTGAATAGATGGCAGGAAAGCACAGCACAGGTAATTTTCTAGATGAAGAGTGAATAAATGCACTTGATTAACTGACAACAAGTTGCCAATGGTTATTTATGCAAGCTTGTGTAATCTAAACCAGACATACAGTGGGCAGTGCTTCGACTTGGCCAGCTTCACTCACGGTCCGCGCGTGGGATCACGCGGTGTCACGCGACTTTAATTTGTATTTTCCCAGTGAGACGCTGCAACAACCCAAACAACCGGTAGATGGCTCAAGTGAGCAGGGTGTCTCGTAAAAAGAAATGGAGCCTGGAAAACCCTACACAGACTTCACTACAGACTTTAGCAGACTGGTTTAGAAATAATTTAATAGCCAGAAATATGCCTGCCCTGCCCTAATAAAGAAATATTTGGTTAACTGCGAGTGAATCCCGTTTGCAGCTGTAGAAGAAACGCAGGACAAATTAAACATTCTGGTTTTCTCCGAGTGCAACGATGATAGACAGACATCATTTGGACAAAATATAGAGCATATTAACCTCCGTTGCTCAGCCAAATGCCTTCCTGTTACGTCCTGTTATCACGGAGTTACAGGCGATAAACGATTTTTGATGGTCACAAGTTTACTTCATTAGCGGTTTATTTTTTTGATTATTAAAGTGTTTTTCATTTAAAGGTTTGACTTTGTGCTTATTCAGAGCATTTAGTGCTCTTCCCAATCCCAGACGTTCACATTGCATGTTAGTTTGTAATGGATGCAACCGCGAAATAGGCTACGCGTTTGACGGCAATGAGTTGTTAACAGACATGAACCAAGACATATAGCCCAGCAGCAATCTAGGGACTGTTCGTTATTTATTGAAGGGGCCACCGGAGGAATTTTGAGTGCTTCAGTCAAAAGTTGCATGACCCTCCCTTGCCTGCTAGAAATTGTTCAATAACCGTCCGACAGAATTGTTAAAAAAGACATGACCCTCCCCTGCCAATTGTCGCTGTCTTCCGCCCGCGCTGCTTTGCGCCACAGCCAAACACTGTGATAACGTTCTTAAATCAATCTTTCCCGTGAGCTTGCATGCTACCAGTCCTTCCTTTTCAAATGTGTTGCGCATGTTTGCACAATTTCACAAATAATCATATGTGATTAATAATATGACAAATAATCCCTGTGCACGGGGACCGAAACAATGCATGCCAACTTTTTCCGTGTTTCTCACGTATTTTAACTTCCCCCCGCTGTCTTGCCGTTTTAATGTTTTCCCGTAGAATATCCCATATTTTAATACTCTCATAACAGCCCTGCCATCGGGCCTGTCTCTGTGTTGCCCTGTTGCTACCCCTTGCCCTTCCAACGAAACAGATGTCTTCAAATCATAGTTTTCCTTGCTTGAAGGCGAACTTAGAGTGATGTTAACCTATTTAAGTTTAACGGCGTGATTGTCGTGAGAGCACGATTCATTGGCGCTTGCATGATCGGCCTTATGTCTACGTGCGCACCTGAGGCTACTCAGCTACTAGAGAAATAATTTCCCCTGTTTGTATGTTCACTCCAAGTTGGCCTACCATAACTTACCAACTCTGCACTGTAGACCCTAACTGGCTATTTATATTTTTCTGTGAAATAAGCAAATGTATTTGTTCAACTTTATGCAGTAGGCTACAGACTAAACCACATGTTGCTTTCTCTGCTTTTAACCTCATAGTCATAGTTTTTTCCCCATGCATTTATTCTAGGCTACTGTCAGTGACTGCCGTGAGAGAAGCGGGTTCTGTGTTTCGTTTATGTCAGTGACTGACGCGAGAGAAGCGGGGTCTGTGTTGCGTTGCATTAATTTATTTTCAATTGGGCATGGCGTGCCGTGTCGTCCACAGCTCAGTTCTGACAAAGCCAAAATTACTGAAACAATGAGTGCGCGCGCAGTGTTGGGAGGGTTACTTTCAAAACGTATTCCGTTACAGAATACAGAATACATGCCCAAAAATGTAATCTGTAACGTATTCCGTTATGTTACTCAATCTGAGTAACGTATTCTGAATACTTAGATTACTTCCGCATCAAATCCTGTTTAGGCCTACTAAACAGGGCCCAGTTCCCCTTAGCATCTTAAACCTAAGAGCGTCGTAAAGTCCCTCTTACGAACGTCTTAAGATTTGCCGACTGTTTCCCGAAACCATCGTAGCTTAAGAGCGTCGTGAAAACACTCGTAGATCTACGAGTGCTCCAGAGTACTCGTTACCGGCTAAGAGCGTCTTAACAGTACTTCTCACTGAGGTCACCAACAGGACATACAGAGGAATTACAACTTAGAATACATAATCCAATTTACGTTCCCATTCTTTATTGTGTTTACCTGTGATGAATCAGATGTTAGCGTGCAAAATAGCCTACATTTAATGGTCATAATAATGTGATGAAAAGCGGACAAAAATGGAATCAAGTTATGAAACGAGACGTTGCCAGAATAGTTTGACATTATCTTTGCTAAGTGAAGGCTATATTTTATTAGGACTATGAGGTTAAAAGCAGAGAAAGCAACATGTGGTTTAGTCTGTAGCCTACTGCATAAAAATCTAAGCCTACACATTTCCTCTCTTTCTTACTCGACTTCTTTATTATCTTCAAACGTGTTCTTAAGTGACACCGCGAAAAATTATTGCATGGTGCACCAATCTAATCTTAAAATAATTACAATTATGTATGTCTCTGTGTGGTAGGCTATATAACCTACTTGGGATGCTTACATGCAGATGTCAAAGTGTTTCTATTTTCGTATTGATGTGAACTAATGTGTAGCTCCGAAGTTTATCGGTAGGCCGATAGCTGTGACGTCCAGTCACCTGACATCACCATCAAATTAGAGGATATTTCAGAACTATTAACGTGGACAGCTCCCCTTAAGAGCATCTTAAGAGCAGTGCACGCGCGTTCACGCTACAAGCATGTTCGGGAAACAGTCGGAAAAACCAAACGAACGATCGTAAGATGAATCGTAGAAAACCCTCTTAAGAGCGTGTCTCCGTTGTTATCGGGAAACTGGGCCCAGGCTTATTCTGGTGTGTTCTTCTGTTCCAAATGGCTGAAGTGTTAGGCCCACATAGGAGAATGTAAAGTCAACTAAACTACCTGATACAACTTTAAAATAGCAAGGTGACCACTAAAACTACAGCAGGCGACTAGGCTAATTAAAACAAACAAAATAAATAGGCTATTTTAAGGGCGTAGCCAGAAATTATAATTAATATATGTGTAAAATAGGTGTGCCTGTGAGATTTTTCGGTGGCATCAACCCAGTACAAGTGAGGGGCGCATATGACAGGTGGAACGCAAATGACCTGTAAATGTAAACACTATAGGGCTACTGTAACATATATGGGCTACTGTATATCAGTGCTCTCAAAATGAACGTGATCGCGTAATGACAATCAAAAACTGCACGTTAAAATATGCTAGGCCTTCTCGCAACAATAATTCTTCAGAGGCTGCACCATATAATTCATTTTAAAACGTAAATGTAGATCTAATTAGAAAAAATAATAATCCATAAAGCTATTTTAATTTAGAATAAAAAACTTAGAATGCAGTGCCTATTTTAGAGATTGGTTTTATTGTAGGTCTAAATCAACACGTGAACTAGGCTTTGCTTATTGCTTAGCAAACTGTGTAACCGATTGGCCGAAGTAGCCAGAGCTATTAATACTTGGGAAATATCCTTTGAACAGACATCAGGAACCACGATCAGTGAGGAACAGGAGTTACCTCCACTTACTTTACTCCTAATTTTAAGTAAGTAAGAAGTATCGTCATGTAATCCATTGATTTCAACAATGTAACTATATTCTAAATACCAACTATTTAACTTGTAACTGTATCGGAATACAGTTACTCATAATTTGTATTGTGAATATGTAACGCCGGTACATGTATTCCGTTACTCCCCAACACTGTGCGCGCGTTTGTATGGTTATATTGCTTGACAGGGGGGATCCCAATCAGCTTTCAGCCATAAGGCTATTGAGAACATTTCCTAATTCACCCGACACTAATATTCAAAATGTTGAAAACTATTTCGGCATAGCCTATTAACTGACCACCAGATTCACGTTGACTGGGGGGCAGGGGGGGGCATCAGACATTTGTGCCCTGCCCCCAACAAATCACACCTTCCCACCAGCTGTGACAGCTTAAAAGAAGTCATGGGACTCCTAACTCACAAACCGGTTTTGTAGCATTTCGCCTGTTTTGAAATCCTATGCGACTACAAGAGCTTCCAATCGTGAGGAAGCAATTTTGCATTGTAGGCATAACTAACATGCAATAACGCCACCAACAACCAAAACTAGGCTACTCATTCAACATGTAAATTAAATGTAACATTATTGTGAATCAAATTAAAATGTTCTCTTTTGCAAACGTAGGCATAGGCATAGTAACAGATTAGTTTAATAATGTTACAAAGATACTACATCAATCCGTATGTTTCATTAGGCTACTAGGCTATTTGTTTTGCCTTACTCTTGATTCATTTAGGCTAGGCCTTTTTATTCAGTTATTTATCATCTTCTGTCCTTGTGTAGCACACGCATTCTCAGACCTGTCACCTGCCACTCATCGTAAGGGAGGTGTTTGGAATCATTCCCGCGTTACAATCATCAGCCAATCAAGGTGGTCACTTCAGTCAAGCTCGTGCATGAGTAATAACGTCATCCATAGCAACGAAGACTGACTCACTCTTAGACTGTTAGTCAAAGATTCTAGAGCGCTCAGCTCCAGAATCTGTTCAGGAGTTGTCATTTTCCCTTACTAAGAGTAGCCTAGGTCTGAAAGGCTTTGTGAATAACTTAATAAGAGAAACTCCTATAGCTAAAATCTTTTATTGCTATTTAGGAGTAGCCTACTCCTAGTGGTAAGATAAAAGGCTTTGTGAATATGGCCCCTGGTGTCTAACCCAATGCATAGCCCATTTACACAAAATAATGGTCGAATATTAGGCTGATGATTATTGTTATTTAAGAACACGCAGAGCACCAAAAACATCTTGCTCGTAAAAAATCACCATACCGCACATTGTGGCGGGTCTGTTATTTAACCTACTTACTGTAGGCTGCGCAAACCTTTATTTTGGGCAAGCCTGCATTCAGGCAGGCCTTCTGTTGAAGAATTTTATATAAAGCCTGCGCTAACAGTAATCCTCCTGCCCCCGATACCACAGCTGTGGATAGTGTGGAATGCAAGTAATAAAACAATCCAATGTGTGTCTCAATTGTCCCCTGCTGACCACCTCACACATTTCTCTAGCTTTTGCAACGACCTTACATGACACAATGCCATAAAATGCCAGTGTTTAGGACACCAAATAATGTTTGTAATTATACCAGTTAGGCCTACGTTCAACAGTAACATAAGTGTAACGAGCTATTCATTGTCGAAGGTGCATGGTCAAGTGAAATTCTTACTTTGGAAAACAAACATTTGCCGATATCATTGGATAGGGACTAGCCTATGCCTACTTGTTTATTTTTTACGTAGCCTACAATGGCCAGTTCAGACAAAGCCAAACTCATTTTGAAACATTTGTATGGTTATATTGCTTGACTTAAATCCCAGAGAGTAGGCTAGGCTACCGCACCCCACAGTGATGGGCCTAGCGGTCTTACGCGTTCAGTGTGGGGTATACTGTAAACAAGCTGAGAATTTAGCGGTGTCACGTCTGCCTGTCACAGACGTGGGGAGCTGAAGCTTGGGATACAGTTACTACAGTAACAGTATTTTATTTTACTTCTTATGGAATATTTTTTGTTTCACTTTTATAAAGGCTTTGTTTGAATGCTGTTGGAACAAATAGTAGTTGATTATAAAGGCAACTTTCTGTTGCAATATTCTGTGTGTTCTGGACTGCAGGTAACTTGTTAAGGCGAGACACTACAGGTGAATAGGGTAAAATTTTTAACAAGCAGATATCTCTATGAAATCAACTCCCCAGTTGATTACTTACATTAATATGAGAAAAAAATGTATTACAAGTTTGCTGTAATTTAATGTTTACATATGCAAATTAGGCATTATCTAATTAAATATGCGCTAATTTGCATAAATTTTAAGGCACGAAACCTGAGCATTGGATACAGCCAGGTTCAAAATTATGTTTTCATTGTGTTCAGATATTAAATGGGAAAACATTTACAGAGGGATTTATGAATATCTACTTTTGTTATCCTGTAAATCAGAAAATTATGTCACTAGCCCTAAAAAATCGCTTTTTTTCATGTTTTTAGGCATAAAAGGTCATGTAAGTCAGGCTAGGAATAATATATCAACAAACCCCTCTGTAGAAATCTTCGACATATAGTTAGGCATAAGTCTAGAAAGTTTGGTGTATGTACGTGCTTCTGAAGTGGAGTTTTTGAGCTCAGAGTGTGAGCGGAAACTCATTTTGAGAAAACAGCCTTGAAAGACAGCCAATGAGATTCCGTTCTCAGCCTAGACTCGCCTTTGAACTTTCGCGATTGGTTGCTGATACAAAGGAAGTGTCCATATATGGATAACATAGCGTGATACAGGAAAAACAGAGCTTTCCAACGGTAGTACACATGTTATGTTTTGGACCAGGGTCGCGGGATTGCATGCAAGGTTAGAATGCTAACTTTTGCTGAATTTAGGAGAAATATACAGGCGCGAGTAGACACAATATAATGAAATAAACACTTAAATGTGTAAATCGGACTTTTTTGTTGTAGTAATGTGTTAGAATACATGCTAAGGTAACATACTAGCTCAAAATCTCGAAATTGACCAGTGCATGAAAAAACGATGTTTTCACCTGCTGTGTCTCGCCTTAAGCCAGTGGTTCTCAAACTTTTTCTTTCATTCCCCACTTTGATCAAGGAGGCATTGACTGATGATAGTGGAGATAACGTGTTATCCCGAGGCCTTTGCAAGTCAGCATCTCCGACGTTAGTCTACCCTATTAAAAATATACGTTTTCGATGTCCCAAACGAAGAGCCATACTTTATTGTTTTAACGATCTCTATGCTACTCACCAAAATGTAGGCATGGGAACATGATGAAGTATCCAACTGTCGTGTGTTAAATTATTGTGATTACGAGCCAGTGGTTTTCAAACATTATGCGTGACTCGGGCATCTATGCAACAGACTCATATCGTCCTCGCATTCGCAAAATGAGGACATACAGACTGCTCAGATAACAGGTGTAGCCTACCTCCAGTTATGCACGGTTTTAGTCAAGTCATTTAAATGTGCTGGTGAAACAGTTGTGTACTCTGGGCACAGTTCTGGGCACAGTTCTTCCAGAGCTTCGTGCCAAGTAATAAGCGTTGAGTCGAGATGTTTGTGTGAATGAAGCGTAGCCTATAGGCTATAGCAGACAGAAAAGGAAAACACCGCTCACGATCAGATATAGGCTATGCTACGCACTGAAAGTCCTACGGACACGCGAGAGCTCTTTCCGTAGCTAGTTACTTCGATCTAGCCCTACTCACTTCCACTGGATTCATGCATTCTGGCTATGGGCAAAAGCGAGGGAAAATTAATAAGGGAGGGCCAAGTAGCTATTTTGGGAAAGCCTCAAAACTCTGCGCGTCGCTTGGCAACGACCCATAATGATGCGCATAGTTCAGAGCAGAGCAGAGTTCTGAGTTGGTGTTTGCAGTTTGCGCTTAAAATAAAATGTCTCTTTCAACCCCAAAACGTAAAATTACAGATGAAAACCGTCGACCCAACGTGGACGGACAGGTACCTTTTTATTTTGCCATCCGCTGCAAACGCAAAGCCAATGTGTTTGATTTGCAATGAGTGCATTACCGTTCATAAAGAATATAATGTCCGTAGACACCACATTGAAAAACACGCGGCATTCCGCACAAATTTCCCCCAGGGCTCTTCGGAGAGGGCTGTAAAAGCACAGAGTTTGATTGCATCCATGCTGTGCTACCATGGTGCGGTCATGCACTGCACAAGAGAGGGCTACAGCAGCTTCACTTCGCGTTGCATTGATATTGGCCAAAAAGAAGAGGCCATTCACTGACTCCGAAACCATGAAAGACTGTATGTTGGCCGTGGTGGATGAAGTGTTAGTTGACGCTAAAGTTAAAGCAAGTGTGACATCTGCTATTAAAGACGTTCCCCTGTCAGACACTACAAACATTCGTAGGGTTGATATTCTTGCCACAGACGTATTCGAAACACTGTTGGGAGAACTTAAAAAGGTTGATGTCATGTCTGTAGCTGTAGACGAGTCTACGGACAAAACAGACATTGCACAATTGTGCATCTATGTCCGTTTTTATGATGGCAAACGCTTCCGAGAGGAGTTGCTCGGCCTACTGCCATTGAAAGGACACACAACTGGCGAGGTAGTCTTTGGGAATATTTCCGCATTTTTTGAAAAAAATGGTCTGGACATGAAACGTGTGTGCATGCTTGTGACAGACGGTGCTCCATCCATGGCCGGTAAAATAAGTGGTTTGGTAGCACGTTGGTCTGCTATTGCTCCTCAGTTAATGCATTTACACTGCATTGTGCATCAGACGGTGTTGTGCGCAAAACTAAGCGGGCAGCTTAAAATTACTATGGATAATGTGATGGCCACAATCAATTTTATTCGCTCCACATCAAGCCTGCAACATCGCTTATTTCGCTAGCTGCTGTCAGATATGTCTGCAGAGCACAACGACCTGCTTTTACACAACGATGTCAGGTGGCTGTCAAAAGGCAGGACACTGGAGCGCATCTGTGATCTCCGAGAGGAAATCGCAACTTTTCTCCGCAGCAGCAGGCACAAAAAAGCGGAGGCACACCTGGATCGCATACTAGACGACACCTTCATGGCTGATGTGTGCTTTCTGAGCGACATATTCAAACACCTGAATTGCTTAAATGTGGGACTGCAAGGCAGAGACAAGACTGTCATTGATCTCGTGGAAAAAATGCACGCATTCCACCTCAAACTGGACCTTTTCGCAACGGACTTGACAACAGGCCGATTACTGCATTTCCCGACGCTCCGCAAATGCATATCATCCCCAGCACAAATCACAGATGTGATGACCGATTTCATTGCGAGGCTGAAAGAGAACTTTGCAGGTCGACTGGATGGACTTGTTCTGCCCACAGAGGTGATGGGCTTTGTCAGAGATCCCTTCATTGCTGCAACAGACGGAGACTTATCTGCCAGAGCAAAGGAAGCCGTCCCTTCCATTGATGAGGGGAAATTCATTCTAGAAGTTGTTGACTTGCAGTCATCCCTGACCATGGCTCAAGAGCTTAGTACTAAAGGTCCAGCAAAGTTCTGGAGTGATGTTAACATGCACCAGTTCCCCAACGTTAAGAAAGTAGCAATCTTTGTGCTCAGTATGTTTGGATCAACATACACATGCGAATCAAGCTTTTCACACATGAATGCAATCAAAAGCAATTATCGTTGCTCCCTGACTGACAGTAACCTTCACCAGTGCCTTCGGATTGCAATGACGTCTTATGAGCCAAAAATCACTGAACTCATTCAGACTAAAAAATGTCACTTCTCCCACTAAAAAATCAGCAGGGTAGGCATAACTGCTGCTAGGCCTATCAGCATAATATGCTAATGAAAATTAATGATTTAAAACAGTTAGCAATGGGTGGATAACCTTCTCATTCATGCGCAGCAGATAACTTTTACTTGCTTTGAGTATTATTATTTTGGTTTCAAAGGGGAAGCAAATGTTAGGCCTCTTATAGGCTCTATTTTTATGCACTTACCAGATACCCATGTACCAGGGTATTTTTTTTCTTCGGTTTGTTATTTAAAAAGTGTAAAAAAAAGTATTGCTACTAGGCAATACTAAGTATTGCTACTAGACTTTTATTGTTGAAGTGACATTATTCATTGTTGCCAAGTTGAAAGGTCAATCAAATAATAAACATTGCTTTTGTGTTGGTTTGAATAATTACCTCCTGCTTTCTGGTCGCTGAAAATGTGTGGCCCGGCTCAAGTCTGTGGTTTTAAAATGTGGCCCAAATGAATTTGTAATTGAATAGCCCTGGGCTATAGTGTGACATGCGTGTTGGTTGTTTAGAGTAGGCTAAAAAAAAATCGGTTGGTCTTAACGCAAGTTTACAACCGGCAAGTCGGTCGGACTAAAAGGGGAAAAAAATAAATATTTGGGTCGGTTCTAAATTGACAGGGTCGGTCGGGTTACGGCAAACGAAAATATTTTTAAGGATGGCCTGGCAGTGTTTTGTTGTGCGTCTGCAGAAGTCAGCCAAATATGAATGTAATTCTGCGGCATAAAGCAGATGTATTTGTTTATTGTACTGAAAAATACAAATGACATGTCAAGCAGTCAATTGACTACATTGCAGTCAAGAAGTAGGGCAAAATAATTTACGAAACCAAAACATGGGTCATATTGTCTAAGCCTCTATTGTGTAGCCTGTTAAAAACGTCGCCAGATAGTATTAAATCGGCAACGACATTGTTTTCTGCAGAAGCCTATCCAAGGCTACAGATTAATTCTGAACAGTTATTTCTCTACTGGCTCAATTATCACACCACTGTTTTGATTTGCGTAGCTGCGTTACCCCCAACACTGACAATAATGTAGACAGCAAATTTCGATTTCGATTTTCGTTACCACCGTGTAGTCAAGCCTTAAGACATACCCAAGTAGCCTAAATCGAGGTAATGTTAAATTATGCATGATTTATTTTGTTATTGAATTCGTAGGCTGGGATTACTCTCGGCAAGTCTCCTGCTTTTTCAGAAGGGGGGCGGCAGGCAGAGCGATGTACAGTGGCAGAGCGACGCACAGTGGCTGAAAGTGGTACTAAAGCTTCACGCAGCTTCACGGCCTCGTAATGCGCTAATGAAGGGGTCATTTGAAAGCGATGCCCACTGTACCTAGGCCTAGCCAAGAATGAGCAGTCAACACCAACTGAAAGCCCCGTTTTGCAGGTAGCCTATTGCAGTGCATACATAGGCTTTCTTTGAACTACATTTTCCAAAGGCCAGCTTTCGTGCTTTTGTCACAACTTCAGAACGGCTTGACGCAAATGCTTCAAATTTGGTATGAACATTTGTATGGACTCAATGATGAAGTCAAGGTCAAACCCACCATGAGTGTGATATCTCAAGAATGCCTGTCACACAAGGTTTTTTGGTACAATGGTTTGTATGAACTCAAAGATTAAGTGATTCAATATTTTTTTCCGGGAATCTTCCCACCAACATTAAGCCAGCAGCTTTTATTCCACTATTGCAATTCCTCTGGCATTACATTTCTAGTTTTATATTGTTGGTTGGTTGTACTGTTGTCAATGAAAAGTCATTGTGCTACACCATGGGCCATGGGTACCGCTTTTGAGCTTGCGAGAGGCTGAAGCAGTACACATTTTTACAATTGTTGCCGCGACTCAAATTTCGAATTTGACTCGAATTTAATAATAAGTAAATCATGCATAATTAAAAAATAACTACATTTGGGCAACTTGGCTATGCAAAAATAAAGGCCTGTGCTTTTTGCAGCCTATAAGTACATAAAAGACCCTAAATTGAGGATTTACGATAGATGAGTAAATAATAATAGGACTACAAGCTAATATATAACTCAAGCAAATTGTTTTCAATTATAACATATCATTGTGTTAAGGGTAAGTGTGTCGAGGCGGGCTGAGCAAAAGGTGGAACACTCTCAGGAAGGACTCAAGGTGGTTTTTGTGGAAGGTGGGAATTTTATTTTTCCCAAAATAAGGCCCGTAGGCAATTAATTCATCATTAAATAATAACAAAGCAAAAAATAAAAATATGGAAAACAAAAACTTTTTCAATAAAGAAAATAAACTGACATGATAGTCAAAAAAATGTCTAGACAATAATCAACACAGACTTTGCACCAGTCAACAATACCTTAGATAGGAGAGCTACAAGACTCACGTCTGTCCATGACCTGCTCTCCCTACCAACTCACTGGGGAGCTTAAATTAGGCCCAAGTGCCCCTCTAAATTGGATCATACCAACACTGTCAAAAATACAGGGGGTAACACAGGTGGGCTAACAATAAATGTGCAAAAACTGCTAGAAAACACTCTCCAAATATCTGGACAATTGTAACGACATATTTGTAACATCTTACTTCAAGTTGGCGTAGCCAACATTCTTTTAACAGCCTATACAAATTAATTTATTAAAACACGGGTTCACTTCCGGTGAACCCGGAAGTCACCGCGTTAATAAAACCCGGAACTAGGCACAGGGAAACTTTGACCAAAACAAACAGAAGACGAGACGCTGAACGCTGGTGAGACAAACATTTTGCAATATGACTTTTCTGCTGTATGGTTTTAACTTAAAATAAACACAACATTAGTGTGACAAGACAAGTTTGACGAGTGCTTATTTTAACGTAAATGACAATGAATGGAAATGTATGATTTTAAACTGTAAAGAGTTGCAATGGATAAAAGTAGCCCAGGCAAATTCACCATTGTGTTGAATGTTATAAGACGTCTAATTAACAGCAACGGGAATTACTGAAATTGTCTGATGAATGACGTGGTTAACAGATATGAAACACATAAGCAGATGAATGGCATGGAAGACAGACATAACAAAAACGTAAGCTGACGTTCGCGCTCAGTCTCAGTTAATGTAAGCAGTGTGTCGCTGCGGTGGCGGTAGCTATGCGCCCCGTCACACATTGCACAAATTAAGTTCAACGTTTAGATTTATCTGGACGTGTTTTAAGTTGGCTACAGCCTGTAAATAATGATTTTTGAAAACAAACTTCTGTGGTCATATGCATTTCACATAGGCAAGCAGGACAATTTGGAAGGTTTTGACTGCATGGAAACGATAATAATTAGTGTCAAGCACAGTTGTGTTTAGCCTACCACTTGCGTTTATTTAAGTTATGAACACGCTTAAGTAAAATCTTGACCTTACATTAGTGATTGATAATATCATATGCACTGTGTTTAAGCAGGCTGTGAACAAAGGGTTAACTTATAGCTTTCGGGTAGAAAAAAGAAAAATGAAGATTATATAACGTTAGGTAAGTCAGTTTGCCTGCTAGCTAGCTTAACAGTATATGGTCTCCCAATGGGATTTTTAAGAGATCTATATACCAGGGGCCGCTAAAAGTAGCTCCTAAGTGGCGAATTTAGGAGCAACTCCTAAAATAATGGGCGTGTCACTCCTAACTTTAGGACTCCTAGTTTTTTTCACTAAAAGTAATTCACGAAGCATTTTAGACCTAAAAGTAGCACCTAAGTCTGGGAGAGCTTAAAAGAAGTCGAGATGACTCCTAACTCACTAAGACCTATTCACAAACAGCGTTTTGTGGTATTTAACGTGATGTTTTGAAATGCGTATGCGGCTACAGGAGCTTCCAATCATGAGGGAACAATTTCGCATTGTAGGCATAAAAGGGATGCAATAACGCAACCAACAACAACCAAAACAACTCATTGTCAACATGTAAATTAAATGTAACGTTTCATTGTGAATCAAATTAAAATGTTCTCCTCTTTGCAAACGTAGGCACATGGTGACAGATTAATTTAATAATGTTGCAAAGATACTGTATCAATCCGTAGGGCTATCTTTCATTAGGCTACTAGGCTATTTGTTTTGCCTTACTCTTTATTAATTTAGGCTAGGCCTTTTTATTCAGTTATTCATCATCTTCCGTCCTTGTGTAGCGCACACATTCTAAGACTTGTCACCTGTCACTCATCATCGTAAGGGAGGTGTTTGGAATAATTCCCGCATTACAATCATCAGCCAATCAAGGTGGTCACTTCAGTCATGCTCGTGCATGAGTAATGACATCATCCATAGCAAGGAAGACTCACATTTTTAGTTTAGGAGTTGTCATTTTTCCTTACTAAGAGTAGGTCTGAAAGGCTTTGTGAATAACTTTTAAGAGAAAATGCCTAGCTAATATCTTTTAGTGCGATTTAGGAGTACTCCTAGTGGTAAGATAAAAGGCTTTGTGAATATGGCTCCAGTGCAGTAGCTACATTAGGGCCTCTTTGTCTAAATAATAGGCCTATATACCTTAAGCAAAGATCCTCAACTGCTAGTCACTTGTTAGCGCATAGCTGTATTGCCATAGCTAACATTGCTGCCATCCACTTGTATAGCTTTTTACGCTAGCGTTAGCTAGCTAGCTCGGTTCCACCAATACTACAGACAGGGATGTAGCTCAGTAAGTAGCAGATCAGTCCCTTAACACAGGAGACCAGGATTCAATCAGCAATTTTGAAGGTGCATTTCTCACAGCTTAACCGAGCTTGATAGATAGATACAGTAGAATAGAGATAGAAGGTTGGGCTGGTGGAACTATAGGCTACATGGTCCTCGCTTTAGATTGGGGGGCTGCAGGATTTTCTACAAATAGGTAAGAAATGTCTTATAAGCATATTAGTTATCCACCTCTTTGTCTTATACACCATTAACAAGCTGCATGTTAACTGTTAACAAAGAAGCTTGTAATTTACTTAAAAGGCTGCTCATTAAGCTGCATGTTGACAGTTAGTTAATGTTTTAAAAAGGTTAACAACAGTTAACTAACTGTTAGTAATGCATTGTTAACTGCTTATTATGCACTGTTAATACCTAAAAAGCACATGTTATTCTAAAGTGTTACCAAATAAATAAATAAACTCCAATTAACATATTCCAACACGCCACAAAACTGTCATAGCCTGGCATATGCACCTCACAAAACCATTTTTTTCAACAACACATAGGCTATGTTGAAAGTCTGCTAAGGAGCAGAAGGCATAGTCTCAGAGACTGATCAGCAGCACCTGATAGCAATATAGCCTACAGTATATAAAACTTGGCTGAACTGCATCCTATGGGTTCAAATGCCTAAATGGCCTATTCTTTTTTTTTTTTCAAACTTTGTTTATTAACCCTCTAACCGTCCATGTCGCAATATTGCGACAAGCGTCATTACTGAATAAAACAGACGATAGACGCGAGTACAGTGTAAAATCTCATTTGTACTCTTGACCACTAGTGGGCACCCAGAGCTTCGATTCAAGCTCAACCTTTTTTTTCCAAGTTTTCAGGAAGCATGGGAAAACACACGAAGAAGACGTGCATTTCATCCATAACGCGGAAGCGATGTGGCCCATAGTTTTGCACAAATTTAAGCAGAAATACACCAAATGTTGAAAAAAAATTTCACGTGTGATGAAGTCTTGGATCTGTTATTCACCTATTCTGATTCTGAAGGAGAATATCTGCCTTTTGGAGAATATGATCGATCGTCTATTGACTGATAGTCACGGTGCGTCTGTGAATGGAGGTACGTCTTTGCGACAGTGTCCACTAAGCATACCATGCTTATTTCGCCCCTCTGCCCAACATAGCTGGAGGTGCCAGTGGCAATAGTGATGATAGTGTCTGTAATGGACGTGGTATAGACAGCAGGGGTTGTAAAAATAGGGCTCTGAAGAACTACAAAGTCACCCGCGATATGGAACTGATTTGACCAGGCTACTTTATTGTATAGTAGCATAGGGTTTGTGATTATAGTAATAGTTTAGTATTGTTGGTTTACATGTGACTGTATTCCTGTTCATTTGTTATGTCCGTGAAATGACAAAAAAAGAAAGTAAAACTGCTCAAATATGTTCAACATCTAGTATTTACTGAAATGTGCATAATTCACGGTGGTTACCATCCAGTGACGTCATAATATGCAAATTAGATGAGTAAATTTACCCCCTTCATAAACTTCTGTTCATACTAAATGATTTTCACATTTACAGTAGGACTTTATCTCTGACCACTTGCAAGCCATGGCCTTTTGAAATTTTGATGTACAAATCCAATTTATTCTTTTTAAACCCTGGCGGCTAAAGGGTTAAGCAAAGTGATCTCAGACAATGTTTCACATTCATTCTTTTTTTTTTTGAAGAACCTAAACTAACATGATGCACAACTTCCATTTCTGTGAATGAACATCATTTTTTCTTTTCATGCACATATGTAACCTGACTCTCACCAGATGAATTTCGTTCCGCCTAGCTCCACTCATCCATCTGGAGTGGTGCTTCAGAAGGCTGGGCCTTATTAAAAAATCCTTGCATAAGATTGGATAAGCCACTTGTCCATCATCTATTGACGTGCTACTTCAACCACTCACATTGAAGCCAACCCGTGACGCTGAGAACAGTCTCACAGTCGCTTCTACACTACGCTATCTATGAAACCCCCGCCCTGCGTCCTGATTGGCTCTACCATACAATCTTGTGCTGAAATCACTCTGAACGGAACCGATCCCAGATGGATGTGAGTGGAGCTAGGCGGAACTAAATTAATCTGGCGAGAGTCAGGTTAGCACAAATGTGCATTGAAAAGTTCTTCGTTCATTGTTGTAGTGAGATTTTATTATTTTTTTTCTGTTGAGTGTGAAATGATTTAGGTTAGGTTAAACAACATCATACAGGCCTATTAACCCTTAGAACCCGATTGACGCAAAGTGCGTCAAAAAACACACCCTTTCTTCTCTGTTACATTGCTCCGGAACTGTTCATCGCAGCGAGATGAAACCTTTATTGCATGACAGAGCAGAAGTGGGGCTTTCCAAAGAGACTACACACTTGTCTGTACGATGAAGTGTGAAGAAAAAAAAAATTAAATTAAATCAAATTGCATCATATTTACAGTCTATACTTCTCTGCGTTCACCTGCTCATTTGAATTACTCGCGAACCTGTGATCGCATCGATACGGCAAGCATATCAGATGAAAGAGGGGACACAGTGCTATCCATTGGTCTGTTTATCGATCCTTCTGGCTTATAAAAACAGATGAAGTGACTGCAAAATAATAACGTCATGTACACAAACCAACCTGCACACTCATTACTCTCGTTTGAATTACTCGCGGACCCGTGATCGGATAGATATGCCACGCATGTCAGATGAAAGAGGAGACTCAGAGCTATGATTTGATACCGAGGACATCCTTCTGGGTTATAAAACAGACGAAGTGACAGCAAAATAATAACTTCATATAGCTGGACTGCAAAGTTTTTGTCTGTTCTTGTGGCAGCATGTTTATAATCCAACGCTATCATGTGTTTCTCTATGGCAAAGCATGTTCATAATCCGGTTTTGAGATCCTAGCAAATTCCTGCATGGCATCCAATTCAAGCCTCACATTGCATCCCAATTTTTTCAACAAAGAAACACCTTTTTGCCTTTACTTTGTTCATGGCAATGCAGTAAAAAGTTGAGAATCATTATGAGTGCATACATCATAGGCACGCAGGCTAACACGCAACCTCGGGTCAAGTCAGGTCAGATCAGTTCGTGTCACAGATATGGAGCGCAGAAAGGTCATTTTTCATCACTAAATAAAAAATGCCATTTATTTCCGTAAATCACACACCACATATTTCTGTAAATTGCTCAGCCCCAGAGTATCCCTCCAACATGGCAATTATATTGCCCGATTCAGGACAGTCTGCCCTACACACACATTAAATGCATGTAGAGCTATGAGCTTGCTGTGGTGAGATACATGTAGAAATATAAGAATTTTTATAATACGCTTTTTATATTTTAATTCTTTAAAAATCCAAATAAAATCAATGCTAGTACTAATACATGACATGACGGCAGATCTGGGTAGCCTAGACTCTGCTGAAAAAAACAATAAGTGTGTGTGGCACTTACAATGACCAGAATAAATCCATATGAATAAAGGTAGTGAAAATGCCCTAAAACAGCTTAGGGTTCTAAGGGTTAATGAGACTAGCCATGCAAGATCATACATTGTGTCAGCTATTTCTGCTTGTCGTTTTACTTGAATGAGTACAGACTTATTAGAATAACTGTATTTATTAACCGTCCTGTTGTGTTCGCTGTCAAATAATCACCGAAATAGAGCAATTATTTTCTCTCGGAACATAAAGTAAACATAAAACGAACACAACAGGAGGGTTAATCTGCTTAATTTTGTGTGAATTTCATCTCAAAAATTGGACAGTCTGGTGTGGACAGGCCTTAAAACACATATAAAACACCAACCAAATAATAATGTGCCATGCTAGTCTTAATAATAATCCTTAACAAAGTCATGTCTAACACCAACCTTAATGTCTGCAGTTTGCAGTTAGGACTAGACAGTCCCTTAGAGAAAGCGTGAACCCCAGAATCCCCCAGATCATTGTGACTCAGGTCCAGCTCTATCAGGGAGTTTGGTGACTGTAGAACAGCAGCCACAATTCTACAGGACTTCTCTGAGAGTTTGCATTCAGCAAGTCTGCATAACAACATGAATAAAGACAAAATATTGCAGAGATAGATAAATGAAAGGGACAAAAGGTGCCTCTATCAATCAACACAATCAAGTGATATTTTGCATATAATTTCCATGGCAAATCACACACACACACAGGGCTGGAGTGGGGCCACTTTTCAGCGCGGGAGTTTCAGGCCCAAGACCGGCCCACTTTTTCCATGGTGATGGAAATTGGATAAATAAAGCAACAGTTCAGCTCTTACTATCCTGTAGTTTTTTTTAGTACCATGATTCAACAAATGTGTAAAGGTTATAAAAAAATGCATTTAAACTGAGCATTTGCATTTAAACGCAATAAAGAACATTTCACTGCGATGAACAGTTGCGGAGCAATGTTACAGAGAAGAAAGGGTGTGTTTTTTGACGCACTTTGAGTCAATCGGGTTCTAAGGGTTAATTCATATAGTTTACTCTATATCCTCTACTACTTGTCCCTGTAGTCATAGCTAATTTCGAGCTCATCATTTTTAGCAGGGGACTGGCTGATCTGCTTTTTAATGCATACACAGGTCGAGTTTTGTTATCAATATTTGCATAATAATTGCAAAGTCTATGAATAGCCATATTGGATGATACAAAAAGGCTAATATTTTAATTAATTTAGTATGTTGCTAGAGAATAGGTTGACAATGCTACAATGGCCAAACCTAATAGCCTAATTATGCCGATAATAATCATTGCCTAGGCCTATAGGCTATCTCTCCTTACCAGTTGCCACCTATGTCTGTTCTCTTCAAAAAAAAATCTGGAAGCCTTGCACATTTTCGCAGAATTTTCTTCAATGTGTTTTGTCTTTTTACCTGCCATTTTCAGTCCCTCCTGACCTCTTTCTGCCATCCATCCTCCCTGACGCTTATCGCTTTTCGCTACGGTAGTGCTGGCCCGGCTATGGCATCTGAGAAAACTTTTTGGAAGAGATATGGACCCAACCAACTCTTTTTGGGAGGGGAGAACTCCCTCACATGGTAGGCTATAACCCATGCAGAGGCAGCGGTGTTAGGTACAGAATGCAAAATGTGTGTAGCCTACTTTAAGAGAAGATAGACTAACGTGGCAAATGTCAATATTTTTCCCTCGACTGGCCCAACGTGAAGCCCACCGGAAATTATCCCGATTACCCACTCCGGGCCTGCACACACACACACATCAAGATGTGAAAAAGTGTCCACCATCTTGCATTTTTAAAACATTAAAAACAGTAAAAAAAATTAAAAAAAATGTTCTTGTGTATAATCTCATAATAGGCTATATAATTAGAGATGCACCGATTGATTGGCTGGTGACTGGAATTGACCAATTTTGATGTGGTCGGCCATGACCGGTCAATCTGAGACATGCCGATTTATGTCGGTCAAATGCACTCACTCACCACACTTGAAACAACATCACCCAGCTGAGTTTGCAAAGTGTGACGAAGCTAGCAAAGACCAACACTCAGTTTAATAACCTGCTTCATTTTGTGTGAATTTCATCCCAAAAATTGGACTTGATGTGGACAGGCCTGAAAACACATATAAAACACCAACCAAACCATAATATGCCACGCTAGTTCTAATTATAATCCTTTGCAAAAACAGGTCTAACACCAACCTTAATGTCTGCAGTTTGCAGTTGGGACTAGACAGTCCCTTAGAGAGAGCGTGAACTCCAGAATCCCCCAGATCATTGTGACTCAGGTCCAGCTCTATCAGGGAGTTTGGTGACTGTAGAACAGCAGCCACAATTCCACAGGACTTCTCTGAGAGTTTGCATTCAGCAAGTCTGTATAACAACATGAATAAAGACAAAATATTGCAGAGATGGATAAATGAAAGGGACAAAAGGTGCCTCTATCAATCAACACAATCAAGTGATCTTTTGCATATAATTTCCATGGCAAATCACACACACACACACACACACACACACACACACACACACACACACACACACACACACACACACACAGAGACACACACACACGAAAGATTTGTAATGTTATAAGAGGACAGAATTTTATTAGCAATTTATTACGCAAGTGCCACAAGTTATGACACATGATCAACCACAATGCAGTAATGAAGATGGAATATCTCCCTTCTTCATCAAGATGTCCACCATTTTGCATTTTTAAAAGATTAAAAAGAGTAAAAAACATCTTCTGTTCTTCTGTATAATCTCATAATCTTACAGTAGACTATATAATTAGAGATGCACCGATTGATTGGCTGGTGACCGGAATTGGCCGATTTTCACGTGGTCAGCAATTACCGGTCAATCTGAGACATGCTGATTTATGTCGGTCAAATGCACTCACGCACCGCACTATAACAACATCATTTAATGAAGCCAGAAAAGACCAACACTCAGAGCTGGACGTACAAAGACAGTGCTAATACCTAGTTCTTCTATGTGTAGAATGCGAACACTGCTTTAAAGCCATTTTGCGTGGAATTTACTAAGATTTCACTTCATTAGGCTACGTGAACAGCGCTCATCACAGCTTGTCCCTGCCTCTAATTGCGTGCCCATAGCTGAAACACAAATGCAGTTGAACAGAGTTAACCTAAAAAAAAATAGCGATTGAGCCTACATAATAATGAGATCAGTGGCGTCATGGCCGTTGAAGTGAAGGGGGCCCTCGGATTTTTCTTCCCTGATCGTTTTTTTAATCACAACTTTGCTCCATAATAAGCCAGAGCCTATAACGACTCAATGTATTCTTCTGGATGTGTAATAAACCGTACCAAAACAGCTGAAGTGTCTGTGTATGTTCCCATACAGTAGCGGCTCCTGGGTTGACAAATAAGCGGGGCAGAGTCTGATGATCAAGTTTAGAAAAAAAAATTGGCATAGTTCCAGGTCACCGGCAGCTGGACGCACACTAAGGGCGGTCCACGGAGATTTTGTTCATTTTTACAGCTCTTTCTTTCTATGGCTAGGCTATGAGCGAAACCTGGGGAATAGAATCCCATAATGTTACCAATTGCGGTCAAAACACTGTTTTGTTCATGCATTATTAACCTATGGTTAGCCTACTTAATGTTATTTTATTCATAAGAAGTGAAGTTTTGAAATTTTGAGATTCCAGACAAATAAAAGCTACAAGGTAGGTACCGGTAATCAGCTCATTAGCTCAGATCAGTGGAGAACTACTTTGGAGGAAAAACTCAAGATGGAAACAAATTAACCGAGAATTCGTTGCAAAATCAAAATTCCACTGGAGCTCCAAGCATAGGCTTCACGCCGCCTTACAGCACTCAGCTCTCATAGTCAAGTTCAAGTTGTTTATTGTCATGTAGGCCTACTCATAAAATAAATTATATGTAACGAAATGATTGTGTTCAAGAGCCAGATCAACTTTAAAGAGTAAATTAAAAGTAGGCTATTCATTAAAAAGGTAAATATTCTGTGTGTATGGAGGGGGGGTATACCATGGAATGAGTGCTTGCGTGTCCACCATGGTTTGTATAGAAATTAATATTCAGTGAATGAAAATCTGTCGGTGGCGGTAACTATGATTGTCACACACTTCATAGGCAATTTGCGGACCAATTTGCGGACCTGTGCTTATCCTGGACACTGGTATGTTTTGCACAAAGGCACGGGACATCACGTAGGCCTATCGTTCTCATGTTGGCCACAAACTTGTCTGTAACCCTGTGTTCCTCCACTGCATCAATTGCTCTTTTCTGCAGCTGTGCATAGAGCACACATGGGGCATGATCTTGTAGAACAGGTCTAAAAGGAATAAAAACTCGGGATCTAAGAGCATTCGAGAAAACCCTTTAGCCTCTCTAACTGAGATTGTATTAAAATCTGCAGATGTTTCAATTATTTCGAAACACTCCAAAATTAGCTTTTAAATCTGTTTGGAGATCTTGTGAAAAAAGCGGAGAAACCATAAAGATCTGAGAAGAAGACACACACTGAGTATGCTGCTGACGCAGCCTTTCCCATCACCAGGTTCAATTGATGTGCATAGCAAGGGCCTACACGTCTTGCACTTTCTTACGCACTCCACCAGATGCTCCTCTCATGACACTAGCCCCATCAAATGTCTGTACAATCAGCCTTACTTTATCTGTGTCGCTCTGGTGAACAAACTCGTACACAATTTCGCACTTACACTGTAGCCCTCATGCAGTTGTGCCCCAGCATGGCTTATTTTCACAACTCAGATGCTAGCCTCATGTTTTTTGCCTTCTCTGAAAAATGTTTCATGTCACACACACCTACACTAGCCTACTCCAAACATCCCCATTTCCCCCAGATGATCGGAAAAGCAGACATGGAAAACAGAAAATTGTATTGCGTTCAGGACAACTAGAGCTTCTTATCAGACATATGGCCTACCACCAATGTGAAAATGTGTGATTAAATGACCGACTCCTGTCCTTTGTATGTTGAATTTAATTCATCATAGTTTTTCATTCTGTTGAATTGTTTAACTGTGAATGTAATTTGATTTTACATTCCTTGTGTTATTTTTCATGTAGCCTATGTTGCGCCGATCTGGCTAATGGGCTTGATATTGTAAACATTTTTTTACGTTTACATTTACTTTAAAGTTTAGCTTCAGTAGCTCACTGGCATAGCATGTTAATGGGAAAGTAAGAAAGATTCTAAAATAGCCCTCAGTTGAAATAAGAACTTATGACTAACTGAGATTAAATTAGAACTTAAACTGAGTTAACTCAAGACAATAGAAACTAAATAGCAAATTAAAGAGAAACTTTAATTGAAATTAAGTTGGAGGTTGCCTACTCTTGAAACCAAATAGGTTTGAGTCAAACTGAAAATAAGAAGATAGTATTTCTTTTATTTTTCCTTCCAAGAAAAAGTTCAACTTCAATTAATAAATGGCATATGAATGGGACGATTGTGTCTATGTTATGTTCATGTGAATTGTGTAAGTAAACTGTCATTTAGTTGGTACCAGTAACTATTTCTACCTGCTTCTAAGTCTTTTCTACTCTTTTATATAAATAAGCCGGCATTCAGACTTACTTTTTGGTCTGTTGTATTATTATTTAACTACAAACTGTTCCTCCGAACCTAGAGCCTGGTCCTGACTTATCTACTAATTGTAGTAAGGGCTAAAAATGCAATTAAACAAAATGCTTCTTACTAATGAAGTTATGTTAAGTAAGCATTAACAAATGAGTGGCAGGACATGACTTTACTTGGGGGTACACAAAAGTGGTAGGTAATAATGAACTCCAACTGAACAAATGTTTATTACTGGTGAAGTTATGTTAAGGACATGACTTTAATCGGGGTACACACAAGTGGTAGGTAATTATGAACTCCAATTGAACAAATGCTTATTACTGGTGAAGTTATGTTAAGTAAGTATTAACAAATGAGTATCAGCTGGCATACAGTAGGACCGATGAAGTCTGAATAACATTGCATTGCATTGCCAATGAAATAAATGAGCAGTGTTGGGAGGGTTACTTTCAAAACGTATTCCGTTACAGAATACAGAATACATGCCCAAAAATGTCATTTGTAACGTATTCCGTTACGTTACTCAATCTGAGTAACGTATTCTGAATACTTAGATTACTTCCGCATTGAATTGCTTTTTATAAGTGTAGGAATGCAGCCATCAAATCCTGCTTAGGCCTACTAAAAAGGCCTATTCTGGTGTGTTCTTCTGTTCCAAATGGCTGAAGTGTTAGGCCCACATAGGAGGAGGTCAACTAAGCTACCTGATAGCAAGGTGACCACTAAAACTACAGCAGGCGACTAGGCTAATTAAAACAAACAAAATAAATAGGATACTTTAAGGGCGTAGCCAGAAATTATAATTAAGGTGTGCCTGTGAGATTTTTCGGTGGCATCAACCCAGTACAAGTGAGGGGCGCATATGACAGGTGGAACGCAAATGACCTGTAAATGTAAACACTATAGGCTACTGTATATCAGTGCTCTCAAAATGAACGTGATCGCGTAATGACAATCAAAAACCGCACGTTAAAATATGCTACTCGCAAGAATAATTCTGCACCATATAATTCATTTTAAAACGTAAATGTAGATCTAATTAGAAAAATAATCCATAAAGCTATTTTAAGTTAGAATAAAAAACTTAGAATGCAGTGCCTATTTTAGAGATTGGTTTTATTGTAGGTCTAAATCAACACGTGAACTAGGCTTTGTTTATTGATTAGCAAACTGTGTAACCGATTGCCCGAAGTAGCCTGAGCTATTAATACTTGGGAAAATATCCTTTGAACAGACATCAGGAACCACGATCAGTGAGGAACAGGAGTTACCTCCACTTACTTTACTCCTAATTTGCTGTGCAAACAGTAATTTCAGGGTCTCCGATGACGCGTCCATAATGCGCGCTGGCTGCGTTTTGAGGCTAGTGCAAGACGGCGGGGCTTGGATTTAAACATGGAAACAATTTCATCATAGATTGCTTTCAGGAGTTTCTGGGAAATTGAGTTGCCTTAATTTATTTAGAGAGTGAATAAACTACCGTGGTAAAGTTGGTTTTATATTGGACGTTGGATATTCGACACATTCGAAAAATCTATTTAGCACTGACTACGAGGGTCGAGTTTGTGTCAAACCAACTGTAATGTGTTAAAACAAGGCCTGCCTATATTACACAAAGCTTCTTTTGTCCAAAAACCCATGTTTTGATTTTATGAATTTTTTAGGCTGATGAAAGATTTCAATCTATTATGCGGCTTCACCTTTTGACTTACCCATACTAAAACACATCTCCTGAACTCGGCTTACTGCCCTTTCTAGTACACAAAGCTTTTCCCCAAAAATCCATTCTTTGATTTTATAAATATTTTTTAATGTAAAAAAAATGCTTTAAATGCTTTAAATCTATTATGCGGCTTGACCTTTTGACCTAACCATGCCAAAACACATCTGCTGCACTCGGCTAACTGCCCTTCATAGTGCACAAAGCTTCTTTTTTCCAAAATTGCACTCTTTGATTTTATATTATTTTTTTACTATTCAAAAATGCTATGTCAAAACACATCTGCTGCACTCAGTTAACTGCCCTACATAGTACACAAAGCTTCTTTTTTTCAAAAACTTACTCTTTGATTTTATATACATTTTTTACTATTGAAAAATGCTATAAATCTATTATGCGGCTTCCCCTTTCGACTTACCCATGTCAAAACACATCTGTTGCACTCAGCTAACTGGCCTTCATAGTACACAAAGCCTATTTTTTTCAAAAACTCTTTCTTTGATTTTATATAATTTTTTTACTATTGAAAAATGCTATAAATCTATTATACCACTTCCCCTTTCGACCTACCCATGTCAAAACACATCTGTTGCACTCAGCTAACTGCCCTACATAGTACACAAAGCTTCTTTTTTTTCAAAAACTCACTCTTTGATTTTATATTAATATTTTACTATTCAAAAATGCTATAAATCTATTATTCGCCTTCACCTTTTGACCTACTCATGTCAAAACACATCTGCTGCACTCAGCTAACTGCCCTACATAGTACACAAAGCTTATTTTTTTCCAAAGCCCACTCTTTGATTTTATAGATGTTTTATTATCAAAAAATGTTATAAATCTATATTATAGATTTATTGAAAATATAAAAAAATCCAGTTGATTTACACAGCCAAATGGAACTTTGGATGGAAAACAAAATATAGTTAACTTAATAAATATAAACTAGAAAATGTAATTTCGAGGAAATTACCAGTGCATGAAAATATAAACATACTGTATATTAACATAAAATGCCAAACAAACTTTTATTGGGAAACAGTTGGCAGGAGTCATAGTTGATAACAACTGACAGTTGAAATGGCTGAACAGTTAAATAGTTGAGTAGTTTAAATAGTTAAATTATTTAATAGTGAATTATTGTAGTGAGGACATGTATTTTGAAACAGTTGTGGGCAGAGGAAATAGTAGTCTTAAGAGAGCCAGATTGTATGCTTAAAGCCTGAGACAGAGTATATAGTTTAAAAGTTGAATGTAGATAGTGTAATGGATGTTGATAGACAGAGAGTTGAATGGATGTTGATAGGCAGATTGTTTAATGGATGTTGATGTATAGTTTAATGGGTGGATGAGTGAATGGTTTGAAGAGGATGAATGGATAGAAAGTTGGATGGAATGTGCCTTATATCCTTGTAGAATGGAGAGACACAGAGAGAGTTGGCCTAGTTAAGCAGAAAGCAGTTGATACAGGTGCAATCAGTTTAACTGGCCCTTTGATGGGTCCTAGTAGTGAGCAGATGGAAGTTGATACAGGTGCAAATCAAGTTAATTAGTCCATTGTGATGTCATAGTGCTAATGCAAAGTCTATGGGGAAAAATAAGCTTGTTTTTTATTAATATCTCAAAAAGTATGAAGTTTACAAAAGTGAAAAATACATTCCCCACGTGTCCTTTTCAAGACCTACGTTACAAATTTGAACGAAGTTTCTACGTTAAACGGTTAAAGCTGAATTAGACGCAGAAATTTGGTGGGAAGAAGAAGAAGAAGAAGAAGAAGACTTCGGATAACAGAACTTCATGCACTGTAATGATGTATGTCTACCTACAAAGAGGTAGCTTGTTTTTTTGCATTTTTGAATAGTAAAAAAATAATATAAAATCAAAGAGTGAGTTTTTGGAAAAAATAAGCATTGTGTACTATGTAGGGCAGTTAGCCGAGTGCAGCAGATGTGTTTTGACATGGGTAGGTCAAAAGGTGAAGGCACATAATAGATTTATAGCATTTTTTAATAGTAAAAAAAATATATAAAATCAAAGAGTGCGTTTTTGAAAAAAAGAAGCTTTGTGTACTATGTAGGGCAGTTAGCTGAGTGCAACAGATGTGTTTTGACATGGGTAAGTCGAAAGGGGAAGCCGCATAATAGATTTATAGCATTTTTGAATAGTAAAAAATTAATATAAAATCAAAGAGTGAGTTTTTGGAAAAAATAAGCTTTGTGTACTATGTAGGGCAGTTAGCCGAGTGCAACAGATGTGTTTTGACATGGGTAGGTCAAAAGGTGAAGGCACATAATAGATTTATAGCATTTTTTAATAGTAAAAAATTAATATAAAATCAAAGAGTGAGTTTTTGGAAAAAATAAGCTTTGTGTACTATGTAGGGCAGTTAGCCGAGTGCAACAGATGTGTTTTGACATGGGTAGGTCAAAAGGTGAAGGCACATAATAGATTTATAGCATTTTTTAATAGTAAAAAATGTATATAAAATCAAAGAGTGAGTTTCTGGAAAAAAGAAGCATTGTGCACTATGAAGGGCAGTTAGCTGAGTGCAACAGATGTGTTTTGACATGGGTAGGTCAAAAGGTCAAGCCGCATAATAGATTTAAAGCATTTTTTAATAGTAAAAAATTAATATAAAATCAAAGAGTGAGTTTTTGGAAAAAATAAGCTTTGTGTACTATGTAGGGCAGTTAGCCGAGTGCAACAGATGTGTTTTGACATGGGTAGGTCAAAAGGTGAAGGCACATAATAGATTTATAGCATTTTTTAATAGTAAAAAATGTATATAAAATCAAAGAGTGAGTTTCTGGAAAAAAGAAGCATTGTGCACTATGAAGGGCAGTTAGCTGAGTGCAACAGATGTGTTTTGACATGGGTAGGTCAAAAGGTCAAGCCGCATAATAGATTTAAAGCATTTAAAGCATTTTTTTTACATTAAAAAATATTTATAAAATCAAAGAATGGATTTTTGGGAAAAAGAAGCTTTGTGTACTATATAGAGCAGTAATCCGAGTTCACCAGATGTGTTTTGACATGGGTAGGTCAAAAGGGCAAGCCGCATAATAGATTTGAAACATTTAACATTAAAAATTGTATAAAATCAAAGAGTAGGTTTTAGGGAAAAAGAAGCTTTGTGTACTAGAAAGGGCAGTTAGCTGAGTGCAACAGATGTGTTTTGACATGGGTAGGTCAAAAGGTCAAGCCGCATAATAGATTTAAAGCATTTAAAGCATTTTTTTTACATTAAAAAGTATTTATAAAATCAAAGAATGGATTTTTGGGAAAAAGAAGCTTTGTGTACTATATAGAGCAGTAATCCGAGTTCACCAGATGTGTTTTGACATGGGTAGGTCAAAAGGGCAAGCCGCATAATAGATTTGAAACATTTAACATTAAAAATTGTATAAAATCAAAGAGTAGGTTTTAGGGAAAAAGAAGCTTTGTGTACTAGAAAGGGCAGTAAGCCGAGTTCAGGAGATGTGTTTTAGTATGGGTAAGTCAAAAGGTGAAGCCGCATAATAGATTGAAATCTTTTATCAGCCTAAAAAATTCATAAAATCAAAACATGGGTTTTTGGACAAAAGAAGCTTTGTGTAATATAGGCAGGCCTTGTTTAAAAACACATTAAAGTTGGTTTGACACAAACTCGACCCTCGTAGTCAGTGCTAAATAGATTTTTCGAATGTGTCGAATATCCAACGTCCAATATAAAACCAACTTTACCACGGTGAATAAACTTATGAAAAAGAGAAGTATCGTCATGTAATCCATTGATTTCAACAATGTAACTGTATTCTAAATACCAACTATTTAACTTGTAACTGTATCGGAATACAGTTACTCATAATTTGGAATACGTAACGCCGTACATGTATTCCGTTACTCCCCAACACTGTAAATGAGGTAATTTACCAAGTAACATTGGGGTCATTCCATGTGAAAACAGCCAATATCGGGGTATCATGTACATGGTACCTCTCAGATTTTACTGAAAAGCTGTGAAAATATGCCTTATGTTACCAAACTAGGGAATCTGAAGTTTCAGGTCAAGATATCAAAAGGTTTGCCCGTGCGTCCATTTGAATCTCGGGTGCCACGGCCCTAATTGACACATTAGAATGTCACATTTCAAGCCCATAACTTCTGTTCTAATGTCCGGGGGATGTGCTTTAGACGTTCCAAAAAATGGGAACACATGTCGCCAGGACGTTATTTTGTTTTTGGCTCTGCGGGGAGTTCCAATAACCTGTCATCTCGGACTGCCCGCTCACAAAGACACATTTGCAAAAATTCATTCAAATAAAATGGTGTCCTAAAAAAGTGCATCTTCACACAAGACTATTTCACCTTTAGGTTACTTTAAAGGTTTTATACTGTCGGCCAAGATCAGTAGTAGGATAGCCTGGGTGAACCAAGACTAACTTTAAATTTGCTCTGAAGATCAGACTGATCTCTGAAGATCCCTTTGACGCCTGTGTCAGAACTTTCTATTTCATGACTTCTACAGACGTAACCAGCAATGAAATTCAACTTACATAAGTGCATTAAAGTCTACCCAAATCGTTTCAGAAGTGCAATAAGCACATCTTTCTTGTAAATGAAGGTTTTAAATGTAGTTATGTACTCAATTTTAAAGAACTAACATAGTCCTGCGATTCAGGAACAGATGCCAATGGCCTCCTTACCAGACTGACCTGCAGAGCTAATTCAAATGTATTAACAGGTTAGTCTGGGTTCACCCCAGTTAGTAGTAGACCAGTGACTTAACATTATATGCAGTCGCTATCAGCACAGTCTCACCATCAGAAACTCACCGTGCCTTTCTGCAGCACCTCACAGCTGGGATCAGTCTCCTGCGCCCCTCATCTGATGTGTTGTATTTCTTCAGGTCAAACTCATCCAGCACCTCCTCAGACATCAGAAGTATGTGGGCCAGTGCTGAACAGTGGGCAGGAGATAACTTCTGTTTGATGTTCTTTGGTGAAGACAAGTATGTCTGAATTTCTTTGTGCATGGAATCATCATTCATTTCAAATAAGCAGTGGAAAAGATTGATACACCGTTCAGGAGAAAGACCTTTTCTGTTGAGTTTCTTCATGTACTGACATGTTTCCTTGATGCTATTTGAGCTGTTGTGTGTGCGGCTCAGTAGACCTCGCAGAAGTCTCTGATTGCTCTCCAGAGAAATGCCCATAAGGAAGCGAAGGAAGAGATCCAGGTGTCCGTTCTGGCTCGCTAAAGCCTTATCAACTGCACTCTTATGTAAAACATGCAAGTTGTCTTTTAATCCTAGTGCTGATTGAAGAGAAGATAAAAATGATGGATTGAGTTCATCTCTCTGCTCATCAGTGATGAGGGATTTCAGCGCTTCAAGGTTCTTAGCCAAATACGAGTGAAACACAAACACAGCTGCCAGAAACTCCTGGACACTAAGATGCACAAAGCAGTAGACCTTCTTCTGTTGAGATTCCACAGATTCTGTCTTGAAAATCTCAGTGCACATGCCAGAATACACTGAGGCTTCATTGACATCAATGCCACACTCTTTCAGGTCCTCCTCATAAAACATGAGGTTGCCATTCTCTAGACTCTTGAAAGCCAGCTCTGCCAGCTTCAGTAGTATTTTTTTTTGTGATTCCATGAGCCTCTTCTTATCTGTTTCTTGTCTTTCTTTATATTTCTGATCCTTCCGAGTTGTTTGGATCAGCAAGAAGTGTATGAACATCTCAGTCAAAGTTTTTGGAATTTCTTGGGTGTTGTCCTGTCCAAGCATCTGCTGAAGTACAGTGGCTGCAATCCAACTGAAAACTGGAATGTGGCACATGATGTGGAGACTTCTGGATGCTTTGATGTGTAAAATGATTCTGTTGGCCTGACTCTCATCCCTGATTCTCTTCCTGAAGTATTCTTCCTTCTGTGGGTCATTGAAGCCTCGTACTTCTGTTACCTGGTGGATGTACTGAGCAGGAATCTGACTGGCTGCTGCTGGTCGTGAGGTTATCCAGATGAGTGCAGAGGGAAACAGAGTTCCCTGAATGAGGCTCGTCATCAGAACATCCACTGATGATGTTTGTTTCACATCAGACAACTTACTGTTCTGTTCCAGATTCAGAGTCAACCGACTCTCATCCAAACCATCAAAGATGAACACAACCTGACAGTCTTTGTATCCTTCACCATCATTCAGCTCCTTCAGTTCAGGGTGGAAGTCAAGCAGGAGCCTGTGAAGACTGTACTGATCATTCCTGACTAAATTCAGCTCACGGAAAGAAAGGGGGAACATAAAATCTACGTCCTGATTGGCTACCCCATCTGTCCAGTCAAGAATTAACCTTTGCACTGAGACTGTTTTTCCAATGCCAGCAACGCCTTTGGTCATTACAGTTCTGATGTGCTTCTCCTGTCCAGGTAAGGGCTTGAAGATGTCATTGCAGTTGATTGGTGTGTCTTCTGTGTTCTGAGATCTGGATGCTGACTCTACTTGCAAAACCTCATGTTCCTTATTGACCCCTTCACTCTCTCCCTCTGTGATGTAGAGCTCTGTGTAGATCTTATTGAGGGGTGTCTCAGCTCCTGGTTTGATGATGCCTTCAGATATGTTCTCAAACCTCCTCTTCAGACTGGCTTTGTGATTCTTTATAACTCTCCTCAGATCATTATCTGTTTAAATATGTCAAAACAATTAATTAAAAAGTCATGATAACAGTCAATAATAATAATAATAATTGAAAAATTAAAAAAACACGGTTATAACTAGATGTACCGCATAGCGGTACAAAATATGACCGCCGCTCAGTCCTGTACATCCATTCCGCGAAAATAAATCATATTAATGAATTTGTCTCCATCTTCTACTCCACCCCCCACTCTTGAAACTTTTGTGTATGCTTGTTTGGAATGTGTGTTTGCACACATTCCGCACACAAAGTAGCCTACTGGCGCTGCAAAGGTGAATAGATTTGTTTCTGGGCCAAAAAATTTGTAGCATTGTTATAAAACCTTTAAAATCTCTAAACAATCACAAGTAGGGAAGTTCATCACAGTCCATCCATTGCAACTGGACTGATGAAAGGTACACCTGTAGGCTACATTGTATTTGGGAAAAGCAGAAGGTAGCAGCATAATGTATTTATTTATTTATTATTATTAAACATAACAATCCCTGTCAGTTCCATGCAGTTTTCAACAGCTATCAAGAAGAGAGGTCATGTCATGGATTTTTGTGAATGTTTCTTCTTCTACATATGCATAAGTTTAGTCATCTAGTTCAAATGATATTCAGCTTTATTGTCAATGCACAAATTAAATACCAGTAGTCTAGAACAAAATACCGTTTTACCCAGTGGTGCAAATAACTGACATGTCCAAAAGGGCCTTCAATGCGTTGCGAGACTGTTCATACACATTTTAACGGGCAAAGTTGAAGAGCTACTGTCCGTTATTGTTTGTGCAAATAATATGCTGATTCATGTTCCCTTGCATTTTGCAACTATGAGGTCCATGGTTAAGCTCAATCTTTTGACGCAATCTTTTGATTTTCACCCAGCCTAGTCCATGGTAGGCGTCCGATACAAATATTGTTTAATTTTGCGATTGAGATATCCACGCACTGGCGCCCCCCCTGCGACGTGTTCGCCCCCCGGTTTCAGAGCTATTCTAAATGCAAAAATGCATAGAGGGAGTTATGACAAAACCGTGACTGTTAAACTATAAGCTATATAAGGTAGGCCCTATGCTAGGCCTATTACACAACACTTGTCACTAGGCTATGCAGGCGACCCAAATAAAATCTCCTTTGGAACCAAAGGGTTACACCTTACAGTATCAAGCTGCCACCTCTTGGCGAAAAGTTAATAGTTTTGCATATCAGTAATACATTTCACGTAGCTGTGTTTATCACGGAAAGGGCGAATGAAGTGGACACTTCTAAATGAAACCCAACCCACTGTACAGTAGCTCAAGGTATGTGGCTAAAGCAGCCATAATGAAAGCGTTATCATTGTTTGGATACTTCACACACACGTGTTTTTTAATCGCATAGACTACAACTACCAAGCTGGAATCAAAGCACATCGACTCCTCTCTCACACCCTAAACACGCACTTCGAACAAACAAAAAGCGCCTCAGTCTCACGGAATAGCCATAGGCAAAACTGTATCTGACCGGTGTAACGTTGGTACTAAATCATCCATCGCAAAGAATGATTTTTGTAGCACGTGCAACAAATATGTGTAGGTACAGCCCTGCCCTGAATACATCTCAACGTGCGCTCTAAAACATCTGGTTTAAATCATAGGTGCCAACTCTCACGCATTGGCCGTGAGACACACGCATTTGATTAGTTTCACACGCTCACACGCCACACCCCCGATTTCTCACGCTGAAGTGTCAACCCGGTCGGTCAGATGCCTGAAAAATGAGTTTAGCCTATAGATCTACCTGTTGAGCCACGATTATGCTTTCAGAGACGGTGAGAGGGTTCAAGAGCACCCCCTGTCTGTGGAATTTTCTAAATTTTCTCTCATTTGCGATGCTACTTCAGAAGCCATCCCAGGCGCATCCCCCCCCCCCCCCCCCCCCGCATTTCCCCGGCTTCAGGTATGCTTTGAGTATTATTGAGTATTTTTCACGCTGAAGTGTCAACCTGGTAGGTCAAATACCTGGCAGATGTGGTTCAACTAAACTAAACCTATACATATGATATCACACATCACACATGTGAACGTGCGGAATCTAAGCTTTCCAATGATACTAGCGCCAAGTTGCTGTGATAAATGGTTCGCGAGAGAATTAACATTGAACCGACGTGCAATTTAGGCTAATCATATTTGCATTTACCCATTACTCTCGGTTTAATATTTCACTAACCCTTCACACAACACGTGGAAAACCCTATTTCACAATAAACAGCAAACCTACCGAATACGAGGATGCTTTATGCATGCCTCTGTGCAATAAGTGGTTCCTGAGTAATCCGGTTTTGAAATTGCAACACATTTCTACATAGCCTCATTGGGGCGAAATTATAATGTATTCTAATGTTAACTATTTGTCAGTAGGCCTACATACATTTTTGTAAATTGCTCAGCCATAGATTATCCCACTATCATGGTTCTTATATTGTCAGGTTCCAGCCAATCCCATTACAGATAAATGAATATATTTATATTGGCATGCTTCCTATTGACATTAATGCAAAAATATGAAGAAAATCAAATAACGAGACACAAATATTGATATAAAGCCTGACATAAGCCATATGCAAACATTCACATCATGCAGATATGGGTACATCCTGAAAAAGGAATATCATGTAGGCTATAGGCTATGGCCATTACAATGACCAATATATTATCTTAAATAAACTAGCTGAATAACACAGGTGACCACTTCTGCATAATTTCATGGAGTGCTGAAATGTACACACATTTCTGAACTGTGAAATGTAGCATATGTTTTTGTGGTTGTGAACTTATTGCAATATCACCATAACTATTCCACCTGTGTGTGCATGGTTATAATTCTGAAGTGCAAAATAGCTTAGGCTACAGCACAAATATTTCCATAAAAATAAGCAAGTCTGACCTCTGAATTTATTTTGAAAGTGCATCTGATTGATGCAAAATATACAAACATTTCTTAAATTCTTACAAAACACCCACCCACTCTTTAAAATTGTTAGTTTGGACCCCCCACCCCCACTTTTGCCGTGTGAAATACCAGTGCTGTTTTCAGCATCTGTTTAGTGCTTCATTGTCATTTTCATTGGATTCTCCCATTTTCGCGTAAATCGCTCATACATTTTTTGTTACACGCATTCTCCCATTCCGCTTCTGTCACACACACAGTGACAAGCGCCAAATCCCCCGCAGTGTTGAAGAGATCAGTCGTCCCCCTCACTTTTGATAAGGTAAAAAGCCTTATAGGTATGCCAAATAAATAATAACCTATAGGTTTACGCTAGGCTATGTAAAACTCCCCATTAACAGCATCACGTCACTAACCACAGCTAAGACTGCACAATCTCTATTCACTCTGTTGGATATCTGAAGCCAGTTTGTCTACTTAGATACTGTATCCTCAAATTATGGCCGGGGTCTTAAGACAGTACAGGCCTTTAGGGGCAGGATTGTATTCGAGACAGCCCTTTATTTCTTATGCGAGTTTTATTTTGAGACATGCGTTTCTTGGAGCGGCATACTGGTAGGCCTTCTAAAGCATGACATTTTCGGTTTAGTTTGATATTTAATTTACTTTTGGACTGTTTGATTATATTGTTAAATGTTGGGACTGATGGGCACTGAAATCTGGGGAGGTATTTGATGATCACTATTACGTTCCATGTGTCGGGATTTCAAACAAACCATCCGCTTTCATACGTTCATTGAACGTCCGCGGTGCTGTAATGGAAACCTTATTGCGTAGCCAAGTAGCCTATTGAGTTATTTTTAAATTATGCATGATTTACTTTTTATTAATTTCGTAGGCTGGCTTTATTTTGTTATATAGAAGTATCTAAATAACCTGTTAAAATGTACCAGAATTCTAGTCCAAAAAAAAATTTCTGGGGGAGGACCCCCATACCCCCCGCTGAAATGTCCCACCCACTTTCACAATGCCTCCGACGCCCATGGTCCTAGTAGTAGGCTAGATCCCTTTGATACCAATGTTCATATAACTCTGGGACCCTGGTCCCAGGGATGGATTACTGCACGGGCCTTCCGGGCCCAGACCCAGGGGCCCAAGGTGTCAGGGGGCCCTGAAGCCCAAGCCTTTGCATGGAATCATTGCCTCAATATCAACACATCAGGATGTAGGCTATGAATCTGATTGAATTTAGTATTGCCCATCCCCAAAATGCACCAGAATACAGGAAATCACATTAAACTAATTAAAAAAATTCTGGGGGAGTACCCCCAGATGAATATTTGGTTTTCCTTTATGATGAATATTTGGTTTTCCTTTAATCCTACTGAATTTGTAATTATGTATCGGCCGTTGTAATTGCCGATACTGATGTATGTGCGTTCCTGTGTGTGTGTGTGCGTGTGTATATGTGTGCACCACCATCTACAGGCCAATGAGTGTACAGTCACAAAATGTACACATAACTTAATTTTTTTAGACCCCCCCATCTTAACTGAAGAGAGGGGCGATTAAAGCAGAATGATATTGCATTTTATTTTTTTACCGGGGGGGTGCAAATCACAAATGAGTGATTATGGGCTAGGTTGATGTGGGCCCTTGAGACCAACATACCATAAAAATTTCTTCATCCTCGGTGCCACGGTTCAGGTAGTTATTTAGGAAAAACTGCATTTTTTGGGTTTCGGGGGGCCTAGCGCGGAGGGGGAGTGGCCCCCGGGGACCAAACGAAATTTTTCCGTAAAAGTCTAGTGGGGCTACATACCCACCAAATTGCATGTGCCCCGGTGTTTCGGTGCCCCGGGTATCGTTGACCAAAATTTCAGGAAGTAGATGACGGGAAAAAAAAAAAAAAAACTTTGACAATCCCTATATGACCGCTTCGCTAGCGGCGGTCATAATAAGGTGCCATAATAAATAGCAAACTAGTCATTACCTAACCCTTTGTTAACCCTCTAACCGACCATGTCGCAATATTGCGACAAGCGTCATTACTGAATAAAACAGACGATAGACGCGAGTACAGTGTAAAATCTCATTTGTACTCTTGACCACTAGTTGGCAGACACCCAGAGCTTAGATTCAAGCTCAACCTTTTTTTTCAAAGTTTTCAGGAAGCATGCGAAAAACACGCAAGAAACACACGAAGAAGACGTGCATTTCCTCCATTAAGCGGAAGCGATGCGGGCCATAGTTTTGCACAAATTGAAGCAGAAATACACCAAATGTTGAAAAAAAAATTTACGTGTGATGAAGTCTTGAATCTGTTATTCACCTATTCTGATTCTGAAGGAGAATATCTGCCTTTTGGAGAATATGATCGATCGTCTATTGACTGATAGTCACGGTGCGTCTGTGAATGGAGGTACGTCTTTGCGACTTTGCGTCCTTGCGATTTTAGTGTCCACTAAGCATACCATGCTTATTTCGACCCTCTGCCCAACATAGCTGGAGGTGCCAGTGGCAATAGTGATGATAGTGTCCGTAATGGACGTGGTATAGACAGCAGGGGTTGTAAAAATAGGGCTCTGAAGAACTACAAAGTCACCCGCGATATGGAACTGATTTGACCAGGCTACTTTATTGTATAGTAGCATAGGGTTTGTGATTATAGTAATAGTTTACTATTGTTGGTTTACATGTGACTGTTTTCCTGTTCATTTGTTATGTCGGTGAAATGACAAAAAATAAAGTAAAACTGCTCAAATATGTTCAACATCTAGTATTTACTGAAATGTGCATAATTCACGGTGGTAACCATCCAGTGACGTCATAATATGCTAATTAGATGAGTAAATTTACCCCCTTCATGAACTTCTGTTCATACTCAATGATTTTCACATTTACAGTAGGACTTTATCTCTGACCACTTGCAAGCCATGGCCTTTGAAATTTTGATGTACAAATCCAATTTATTCTTTTTAAACCCTGGCGGCTAAAGGGTTAATATTTGTTAATTGTTACTAAAATATCTATTTGGCACAAGTTAATAGTTTTTTCATCATTAAATTAGTTGTTTGCATAAAATCTGTTAATGCTCTAACAAATAGAAAACAATCTATTAACTAATAGGTAATACATTATAATAACTACATACAATTCATAATTTATTAAGCTTTTGTTACTTATTAGTTACAAACATATTTTTGGATAGACGAACAAACCATTTATAATGTGTGAACAAATGCTTTACTGATCATAAATTATGTATGAACAATAAATTACTAATGATGAACAAACCATTAACTAATAAGTAAGCCTTAATAAATGATGAATTGTGTGTAGTTATTATAATGTATTACCAACTATTGTATTAATATTTGTTAATAGTTAACAAACTGTATTTTTGGCACTAATTACCAGTTGTTTCTTACATCATTTAAATGTTAAATGTTTATTTACAAACTATATGTAAATATAAAAGTTAATGACATATTATTATTAATTAAGCTTGACCAACTTTATTGTAAGGATCCTATGAGGAGTGGTTCATATTGAGACAGGCAGAAGCACAGTTTAATAACAATTAGGGACTGTTTGTTATTTATTTAAGGGGCCACCGGAGGAGTTTTGGGAGCGTTAGTCAAAAAAGACGTGACCCTCCCTCGCCAGCAAAAAATGTTTCTATGACCCTCCAAAGTGATTGAGAAAAAACACATGACCCCCCCCCCCAACAATTTATTGATGCCTTCTGTACTGGGTCAATTTGGGAGCTTGCATGCTACCACTCCTTCCTTGAAATGCCTTGAAAAGGCTGTCGTTTGCACAATTTCACAAATAATCACCGGGACCGAAACATACCTGTCAACTTTTTCTGGGTTTATCACGTATTTGAACTTTTTTCCCCGCTGTCTTAGGAGAAGCTTTAATAGATGGTTATGAGGAGCAATATGAGAAAGAAATTTGATGATCATTGATCGTTGTTTTGGGACGTTAAGCCTTTTCCATATGCGTCAGTGAAGGAGATTGAAGAAACATGCTGTCACTTCAGGTAACCTAAAGGTTCTTAGTGATGAGTGAGGAACAATATGAGAGAAATTTGGTGATCACTGATCGTAGTTTTACAACATTAAGCCACGTTAAGCTTTTTGCTTAGGCTACAATAGGCGTTAATGAAGAATAAACGCTTAATGTCATCTTTGGCCAGGTGCAAGGCCCATCAGACACGAGGCCGATGGCCCAACTTTTGCTGTTTTCATGAATACAAAAGTTGGGTGACCCTCCCTCCTAGAATAAAAAAATGGATGACCCTCCCCTCAACAAAGAATAAAAAGACATGACCCTTCCCTATTTTCCTCTGGTGGTCCATTCCATAAATACATTAGTTAAATAATAATAGTAATTAACTTTTATATTAACATATAGTTTGTAAATAAACATAAATGATGTAAGAAATAACTGTTAATTAGTGTCAAAGACATTTAGTTAACTATTAACAAATATTAATACAATATTAGTTAATAGATTGTTTTATATTTGTTAAAACATTGACATACAGGTTTTATGCAAACAATTCATATTTGATTAATGATGAAAAAACTATTTACTACTACTACTACTATTTACTACTAACTACTTGTGCCAAACAGATATTTTAGCAACAATTTACAAATAATAACAAAGGGTTAGGAAATTACTAATTTGCAATTTATTATAGGACTATGAGACATTATGAGACTCAAGGTAGGCCTATATCTGACTGGCACTTTGGGTCTTTCAAGAGGGGTCTATAGGCATAGCCTATCTAATCAGCATGCACTTAGTTAATTAAGCGTTTTTTATGAGTTATGGTTTGTATATTATAGACTAGTATACTATGCTGAGATAACCCTGATTAGATAGATGGGATGCTACCTTGTCTCAATACATTTTTACTTTGAACTCTGGCCAAAGTAGCCTTAAGGTCTGGTTTAGCACAGCCCCACACATTGTTAACCCACTTATTATAATGTTCAGTGGAAAACATGAAGCTAAGTTTAATCCAGGGCTTAAAATTCATTTTTCAAAATGGGGGGGATTCCCCCCTTCAGTGCTTCACATAGGGCGACTAATGCAGTTGGGGGGGTACATTTTACAGACTGAAATCCCATTTTCCTTTAAGGCCTACAGGCGTCAATGAGAGAAGACTTACACTTACATGATTTTGGTTTTGATTGATATGAAGCATCTTTTACGTAATGAATGCGCACTCTAGAAAGTGAAAGTAGCCTAACCTAGGCCTATATGCGCTCTGTGTCTGAGCTGTCTGTGCACGTCCGCAATTGATTACGTTCCTCAAATGGAGAACACATCAATCCCATGGTATTTGTTGCCCTAAAATGCATGTGACATGCAAGTTCAAAATCCTGCCGGTAGCCACGTTACATCTCCGTTTCATATTTGCCTAGGCTACTAGCCTACAATAAATTAATTGAACGAGCTCAACTGACAACAGGTAAATCTACTGATTCGGTCATCGAGACTCTATGAATACAGTACAACAAACTTTCTGTCTTTCTGAAGTTTATTTTTGTATTCCGGGGTACAGTAGCCTAATTGCGTAATGTCTTGACAATAGTTTTTCTTACCGGCTTGCTGTTTAAACTGACTGCGCCGCTCTTTCCTGCCAGGTTTATGACGTAAACCGCTACATCTCGGCTCTGGCATTGCATAAACTGATCGTGTGGGAAATCAGATTATCTGTCAATATTGGGCTTTGAAATAAGGGATATTTGCTCAGTAATAGTAGCCTGCATTTTGTAACATTCATAGAGAAACCGGGGGGAGGTTAAATTAGAAATTAGAATCATTGGAAATTGAAAACACATACAAAAAAAGATTTGGGGCTTTTGAAAAAAGATTTGGGGCCCCTCGCTCCGCCAATGAGTGTTACCAAACATACTGAAATTATTCATATACACATGAACTCACTGCAAATATCTGCAAGCCCTTATAAAGAATAAATAAATAAATAAACAGCAATATTTGCAATTGTTCAGTCTGCTAACAGTATTTTACTTCTCAGAAAACCAGATAAAAAATGTAACAAGCCAAAATGTATACTCACCTAGTTCACTCTGTCTGTCTGGTGTTTGTTCAGTGTGCAGGTGTCTTCTGCTGTTGATCATGCCTGTGTGTTCACCCTGTGTGCTCATATCTGTGTGTTCATCCAGAGGAGGCTGTAGAGGAGGTTGAGTTCTGCATGTCTTCCCACACTGGGGACAGGCTTGGTCTCCTGGTAGTCCAGGCTGCTCCCAGTAGCTGCTGATGCACTGCCTGCAGAAACTGTGCCCACAGGTGGTGATGACTGGGTCCCTCAGTACCTGCTCACACACTCCACACCTGGACTGATCCTGGATCAGATCAACACTTAATCTGCAAGAACATCAGACAAAGAATACTTGGAATAATGCAGTAATAGATCCTCAGACAATTCAGTATTCTTTAAAATGTGTAATATGCACATTTATTCTATTCTGAAAACAGATGTAAAGGATCCATTTTACAAAAAGACAGACGGCCCAGGTCTACTACTACTACTACTACTACTACTACCTCTGACAAAAGAATGGAATTTCCATGAACTGCTATATAATGACCAAATGAAGTGTTGGATTGTTCACTCACTACAGTAATAGGGAACGTGCTGGGTTTAAAGACTGTCATGAGACAGGTTAGTTTTACTGATGATGTTTTTGCAAAACATGCTGTATATATATATTAGGGCTGTCAAAATAACTGATTAACTTTGATTAAAAAAAATAACTGATTAAAAAAAATAGCGCATATTAATTGATTCCGTATGACCTTTGACCCCGAGCCGTTCTAGTCAGTAACCATTAGACTGTAAAATGAAGGAGAGAGAAGAAAATGTGCTGCCTAGATGATTGATTGGAACATTTACTTTTAAAAAACGGCCTGAAGGTGTTGATAAAAAATAAAGTGTTGATTAAAATAAAGTCCTCTGCAATGTCTGCAGCAAGGAATTTGCATATCACCGGAATTCGTCAACTCTAAAGATGCACATCAATGCGAAGAAATAGTGTTGACATTGAGGGGAGTGTTCATTTATTTTCATTGTGTCCCCTAGGTTATATCTGTGGCCTGAAATGCCTTGTATGTAAAAAAAACTAATTTGCAAAGTACTTTTGAATTTATTTCCTCAGCATATTAGGTCATATCATAGATTGTTATGGCCATTATTTGAACAGTGGAAATAATAATAAAATAGTTTTTGAACTTTAATGTTACTAATGCTGATTATTCAATGATTCATTTGCATTGAAATATTTAAAATACTTTCACAGAAAATATTATATATCGGATTAATATAAAGCAAGAAGCGTCTGTGTGTTTGTGTGTCTGTGGCACGCATATCTCGCTGACCGTTTGTCAGACTGACCTAAGATTTCGTATGTGGCTCGCGCGGGGCACAAAGGTGTGCACTCTCGATTTTGAAGATTTTTGAATGCATATTTCAAAATATGCTTATTTACGTAGGACGTTTATCGCTGCACTGCACTGTTTCCAAGGGGACCAGTTTCAGGGGAGCTCCACCCCATGGATCGTGTACTGACAGTTGCTAGGTCCAGAGAACGGGCTCTGCTGTAGGTCTCACTTTGATGATAGTCAGTCGCAATTTAAAAAACGGATTACTCGGGATGTATGCAGTTTGCTTGCATAAAATGATTACACAGATTTTGCAACAACACGCCAACAAACACGGGTATGTAGTGACCACTCAAAATAAAAGTATGTGCAATAAACTGACGCTTCGAATAGCTTAGGCTACTTTGGACTTGAGACTTTGACTAAACAAACGACAATTCCGACGGCAAGGTCCCAAATTGAAACGAGCGATAGGCTAATGCCACATAGCTAACGTTAGACAACAACTTGCAGACTGAGCGACGTCACTTATCACGCCATCAAACACGGGTATGTAGCAGGGATGGAAATTAACCACCCGCCCCCCGCCAAATGCGGGTAGTTTTGTGCGCTGGCGGGTGAATTTGGTCAACTTACCAGCCACTGTGGCGGGTAGAGCTAGCGTACCACAAATAGTCAGATCCGGTCTAATTTTCATACTTATTGACGGTTAAAAATAATAAAGTGTCTGTAGGGATCATGTAGCCTAACGTTACCAGGGTAAATCGCGCTGATTTGAAGTTCTACAACTCATAGTGAGCCGCCACCGCAGCATAGCAGCACTGGTGCAGCGCTTCACTTTCACTTCACTACCATTAAGAAACTGTCACTATGCTTTCATGTGCCACTGCTAGATTATTTCAGGATGACTGCATAGACATAAATCTAGTGAGATCTGTGGATCTGCGTTATATCTTCACAGGCTAATATTCTCACGTAGGCTTAAATAGTTCTCTTTTGAATTGGCCCGTAGGCCTAGGTATTTTAATCCGGCCCGCGACACGCTGCTATTTAGACCTATGAGGCAGACAGACGGACATCTCCACACCCATTCGTCGTGAATGAATATCTCACAAACTTTTCATTCAAAGAAATTACAAACCGTATCAGAATAAACAGCAGAACTTACCGAACGCAAAGGTGTAAAGCATTCCCTTATACAAGTTATAGCCGTTCGCGAGTAATCCGGTTTTGAAATTGAAGCAAATGTCTACACGGTCTCCAACGTTGGGCTTTTGTCATATATGATAAGGCCAAATACAAAATAAATGTTAACAATATCGCCTAGATAACTGCACAACCAGAGTTTTTCCAATGTAGTTTCACAAAATGCTAAGCATGCATATTACGTTTCTTAAAGCTGAGCTGTGCTTAAATTGTTCAGTGTATGATTTCATTACGGGCCAAATAGAAAATAAATGCTAAATGTTAAATATAGCCTTGATACCTGTAAATATTTAAATCAGATGATGTGTACACTATAGTTAGATCAAGTTGGAGAGTTGGATTATAGGATGCTCCAGAACTCACACAAACGGAGTCTTAAAGGAGCCACACCACTTTTATGACAAGACACTATAGCATATGAATGTGGTTCTGTTGACCTTTAGTTTTGTTGCTACTGTGCTTGGAGGACAGTTTTAGGGCAAAACTCAGCACATTTTAGTCATATTGCAATAATGCCAATTACCGTGATCATTTTGGGTAGCCTACTATAATCATGATATCACATTTTCATGCCGTTTCTCTAGTGGCTGGTAAAAAAGTTGAGTGGCTGGTAGATTTTGGAATCCACCAGCCACAGTGGCAGGTAGAAAAAATATTTAATTTCCATCCCTGGTATGTAGTGACCACTCAAAATAAAAGTATGTGCAATAAACTGACGCTTCGAATAGCATTAGGAAGTTATTCAGTAAGCTATACACACTTAACTCAAAACAGTTGTAAGGCTTATGTCATTCTGATCTGTAGAAATGTCACATGCAGCCATGCCTAAATTTATTAGGCTACATTAATTATAGGCTATATTATAATATTCAGTATTCATTATTGAATGCTTAGCTGGAATGATGTTTCCCTATCATCATATATTTAAAGCAGGCATACCTGTGGGCATGTAATTGAGCTACGGGTTTTCTTCAGGAATGGCATGTTTGAACGGGCACTGCACTAGTCCGATTAATTTAGATCAGTGTTTTTCAACCTTTTTTGTGCCACGGCACACTTTTGACGCTTAAAATGTCCCACGGCACACTAACATCCTGTGTGAAGAAAAAAATAAACATACCATAGCCTAAAATTTCAAATAATACACAAATATGGCTTATTATGGCTTCTATGCAAGACCTGCTCAATAAAACAAGCGCCCTCTGTTTAATTTGTAGGTGACTTTATCTAATTTAATTGTTGTTATGAACTGGATATGTGATGATTCTGCGAATACTGGATATGGGGCCCCCGTTGTACAATGCCTGCATACCACAAATAGTGCAATCATACAATCAATGAGAGCATGTGGTTATAAATTATTTGATGCAACAGTTGCTCTTCTGGACCAGTGAGTGACATTTGGGCAATTTTCTGCGGCACACCTGATGATCTCTCACGGCACACTAGTGTGCCCCGGCACAGTGGTTGAAAAACACTGATTTAGATTATGAGTATGTAAAATTCATCGAATTGCCCATGTAGGAACAACTTACAAACAAGCAGATTTAATTCATGTTTGTATCTTGTTTAGTCAAAATGATATACTGAAACATAGATTTCAGCCTGGCGATGGCGGCCATTTTACATTTTTGAGCTTCATATACAGCAGATTTGGATTCAGCACCCCTTAATACCCCTAGAAATGTTGTATAATATAAATAATCACAAAATGCCTCCAGCACTTTAAATAAGCACATTTTCAGGTATTCTGCCTAGACTAATATGGTTGATGATGGACCGGCATCACTCACCCCACTTCTGGTCGTAGGGTATAAAACCCTCCTTACTGCCTTATACTTGTTGCAAAGCCTCCCACCTCCTCCCCTGCTCCTCCATTTCACTATCAGCTCTAAGCTCTAAATCACCCCTCATCTATAGGGGGTGTTAGCAGACATCAATCACATGTGATCTCCACTATTGGCATCCCAGGACCAGCCTACCAAGCCAAACTTGCTATTCTCTACACTCAGTCTAAGCAATCCAATGGGTGAACTAGTGAATCTAAGATGGCTGACTCACATAAAAACTACAGACTCATAACTACTCACTTTAGACCTGATGGAACTGGTTCACTGCTGAAGTTAGGCATATTACGTATGGACTGATCACTCTTCATGGACACACAGCTGGGCACTGGAGATGGAGGTCTGTGTGTCTGTGGTCTGGTTACATAAGATGACACAAAATACTGATGAACATCAACTCATTCTCTATGGAGTGATTACATTTCTTCACACTTAGACTAATATTACAACAATGCATTATACAAGAATCTCTCTCTCTCTCTCTCTCTTTCTCTCGCTCACACACACACACACACACCCTATACAGTGTATCCCTACCAGCATATGCATTTATTTTCTATAACACATGCATGTGTACATGATGTCCATCATTTAGAGCTTTGACATGGATAAGAAATTATGCCTTCTTACATTGACATGTTACAGTATCTTATCTCATCCACCTCATTTCCTAAGTGTGTGGGTGTGTGTGTGTGTGTGTCTGCGAGTGTGTGTGTGCTGGTGTTTGTGTGTGTGTATGTTTGTGTGTGTGTGTCAGTGTTTGTGTGTTTGTATGTTTGTGTATGTGTGTGTGTGTGTGTTAAATGATGTTTTCTAAACAAAGTTCGGGATGAGCCCATATGGTTGATTAACAGCCATCACTCACCCTACTTCCGGACGTAGGGTATAAAACCCTCCTTACTGCCCAATGGACCTCATTCACCAACCGTTCTTACGAAGAAATGTGTTCTTAAAACCCACTTACGCAGTTTTAAGAAGATTATGGTATTCACCGATGATGTCTTGTTCTTAGGTAAGAACAGAATCTATGAACACTCAAGAGCACTCTTACGCACATTTGAGAACTGAGTTGTTTGTGCAAAATCAATGGTTATTGCATTTTCATCATATCTACATGTGTAAAATATGATAGAATTTAAATTACAACTATATATTGTATCATTAAGGATATTTTTGAATAAAAATATTGGGCAATTCCATGGAAAATTACATTTTTGGTAACATCCATAACGCCAGTAAAATGTGATGGTATGGTATGATGTGAATGATTACATGAAATTTGAGCTTTTGCTATTTTTGGCTGAAGAATGTAAATGAGAAAAAATGCACAACAAATGAATGCTATCATTCACATCATACACATTCACAAATGCCAAGGCATTTCACTGGCGTTATGGATGTGACAAAAAGTCCATTTTCCGTGGAATTGCCCTATTATAATTATTTTTTCTTAAGAAAATAAATTCTGGACTTCTGGTGACGTCATGACCAAGGCAAAAGCCGGACTTCAAATCTCCTGAGAAGAGTCTTAAAAAACTAGCCAAAATGTAATTTTATTTCCCTTTTTAATTCAAAACAATCATACTAAGTTATCATTATGTCGATCCCTTGAAAATAATCGGAAAAGAAGACCAACAAACCACTGAAGACGTCTAAAGACCAACAAACTGAGTCTGGGCTAAGCGAAGAAAGCATGGCGGCAGTGCTGCGCACATTATTTTATTTTATGGCCCCCCATGAACGAAAATCCACGAAACTTGGCAAGCATTAAGAAGGTGTCATAATGATCCTACACTTTCAATTTCATGCAGTTTTGACCATGTCAGCCAGAGATATTGTGATTACAACACCTAATTTTTTGCTTTTTAATTTTTAACTAGATGGCACTATACATGAATTGAGTGGTAATGGGATGGGTTGACATGGCCCCTTAAGACCAACATTCAAAAAAAGTTGGTCCTCCTAGTCCTCCTAGGTTCTCGTTTTTTTTACAGAAAACTGTGTCCGCCCTACCCTCCTTTTGGGGGGTCCAGTCCAGCGGGGGGGGGGGGGGGGGGGGGTGCTACAGATCAAAACGAAAAACAATGGTTCCGTGTCATCCTTGTGGGGCCCACGAAGTTCCGTGCAGCCCGGTCTTTCAGTGTCCCGGGAACCGTTGAAACCAAATTACTGAAGAAAAAAAGAAGAAAAAAAATCTAGAAGAAAATCTTCCCGACCTGTCAGGTGAGACCACTATCAGAAAGTGCGAGGTCCAGTTCGCCAGATATGGACAGCCTGATCGTGTCATCGTGCTTGAGCAATGTGTTACACATGGTGTGCCAGCAAAACTAAGTTTCAAAAGGCAAGTAGCTAAGCAGCAGTGTTTGGAATAACGGCGTTTTTTCACTAACGGGGTAATCTACATGTAACTAATTACTTTTCCCATCGTTACAACGCCGTTAACGTTACTGGACGTTAAATGCGGTGCGTTACTATGCATTGATTGAATAAACTGTAATCCGAACGCACCCTGGCTCACAGCTAGTGAGGAGGTGGGTTAATAACGACGTACGCGATTATGATTGGCTAAGGCAGAGTCATGTTTCATGATAGCCAATCAGAGCCAGTGTTTCTATACACTTGCCAGCACAAGTGCCACACACACACACACCAACTGCTAAAATAGAGATTCGACGAAACAGCAGAGGTCAGGAGCAATCTGAAAAGTTGGACTTTTCAAGGTGGAGATATAAGCACTACTTCAAATTCATCAAGGCAAGAATGTGCATGTAATGTTTACATTATGTCCAGGAGCGAAGACTTTGTCGACATCCGTTGTAAGCAACTCTAATTTAATGAAGCATCTCACACACGCATCTAACGCTAGTGGCCAAAAACACCGATACCTCACTCCACCAGATGATAGCTCGCCATCCACTAACAAAGAAGGAGTCGGAACAAAGTCCTCCAAGTAGTAAAAGCTAGATCTTTCTGCCTCACAACAAAAACCTATGACACAGGCTGAAGTCAACCATAGGTCTGTCGATGTACAATATCTTGAATTTCCCCTTGGGGATCAATAAAATATCTATCTATCTATCTATCTATCTATCTATCTAATAAATATTGAAAGTTATGTAGCCTACAGACACCTGTCTGTTCTACTCATTTCAACTGGCTGCTCAAAACTGCTCAAAAAATCCAAAATCTTTGACATATAGCAACTTTTTTTTGTAACAGTAACGCAAATAGTTACTTTCCCTGGTTACGAGTTAGTCTTATCACAGAGTAATTCAGTTACTAACTCATTTACTTTTTGGAACAAGTAGTGAGTAACTATAACTAATTACTTTTTTAAAGTAACGTTCCCAACACTGCTAAGCAGTACTATGACAGATAAGCAAAGGATCTCCCGGACCTATGTATTGGACAGAGCATCAGGATGAAGCCTCTCCCGGGTGATAGGACTGGAAGATGGCGTCGCGGCGTATGCCTCCAACAGGTGGCACCTCGCTCATACCTTGTGGAAGTGGAGGGTGCCACATACCGACGCAATTGAGGACAGCAGAACCCGTCCCACCTGAGACTACACCTCTACAAACCTCCAACGACCCAAGAGCAACACAGAGAATTAAGAGGAACATCTCGTCCCACAGGAACCAAATCCTGTACCATCACCAACATTACCATCCACCCCCCAGCGAGCACACCCTGCAAGTCCAGCCCCAGCACTGATGCCTCCTGACGCCACTAAGCCACACAAGGAGTGGCAGAATCAGCAAACCTCCAGAGAGACTCAACCTATGAACTTACACACACACACACACACACACACACACACACACACACACACACACATAGCAAAAAGCGTCTGTGTGTGTGTCTGTGGCACGCATATCTCGCTGACCGTTTATCAGACTGACCTAAGATTTCGTATGTGGCTCGCGCGTGGCACAAAGGTGTGCACTCTCGATTTTGAAGATTTTTTAATGCATATTTCAAAATATGCTTATTTACGTAGGACGTTTATCGCTGCACTGCACTGTTTCCAAGGGGACCAGTTTCAGGGGAGCTCCACCCCATGGATCGTGTACTGACAGTAGCTAGGTCCAGAGAAAGGGCTCTGCTAGGTCTCACTTTGATGATAGTCAGTCGCAATTTAAACGGATTACTCGGGACTGTGGGTTAAGATGCAAGATGATTATCATGTCTGACCTCAACAATAAAGACTCCCTGTATGCAGTTTGCTTGCATAAAATGATTACTTGCAACAACACGCCAACAAACACGGGTATGTAGTGACCACTCAAATAGCCCAGGCTACTTTGGACTTTCAAGAGACTTTGACTAAAACGACAATTCCGACTGCAAGGTCCCAAATTGAAACGAGCGATAGGCTAATGCCACATAGCTAACATTAGACAAGTTGCAGACTGAGTGACGGCACTTATCACGCCATTAAACACGGGTATGTAGTGACCACTCAAAATAAAAGTATGTGCAAGCTTCGAATAGCATTAGGAAGTTATTCAGTAAGCTATACACATTTAGCCTTAACTCAAAACAGTTGTCATTATGTCATTCTGATCTGTAGAAATGTCACATGCAGCCATGCCTAAATTTATTAGAGGCCACATTAATTATAGGCTAATATATTATAATATTCAGTATTCATTATTGAATGCTTAGCTGGAATGATGTTTCCCTATCATCCTATTTTTAAAGCAGGCATACATGTGGGCATGTAATTGAGCTACGGGTTTTCTTCAGGAATGGCATGTTTGAACGGGCACTGCACTAGTTTATTAGAAAAGAAGCGACCGTCGTATAATCTTGTACTTCCTTGTCAGTTATTTGTGTAATCCATCTGATATATGTGGAGTATCATTAAGGTACGTCTTGGAATGTAATTACTCTGACATTCGACATTAAACAACCATACATTTAGGCAATGGGCACAGTCTTAGGGGCTGACACTTTGCATAAAATTTCTCCTCACTGCTTAAGTAATGCTTCAACTGAGTGTTGGAGGGGCTGTGGCTTACTGGGGGACCACACACATATTCTGGGATTGTCCAAAAGTATTAGAATATTGGAAAAATATACAGAGAGAAATAAAGCAATGCTTATGTATAGACCTACCGATGGAACCAATACATTTTTATTGGGCATAGTACCTGATGACTTCCGTTGCGTTTAATGGTTCCGTTTAAAAAGAAGCCGACTTGTTCAATTTGTTGTACAACTATCTTTGGCCCTATAACAGCGATGGCATGGACAGTTAACGTTAGCTTGTTTACAGTTGATTCCATTGTGGCGAAGCCTGCTTTTAGGCTCAACCGTCGTCCTACTATGGTTGTTATAGTTACCATTCGTAAGCATTGATATGAAACGGTGATTAAACTTTTTTTTACCAGATTTACTTCATACACAGTAGGTGTCCTGTTATTGAGAGTTAATAGGCACCCCACTAGCCAATCAGAAAAGAGTATTTCTTCTCTCCAGGTGATAATCAACCTTATGTAATATAAGAATTTGTTTTGATGCACTGTATGACTGATGTGAAAACAAAATATAAATACGTTTAAAAAAGAGGATAAATTCCACTATTTTACAATGTATTTTAGAATAAACTAGATCAGCGTTTCTCAAACTGTGGGAGACATGCCAGGTGGGGCGCGAACTGACGTGAAAAACAGGAGTTTTTTTTATTTATTTTTTTATCTGTAGCCTGGGCCCAGGTAGCACCCGATGCGCAATGGACACTGTGTTATTCACAGGGAAGCGCTCGTGTCAAGGCAGCTTAGTTAGTCCCGACCTACATGAGATTTTGAACGTTGTTGTGAGAGTGGTGAATTTCATCAAAACCCGGCCCTTAAAAGCGCGTCTATTCTCCACACTTTGCGAAGAGATGGTAGCTGACCAAAAGGCTGTAGGCCTACTGTTTCACAGCGAGGCAAGGTGGCTTTCCCGAGGGAAAGTGCTGTCGCGCGTGTTTGAGCTCCGAGTCGCCTCTTCTTGGAGGAAGAGCGCATGTTTGAATCTGCAAGCACGTTCACTAATGAACATTTCTTGACGAAGCTGGCCTATCTTAGCGATATATTTGATATATCTTAGCGATACATTTGAGTTAAATGTCCAGTTACAAGGCAAAGACAAGCACCTACCTCACCTAGCAAATAAAAACACTTGAGTATGGGACAGGCGCCTCGATCGCGACAGTATTATGCCTTTGAAATTTCTGAGCGAAATCCCTGAAACGTCTAATTGGGAGCCACTTTTGTGATCCCATGTATTAAACAGTAGGCCTACATCACATCCCTGCAAAGTTTATTTCAAAAATATTTCCCAACCAGCAGTGCTCAGTATGACTGGATTATGGATCCATTTAATGCAGCATGTTGGTATTTCATTGAATATATTGTACAATGCTGTAAAATGGCCTATGCATCCTAATATGTTGCTGGAAAACAGAAATATGTGTGTTATGTGTGTATTTATTATTATATCTGCAGCACCAGCTGATTTTAACTCTGTTGAAGAGGATATACTTAGAACTTGTCATTATTTCAATAAATTTAACAATTTTAAGCTTGACCTACCACTTTCTTAGAGCGATGAGGGACAGGTGGGGCTCGAGAATGCCCCCTTGATCAAAGTGGGGAATGAAAGAAAAAGTTTGAGAACCACTGATCTAGTTTGTTAACTACCACAGTCACGAGTTGGGTCGCGATAGTCTGTCATTTTTAAAAAGTGGGTCCCCAGAAAAAAAGTTTGAGAAACACTGAACTAGATGTACCGCAGAGCGGTACAAAATATGACCACCGCCCAGTCCAGCACATTTTTTTCCACAAAAATAAATCGCTGAAAGGCCTATATGATTCTAACTGTCTCACTAAATTGCATTATCCACACTCAATTCTCACTGGTATCTGCTAGACAACAAGTACCAAAACATGATTAGTTCATAGATTTCACATGTAAAATTCATTTTATACAACCCCACCCCCATCTTGCCTGTTCATAATTCTGAGAAATTCTTGAATTGTGTGCATGTGTGCGTGTACACGTTTATGTTTATGTGTGTGTGTGTGTGTGTGTGTGCGTGCTTGTGTGTTTGCCTGCGTATGTGTGTTTGTGCATGTGCATGCATGCGTACATATGTCTACTGTGTGAGTATGTGTCATACGTATGATTACTGTGAATGTATGTGTGTGCGTGTGTATCTGTTTATGCACATGTGTGCACATGGAATGGGTTAACATGACCCCTGGAGGCAAACATACGCATAAAAATGGTCCTCCTAAACCCTACGGTTCTCAAGATATTCACAGAAAACTGTGTCTGCCCTACCCTCCTTTCGGGGGGTCCAGTCCAGCGGGGGGGCTACAGATCAAAACGAAAAACGATGGTTCCATGCTATCCATGTGGGGTTACACGCCCACCAAGTTCCGTGTACCCCGGTCTTTCAGTGTCCCAGGAATCCTTGACGGAAATTTGGACATGCGAAAAAAAAAAAAATCTGACTAAACCTATATGACCGCCGCTTCGCTGCGTAGCGGTCATAATAATTGACAACACAAATAACACTATTTCACTTTTTATACTAGCTACTAAATATAACGACTCATTTACTGTTCAATTCCTGCAGTAGTGCTTTCACTTCAAAGCATGTGTCATATAAGGTAATCAAATTGTCTTGTTTGTGTAGTTTATAATATATGGTACTGACAAGTCAGGGCTGCCAGGTAAGCTCAAGCTGTGGTGTTTGCAGTTTGGTTTATTGCCTCGGCTAATGTGCCATTGACAGTTTATGAAGTTCCTCTGTCAAAGGTAGAGAGGTTGGAAAAAATTATCAATTCCTTTGTCAGAAAATGACTCGGAGTCCCACGCTGCTTTCAGTGTAGCCTTGTATGGGAAGGGCATTGTAGAGTTGCCAATATCTAGTCTGACAGAGGAATTTAGGGTTAGGCTTAGGGTTGGGATTCAAACCCTAATTTGGGATCAAATTGGCATTTGACGATGTGTACAGTAAAACATCGTGATGGACGATGATATCGTCGGGGTGGTGGGTTAGTGTAGTAAACAGCCTATAGGTATGTCTGTACAGAAATACATTTATAATGTTCTACATAAAAAATAAAAAATATATTATATAGGCTATACGGCCTGATGAAAGTGGACAGCTAAGAGAGACATACTGACCAGGCTACCGAAGTTGTGTGGAAGATCTAATCCAAGAAAATTGTTGTGAAAGACGGATAGACAATCAATCTGAACACTTGCGTGTGCACCAACCAGCGGAATATTACACATTGCCAGCCTTCGCTGGACCCAGCAAAAAAGCTACTTAAGACTATCATGGTCACTCATTTAAAATCTTAGTAGGCTACTATGCAGCATCCCACGTTATCAGGCTACCGTCTATGCTGGCTATGAGGGCGGCGGGAAGTGAAAGTAAAGGGCTGCAATCACGCAGTCCAGGCTATAGGAGGGCGAAGTAAAAACACTTTTACAAATAACGAATCCCGATTACCACTCCGCTGCTGTCTGGGACTTTTGCTAAATGCATGAAATACAAGCCTTACAGTGAAAGACGGATAGGCTACCTTCTGATCCTATAATTAACGAAAGAAATGGTTTATTTTAACACAGAGAAGAAGGGCGCATTTGGCGCTCACTGTAGCCTCGCAAAAATATTTGAGCGCTAGAATGTCCTAGTCGTATAGCCTAACAATAATAAATCTATATTTTCTGCTAAAACATTAGGCTACATATTACGTCCAATGTTATATAGGCCTGCGAGACATGTAGGCTACTAAAGGACAATTAGGCTACACATTCACGTCACAGTCAGGAATTATTTGAATAAGACGGTAGACTAATACGTGATAACTGTTTGGCTGACAGCCTTTAAAGTAGGCTCAATTTCATTTTCATTTTTATGTTTTAGCAGCAGGAATTAGTGACTGGCATGTGGAGGCGTGGCATCACGATGGTTGCTTTCCATCGTGATGCCTGTCAAACATCACGATGAACGATGATATCGTCCATCGGCACAACCCTACTAAGGCTAGATTGGAAATGACTCTTACTCAGTCCAAGGACCCAGTGGTGAGGAAAGTTGCACCCACAGTTAATGCAGGGAGGAAGTGGAACCCAACAGGCAGTTAAGCAAGCTCAATCAGCATTGAGGCATAGGGATATAATGAGCCATGTGCAGCACAGGCGGGGGGGTCTAGGGGTGGGTGCAAGTAAACCCTTGTGGAGTAAGGCTTCTGCAGGAGAAAAGAGGAAAATGGTAGTGGAGGAAATGCATCCAGTGACGTCATAATATGCAAATTAGATGAGTAAATGTACCCCCTTCATAAACTTCTGGTCATACTCAATGATTTTCACATTTACATTAGGACTTTATCTCTGACCACTTGCAAGCCATGGCCTTTTGAAATTTTGATGTAAAAATCCAATTTATATTTTTTAAACCCTGGCGGCTAAAGGGTTAACATTGAGGTCTATGGCAGAATCCAAGAATTTCCCAGAATTTGTCAAAGCCTTATTTTTCTGAGCAATGGATGCACATTTCGGACACGGTATCATGATCTCCAAACCCTCCTCCCCATTTCAGTAGAATGTCGTGCCAGTATGACCCTCCAGTCGGGAGAAAATCAACATTGATGAAGGTGTACACCAAGTTTGCTTTGTACTCCGGCTTCTGTCTGGCGTGGAACCGAGGCGTTCAAACGTCAGTCATACGTCAGTGACACACCCCTGTGCAGGCGGGAACTGAACCAGAGCCCATCACTGACTGAACTCCACTTTGCCCTCATAGACATGAAATTGGGACGACCCATCTTGCTATGCATTAATTATCTTTGGTTTACTTCATTGAACTCACTGTTCCTTGGGAAGACAGAGTGGAAGAGGCCAATGAGCTGAAGGGAGCGAAATACACTGAAATAGCAGAGGAGGCAGCCAAGCGAGGTTGGAGTGCACGATTAAGACCTATTGAAATCGGTGCACAAGGGACCAACCTGGCCAACCTTGACCATGCCAGGCTGGTTAAGAGTATTATGGGTATTGGATATTTCAATGTGGTAATATGGTGGCAGCATGGAGGGAAGTGTCTCCAGGACGCTGGTTTCACTGTTAAGCCTTCATGAGGTGTCGTGGGCCTAACTTAACGAAACATGATAAGAACAAAACTGCGAACGATTCTGAGGTTTAAGAACACCTTTGTGAATCTGCCTAAGAGTTTTCGTAGGACCTTCTTAAAGGACAATTCCGGTGCAAAATTAACCTAGGAGTTAATAACACATGTGTACCGAGTTCGACCGTTTGCTGGGCTTTGTTTTCATGCTAGTCGAATGTGACCAGTTTTATTGCAAACCGATAATTAGCGTTTAATGCTAGCCTTCGGGGCACACGTACCGTATTTTCCGGACTATAAGTCGCTCCTGAGTATAGGTCGCATCAGTCAAATTAGCGTTTAATGCTAGCCTTCGGGGCACACGTACCGTATTTTCCGGACTATAAGTCGCTCCTGAGTATAAGTCGCATCAGTCACAAAATGCTTCATGAACAGGAAAAAAACATATACAAGTCGCACCGGACTATAAGTCGCATTTATTTAGAAATGTATTTCACAAAATCCAAAACTGGATTATTGAGGCCAAAGAGATTAATGTTAATGAAGACGAAGGAGTGAGGAGGGCAGGAAGGTAATTGCAAAGCAAAAGATTCACTGAAAGAAAATGCCATGTAGTACACCAAAATGTATCTAAAATGTGGAGAATACAATGCAATCTGCATTTTGGGCGATGAGGAGTCACAAGCTGGCAGCAGATTAAACGCTCATGAGAGAGAAAAAAATGCAGTTTTAGACGTGACCGAAGCCATAGGCCTATAGGCCCGACGGTAATTGTAAAGCAATTTACAAAAGATTCACTGAACAAAAATGCTGATATGATACATGAAAATTTAGCTAAAAATGTGGAGAATGCAATGCAATCAAGCATTTTGGGTGATGTGGAGTCACAAGCTGGCAGCAGATTAAATGCTCACGATAGAGAAAAAGACGGTTTTAAAAGGACGTGACCGAAGAGGCAAGCCAGGCAATAGGCCTATAGGCCCGACGGTATTTGTAAAGAAATTTACAAAAGATTCATTGAACAAAAATGCTGATGTGGTACATGAAAATGTAGCTAAAAATGTGGAGAATGCAATGCAATCAAGCATTTTGGACGATGTGGAGATACAAGCCAGCAGCAGATTAAATGCTCGAGAGAGAAAAAGATGCAGGTTTAAATGGACGTGCAGACCGAAGCTGCAGCAAGCAGGTGATATTTAGAAATTTATTTCACAAAATCAAAGACTAAGAACAGACAGACTATGTAACTGTACACATTGAGGCCAAAAATATTGAGAATTCTACATGAAATGTTAATGAAGACGAAGGAGTGAATAGTGGCAAGAGGCAAGCCGAAGGCTGCTGACAAGGGCCCAACGCTATTGTAAAGCAATATACAAAAGATTCACAGAACAAAAATGCTGATGTGGTACATGAAAATTTAGCTAAAAATGTGGAGAATGCAAAGCAATCAAGCATTTTGGACGATATATTGGCACAAGCTGGCAGCAGAACAAATGCTTGCTGGCCACCTCCGAGAGAGCGCGAGAAAAAAAGATGCGCATTTAAAACCAGGGCCTAAATTTCAGCATAAAGTATTGAGCGTTAATCTAATAATGGAGCGGCCTGAATGCGGGACTATTGACTGGACGGACCAACTCTGACTTCAACTGAAACCCATGCAGAGACATACACACATGTGCGCGCAGGACCACTTTGGGGGTGCCTCTCTCTCTCTCTTTGCTCTTTCTTTCTCTCTCTCAGCAGGATTTGTCACCGCTGAAGTCAAATTATAACCTATACAGTAGGTGCTTCTACATCAACCGCTATCGACAGGAAAGGAAAACAAACGTTTAGCGATAAGGAACCGTGAGGAATTTTGCAAACACAGAAGCATGACAGCCTATAACACGAGAGAACATGGATGTGTTCTCCATTTGAGGAACGTTATAATCGATTGCGGACGTGAACAGACAGCTACAGACACGGAGCGCATTCAGTTAATATAAATTAACATTTAAAAACATGTTCAATTATAATTATATATACAATTATATATAAGTCACACCTGACTATAAGTCGCAGGACCAGTCAAACTATGAAAAAAAGTGTGACTTATAGTCCGGAAAATACGGTACAGTAGAAAGAAATCGCTATTTCTATACCACTAACAAGGCTCAAAATAGCACAACACTTACACAGTAGCACAGTGCCGGTTCAGACCTCCATGGGGCCCTAAGCAAAATCCTGCTAAGGGGCCCTCCTACCTGAACTCTGAGCGCGAAAATGTAACCATTTTTTTACAGTATCGTCTAACACCTCAGTGCTCCCAATACAATCATCCCACCCCATTTTGGATGTCTATGGAAGTTACCAAATTATAGTGTTTTTCCCTATAAAGGACTAGGAGACAGAAACATAATTGTGTGTGAATCACCTTCACACAGCAATAAATGCCCAGTTTCAGTGTCTGGGCTGTTTGCTTTTGATGCTTGCTGTACATATCCCCTTGCAAAAAATAACTGCAGTTTTTTCAAGATTCAGTTATACCACAGTAGGCTACAGTGCAGTATAGTATTTTCATGTCCAAAATACTGCATTTCTGTAGTAAAGTACAGTACTATGCAGTACAATGCAGTTTTTTGTGTCTAAAAATACTGCATTCCCTGCATAAGAACTGCAAATATTTTCTCCAAAACTGCGGTTTTCATACTCAGAAATATGTAGTTTGACACTTGAAGTAATGCAGTTTTTTATGTAAGGGTCTGGTTGTGCTAGTAGCCTACTGGCTGACTGTTCTTCTGACACCTGTTTGTCTATAGGCTATTTGCCAAAGACATAGGCTATGAACTGGCTCCCCTGATTCTCTTATTATTTCAATATTTTTTTTTAAAACGTAGACTATTTATGACCGCCGCTAGCGAAGCTAGCGAAGCGGTCATATAGGGATTGTCAAAGTTTTTTTTTTTTTTTTTTTTCTTCCCGTCATCTACTTCCTGAATTTTTGGTCAACGATACCCGGGACACCGAACCACCGGGGCACATGAAATTTGGTGGGTATGTAGCCCCACTAGACTTTTACGGAAAAATTTTGTTTCGTCCCCGGGGGCCACTCCCCCCCCGTGCTGGGCCCCCCGAACCGCAAAAAAAGCAGTTTTTCCTAAATAACTACCTGAACCGTGGCACTGAGGATGAAGAATCTTTTATGGTATGTTGGTCTCAAGGGCCCACATCAATCTGGCCCATAATCACTCATTTGTGATTTGCACCCCCCCGGTAAAAAATGAAAATGCAATATTATTCTGCTTTAATCGCCCCTATCTTCAGTTAAGATGTTCAGAACTGCACCAAATTTTATGTGTATGATTGACCTGGCATTCTCTGGGGGTATGCCAAGTTTCGTAGAATTTCATCCATGGGGGGTCTAAAAAAAATTAGGTTTGGTGTACATTTAGTGACTGTACACTCATTGGCCTGTAGATGGCGGTGCACACATATACACATGCACACACACACACAGGCACCCACATACTATCGGTATTAGAACGGCCAATACATAATTAAAAATTTAGTAGCATTAAAAGAAAGCCAAAATAAATATTCATCATCATCATCATGGCTGCATTTCCAGTATTGGCGATAAGTTGTCGTTTGTCCACTAGATGGCGCATCGTTGCAGTGAGACGTAATTTTGTTGGAAGTTAAAAGTGGGTTGGAACAATGGACGCTTCCTACAAGGACTAGTTTACCGCAGAGAACGTCTAATAAGGATAGGATGATGTTTACATGAAATGTAATTCCCATTTCTTCTTGAAGCTGAAATAAATCTGAGGATGTTTATCGGACATGCTTGGTTTTTACTGCAGGTAGGCCTACGTTAATCTTATAATATCAATAAGGACCTAGTGTTACCGTTAGCGTTGGTTGAGTGATGGAGGCCAATTTGATTGATTGCATTTGTAGAAAACTATAAATGCGGTTATACCAAGCAAATTGATAGCAGCACTGTAATTGTATCTTTCGACTGTCATTTGTTGCACGTGCTACAAAAATCATTCTGTGAAATGGAAGATTTACCAACGTTACACCGGTCTGATACAGTTTTGCCTATACATGCGTGAGACTGAGACACCTGTTTATTTTGTTTTAAGTGCGTGCAGGGTGTGAGAGGGGAATCGATGTGCTTTGATTCCAGCTTGGTAGTTGTAGTCTGTGAAATTAAAAAGCCCGTGTGTGTGAAGTATCCAAACAATGACACCTTCATTTCATTATGGCTGCTTTAGCAACACACCTTGCTACTGTGTAGTGAGTCCCATTTAGAAGTGGCTACTTCATTCGCGCTTTCCTTGACTCATTGAGCTGCGTGAATTTTATTACAACTTTTCGCCACGGTATGGCAGTTTAAGTCCGCTTGATACTGTAAGGCGTATGCCATTGATTTCCAAAGGAGATTTTATTTGTGTCGCCAGCATAGCCTATTGACAATTTATGTTGTAAATAGGCCTACCTTATAAGCCTACCTGTAGCTTAGGGAAGCTAACAGCTTTCTATTAGGATCTAGTTTGTTAGTTACAGTTTTGTCATAACTCCCTGATGCATTTTTGCATTTAGAATAGCCAGAGCGTGGATATCTCAATCGGAAAATTAAACAATATCTGGTGCATATGAACTAGGCTGGGTGAACCCAGCCTGATCTGCCCGCTATTTATTTTTTGATTTCTTAAAAGATTGAGCTTGGTCTGGTGAAAGCCAGACTAGCCATGGACCTCAGTTACACAATGCAAGGGAACATGAATCAGCCTATATTTGCACGAACAATAACGGACAACAGCTCTTCAACTTTGGCCCGTTAAAATGTGTATGAACAGTCTAGCGACGCATTTAATCAAGGCCCATTTGGACATGTCAGTTATTTGCACCACTGGTTAGATGTAAAACAGCATTTCGTTTCAGACTACTGTTACTTAATTTGTGCATTAACAATAACGTTTCAGACTACTGTTACTTAATTTGTGCATTGACAATAAAGTATTACATGAACTAAAGATGACTAAAATTTTATGTAGAAGAAGAAACATTCACAAAAAATCCATCCATCCAAAAATGACCTTTGTTTTTGATAGCTGTTGAAAACGGCATGGAACTGACAGAGATGTTTTTGTTTATAAATAAATAAATAAATAAATAACATTATGCTGATACCTTTTGCTTTTCCCAAATACAATGTAGCCTATAGGTGTAAGTGACCTTTCATCAATCCAGTTGCAATGGATGAACTGTGATGAACTGCCCTACTTGTGATTGTTTAGAGATTTTAAAGGTTTTATAACAATGCTACATCTTCTTTGGCTATTCTACAATCTATTCACCTTTTCAGCACCAGTAGGCTACTTTCTGTGCAGCCGCACACACACACTCAGGCATGCCAAACAAGCATACACAAAAGTTTCAAGAGTGGGGGATGGAGTAAAATATGGAGACAAATTGAAGTGTGATTTATTTTCGCGGAACGGATGTACAGGACTGAGCGGCGGTCATATTTTGTACCGCTATGCGGTACATCTAGTTTAAACAATTATTATGAGTTTTTTTTTTTTTCCCCCCCGTCATCTACTTCCTGAATTTTTGGTCAACGATACCCGGGACACCGAAACACCGGGGCACATGAAATTTGGTGGGTATGTAGCCCCACTAGACTTTTACGGAAAAATTTCGTTTGGTCCCCGGGGGCCACTCCCCCCCCGCGCTGGGCCCCCCGAAACCCCAAAAATGCAGTTTTTCCTAAATAACTACCTGAACCGTGGCACCGAGGATTAAGACATTTTTATGGTATGTTGGTCTCAAGGGCCCACATCAACCTAGCCCATAATCACTCATTTGTGATTTGCACCCCCCCGGTAAAAAATGAAAATGCAATATCATTCTGCTTTAATCGTCCCTCTCTTCAGTTAAGATGTTCAGAACTGCACCACATTTTATGTGTATGATTAACCTGACATTCTCTGGGGGTATGCCAAGTTTCGTAGAATTTCATCCATGGGGGGGTTTAAAAAAATTAAGTTATGTGTACATTTAGTGACTGTACACTCATTGGCCTGTAGATGGTGGTGCACACATATACACACGCACACACACACACACATGCACGCACATACCATCAGTATCGGCAATTAGAACGGCCGATACATAATTACAAATTCAGTAGGATTAAAGGAAAACCAAATATTCATCATAATAATAATTTGGCTGCATTTCCAGTATTGGCGTCATGTAGTCGTTTGTCCACCAGATGGCGCATCGTTGCAGTGAGACGTAATTTTGTTGGAAGTTAATCTAAAGTGGGTTGGAAACGCTTCCTACAAGGACAAGACTGTACAGTAGTTTACCGCAGAGAACGTCTAATAAGGGTAGGATGATTTCTGCATGACATGTTATTCCCATTTCTTCTTGAAGCCGAAATAAATCTGAGAATGTTTATCGGACATGCTTGGTTTTTACTGCAGGTAGGCTAGTTAATCTTAAATTATATCAATAGCCTAGGACGTAGGTAAAATAATGTTACGGTTAGCATTGGTTGAGTGATGGAGGCCAATTTGATTATTGATGTATTTGTAGAAAACCATAAATGCGGTTATAGGTTACCAAGCAAATTGATAACAGCACTAATTGTATCTTTCGACTGTCATCTCATTTGCTTATGACCATAACCTAGGCTACTAACAGGAGCTAAGTGAGTTAGCCACAACACGTTCGCTACGTGATGGTTTTCTAATGGAAAATATATAGGCTACCTGAAAGATAACCTGTCTATGATGCATCCTAAACACCGGGCTGGGACATTTCTGCTCAAAGTCTCAAAAAGCATCTGAGTCAACGTTTATTCCCAAACACCCATATAGGCTACTTCAATCCTCTATTTTCAAAGGTGATTCAAGTAAGGAAGAGCATGGCTCAAAGTAAAGTAACTAGGACTGAAATTACATAAATTCGTCAAAGTGAATAATTTGTGTCAACTCGCCGCAATGTAGATTTATTAACGCACCCGTGATAATCTACATCTCCATTTAAACCAAATGTTTTAGAGTGCACGTTGAGAGATGTATCCAGGGCAGGGCTGTACCTACACATATTTGTTGCACGTGCTACAAAAATGATTCTTTGCGATGGATGATTTAGTACCAACGTTACACTGGTCCGATACAGTTTTGCCTATGGCTATACCGTGAGACTGAGGCGCTTTTTGTTTGTTCGAAGTGCGTGTTTAGGGTGTGAGAGGGGAGTCGATGTGCTTTGATTCCAGCTTGGTAGTTGTAGTCTATGCGATTAAAAAACACGTGTGTGTGAAGTATCCAAACAATGATAACGCTTTCATTATGGCTGCTTTAGCCACATACCTTGAGCTACTGTACAGTGGGTTGGGTTTCATTTAGAAGTGTCCACTTCATTCGCCCTTTCCGTGATTCATACAGCTGCGTGAAATGTATTACTACTGATATGCAAAACTATTAACTTTTAACCATTAACTATTAACCAAGAGGTGGCAGCTTAAGTCTGCTTGATACTGTAAGCCATTGGTTCCCAAAGGAGATTTTATTTGGGTCGCCAGCATAGCCTAGTGACAATTTGTGTTGTGTAATAGGCCTAGCATAGGGCCTACCTTATATAGCTTATAGTTTGTTAACAGTCACGGTTTTGTCATAACTCCCTCTATGCATTTTTGCATTTAGAATAACTCTGAAACCGGGGGGCGAACACGTCGCAGGGGGGGCGCCAGTGCGTGGAAACAATATTTCTATCGGGCGCCTACCATGGACTAGGCTGGGTGAACTCAGCCTGATCTGCCGGCGATTCCTTTTCGATTTCTTAAAAGATTGAGCTTGGTCTGGCGAAAGCCAGACTAACCATGGACCTCATAGTTGCAAAATGCAAGGGAACATGAATCAGCATATTATTTGCACAAACAATAACGGACAGTAGCTCTTCAACTTGGCCCGTTAAAATGTGTATGAACAGTCTAGCAACGCATTTCATGAAGGCCCTTTTGGACATGTCAGTTATTTGCACCACTGGGTAAAACGGCATTTTGTTTTAGACTACTGGTATTTTATTTGTGCATTGACAATAAAGCTGAATATCATATTAACTAGATGACTAAACTTATGCATATGTAGAAGAAGAAACATTCACAAAAATCAATGACATGACCTCTCTTCTTGATAGCTGTTGAAAACTGCATGGAACTGACAGGGATTGTTATGTTTAATAATAATAAATAAATACATACATTATGCTGCTACCTTCTGCTTTTCCCAAATACAATGTAGCCTACAGGTGTACCTTTCATCAGTCCAGTTGCAGTGGATGGACTGTGATGAACTGCCCTACTTGTGATTGTTTAGAGATTTTAAAGGTTTTATAACAATGCTACAAATCTTTTGGCAAGTGCTACAAATCTATTCACCTTTGCAGCGCCAGTAGGCTACTTTGTGTGCGGCCCGCAAACACACATTCCAAACAAGCATACACAAAAGTTTCAAGAGTGGGGGATGGAGTAGAGGATGGAGACAAATTCATTAATATGATTTATTTTTGCGGAATGGATGTACAGGACTGAGCGGCGGTCATATTTTGTACCGCTATGCGGTACATCTAGTTTTAATACTTCATATTGGCCTAATTTACGATGTGCATTTATTGTCCATGCAGCACAGCGAATCAAACTTAATAAGTACTGTGACTGGGAAAGGCTGGCAAGCAAGCCGCAGACAGATCAGGGGATTCACTTCCCTGTTAGGTAGGCCTACAGTATGCTAGACCAGCAACACGCGCTGGAGAGACGCATGTACATCAAACCATGGAACGAACGCAAGTTTACCCGACTGCTGTTCCCGCTGTCATTCTCGTGGCGTTTCTTCCGTTTTTCATGCCCTGAATGGTAATTCGGTTTCATGTTCATCTTCTTAGGCTACCTGCAGACATTGTGAAGCATGGCCACCGAAGAAGAGGAGTGCCTGTGTTGTGAGTCTGAAGATTTGCCCTCATTGATAAACAGTAGTTGAAACTTTTTTCCATGTCCCGAAAAGAAATTGGAGGCGGCGATCCATACCAGAGGGACATCCACTAAGTAAGTACACTTTACAAGTTATGTTACATCGGAGCTATTATTTCTGATAGGCCTATATTGAGCAAATTACGTTTGATTTTAGTTCACATCGCCTGCCTGTAACCGACCGCCGTCATGCCTGTATATGTGAACCAGACGTGAACGGTAATGTGTTTCTTTTTAATAAACTGCTTGTACACTTACACAGTTCTCAATGCTTCGGTTTACATGTAGAGACCCTCATTGCTACTGTGTAAGTGTGGTGCTATTTTGAGCCTTGTTAGTGGTATAGAGATAGCGATTTCTTTTTACTGTACGTGTGCCCCGAAGGCTAGCGTTAAACGCTAATGAGCGGTTTGCAATAAAACTGGTCACATTCGACTAGCATGAAAATAAATCCCAGCGAACCGTCGAACTCGGTAACCCCTAGGTTCATTTTGCGCCCGAATTGTCCTTTAATGGAGAAAAATAATTCTGTGGAAATGCATGGATTCCAGTTGCTGCTACTGGAAGAAACTGGAATCCATGCATTTCCACAGAATTATTTTTGGAATCTGATCCCTTATCATACCTGTTCATTCTTACTCGTCGCTCGACTTATCGTGACTAAATTCAAGATGGCTGCAAACGCTAAACTTTGTGAAGATACTGTCTGTATAAATCGTCTTGTAAGTAAACTACCAGTGCTTACAAGTTCTCAATGTCTCGTTTTAAATGTCAGGGCCCTCGGAAGTCTACCAATGAAGTGTGGAGATACATTGAGCCTCGTAAATGGTGTAAAACAGTGATTTATTTGCATGGCTAGGCCGATGCCGAAGCACCACCATTGAAAAAGCTGTTGGTAGCATCGGCTAACTAGCGCCAGATTTTGGAGTGCAGGGGACAAGCCGAGATGGGCTATGAGACATACGTTCACACTCGGTATCATGTTTCAACACACTTTAGGTCAATATCACACCGGAATTCTCCTTTAAGAACACAGTTAAGAAAATTCTTAGGAAGATATTGGTGAATGAGGCCCATTACGTCATGTTGGAGTTGCAAAGCCTCCCACCTCCTCCCCATCTCCTCCATTTCACTATCAGCTCTAAGCTCTAAATAACCCTCATCCATAGGGGGTGTTAGCGGACAGCACTCACATGATCTCCGCTATTGGCATCCCAGGACCTGCCAAACTTGCTATTCTCTACACTCAGTCTAAGCAATCTAATGGGCAAACTAGTGAATATAAGATGTCTCTCTGTCTCACATAAAAACTACAGACTCATAACTACTCACTTTAGACCTGATGGAACTGGTTCACTGCTGAAGTTAGGCATATTACGTATGGACTGATCACTCTTCATGGACATACAGCTGGGCACTGGAGATGGAGGTCTGTGTGTCTGTGGTCTGGTTACATAAGAAGACACAAAACACTGATGAACATCAACTAATTTCGCTATGTAGTGATTACACTTCTTCACACTTAGACTAATATTACAACAATGCATTATACAAGAATCTCTCTCTCTCTCTCTCTCTCTCTCTCTCTCTCTTTCTCTCTTTCTCTCACTCACACACACACACACACACCCTATACAGTGTATCCCTATCAGCATATGCATTTGTTTTCTATAACACATACATTTCTACATGATGTCCATCATTTAGAGCTTTGACATGGATAAGAAATTATGTCTTCTTACATTGACATTTTATCTTATCTCATCCATCTCATTTCCCGTGTGTGTGTGTGTGTGTGTGTGTGTTGCTAAAATAACATGGCTGCCAGACACCACAAAAATCACCTAAGGGATTTTTTTGTTAGAATAACAAGATTCTAGGTGCAAGTTTAGTCAAGGTGGGGACACTGAAATGGGCGGGACCTCCTGTTGAAGTGAATTTAAATTTGTCTATCGCCAAATAATTGCAAACATTCCTTTATCGTAAGAATTGCCCTATATGACAGACTAAGCAGAATTGTAGACTGTAGGCAAAATACCTACTGTAAGCTATAGCCAAAATACCTAGGCTAGGGGATACGGCTGCAAATATTTGCCCAATTCTATGCAGTTTCTTATATCTCGAGAAGCATTGTTCTCTCTCTCTCTCTCTCTCTCTCTCTCTCTCTCTCTGTGTGTGTCTGTGAATGTGAAAGATAGCTTTTGTTTCTCTTTTTTGTGGGGTGTAAGTGTGGGTGTATGCATGTATGAATGCACAAGCTAGTATGTGTTTTATGTTGTGTATGTGTGTGTGTGTGTGTGCGGGTGTGTATGCACGCACAGTCATCATTTCTGATCTCTCTATGAAAGGTGGGGAGCTCTCTGCTGTAAGCCCAGTGGGTTTAGCACTTCCCTGGCACAAAGCCTAGAGGTCAACACACACACACACTAGGGTGTGTACCGGTCCATTTGTGTTTCATCAAGATCGAGACTTCGAAAACGGTGTGAATGTGTGTTTGAGAGAAAGAGGGTGAGTGTTTGAGAAGATGCCCGCCTCAACCGGGAGAATGACGTGATCATGCCAATATGTGTATGGCGCGTGTAGCAGGAAGTATGCACCTCCCAGAAGATAGGCTTTACGGCATAACACCAAGGGATCAGACTGAAATCCATAAAAAATCCATAAAATACACTTTTCTGTTTCAAAAACGTTTTAGCTATCTAAGGGACCGTTCGGTATTTATGGAATGGACCACCGGAGGAAAATAGGGGAGGGTCATGCCTTTTTATTCTTTGTTGAGGGGAGGGTCACCCAACGTGTTTTAGTCTTGGAGGGAGGGTCACCCAACTTTTGTGCTATTCTACCCTGGAAATCCAGAGTTCTCGCGAGAGCACAATGGAATTGTCTCTGCGAGACACTCTGGCAAAGAGCAATGATGCACGTTACTTTTACCCCAACATTCCAGGAAACCAGCTAAACTGATGAAGACAGTGCTGCAACGTTGGAGGGCAGTACACATTGGTCGTAGTGTTATCCGATTGCGTCGAAGTCCAAAATAATTCAGAGTAAACATGGTCTAGTGCAGACATGTCAAAGTCAAGGCCAAGGAATGAATTATCTACGGCCCCCGGGATGATATTTGATTAGTATTAAACCGGCCCGCAGGCCACAGCTGCCGGCTGCTGTTTTACACGCACCAATACTCTGTTCCCCACAATGCAACGGTAGCCCACGAACTCACTGCGGCGCCGCAAGTGGGCCTCGGCTTCATTATTCATCAGTAGGCTATTCAGTCAGGGCAGATGTCAACTTTCAGCTACCCTCCTCCCCAGTGTTGTGTCTGAACTCGTTCATATTTTGAGCGAACGTGAACTGAACGTACTGTATTACTACTGCCTGATGAACGTTACTGTGAACTCATTCTGGTGTCTGTGAACGGCACGCTCTTTCAGTTTAACTTCGTTGAATAGGGTACCAGATTTCTACAGAGCCTTCCACGCGAAAACTTGGCTAAACACACCGTAAAAAGGCCTTAATATGGCAGCATGCAGGTCACCATTTGTCAAACTATGGGCCGCGGTCCGCAATGTGGACAATGGTCTGCAGAGTGAAATTATTCCCGGGCCATCATCTGATAATTTGCTGCGCAATTGGCCAAGGAGCCGCGGACAGAAAAAGAAAACAAACATTTCTGCATTTAGTAGGAAATACTTCCCCACTAACACAAAACGTTAAGGGAACGTTCGGGAACGTTAGTGTATGGTTCCCTAAAGGGTAGTTCGAACCAAACCAAAAACTAACGGTTAGGGAACGTTACCTAAGGGTTCCTTAACGTTCCTAAACGTTAAGGGAACCAACCAACCAAAACGTTCTCCTATGGTTGCACAGTACCTTCACACAACGTTCCCGTTTGGTTGTTATTGGTTGTTTTTGGTTGTTCTGAGTGCTGTTTTGACATGTTTATTTTAACCAGCTCCGTTTAAGTTTTTGAAGTAGGCCTAGCATATACAAGGTTTGCAGTCACTTGATATTCACTAAAAATGATTGGCCTTATGTAATCAAATTAAGATAAGGAGTAAGAGAATATATTTATTTTTAGGCTGATATCAATTTTGCTATAAACAATACTTTTGTGCTTGATTTCAGTTTTGTAACCGTATGAAGTGAAAATGCTTAAAACACGAATCTATCAATAAAACAATTTTCACTTCTACATTTCACTTAGCTCAATATAAAAGTCCAACCGTTACACCCCCACGCCAGTAGGGGGAAGACAACGCCTGGTCTGCATTCAGAACCGATTGCAGTTTCACGTTGGATTAAACAAACAATAATACTTCGGTAAATAAAATATAAAATATTTTTATAATAGTTTTCTGCTATCACTAGAATACATTCAGAACATGTTTCATTTGTTCCTGTAGCCTACCATTACCATTTTACATTCACACATGTTACATTATTTGCATTCGAGGCTTCTGATTAGGTGGCAATGACGTCAATAGTAATGCGTCTCTATTCATTCCAATTCCATGCCGTGTTAAATGTGTTATATAGCATTGTGTGATTGATTGCGCCTCTATCAGCGTTAGAAACTGGAGACAATAACAACACAAGCTCCATTTCAGTTTTTGAAGTAACATACAAAGTGTTTGCAGTCACTTGATTTAGATCCACTCAAATGATTGGTCTTATAAAATCTAAGTAAGGTAAACATCATATCAAGATAATATTTATTTTAGGCTAATATCAATTTTACTAAATAAAAAATATATACTTTTGTGCTTTTTTTTACGTATTAGCTGAACTTTAAACAAAAATCTATCAATAGAACACTTTTCACAACTAAGAAAATTCACTTATTTCATTTCACAATTCACTTCAGTTCAATCAGACAGGCTCTCCCTTACACGTAGGCCTACCCCCACGCCAGTAGGGGGAAGACAGCGCCTCTGCTTTCAGGTGATCGATTGAAGTCTTGTCCTGACTTCCGTAAACGGTCTCTGTTTGAATTCCGTGATTCTTCAACACTGCTGGAAGAAGTCTTGGAATGGATTACACTCGTCTTGAATTCGATCTCACGAAAGTAAGTGGAATATGTTACAGTTTCATGATGTAGGCCTAGTGGTTGTAATGCAAGGGTTTGAGGTTTAACCTTAAGTCCTTTCACTTGTAGGGCTTTGTTATATTCCGATTCTGCCAAGTTTGTAATTTACCAGAGCACATTGCTCGTTCGTCTTTGTTTGAGCTGTTCTCAACGTGTTATGTTTTGCAGCATTGTATGTTTTGTGTCATCGTGTTAACCTGCTCACGTTGATGTTACAAATAATAGCACTAGGCTACCGTTTCTTTTAATTAGTTTTAGTGTACAGTCAGTCCTTTTAGGCAAGTCACTCGGCAGCAGTGGTGTAGGCTAGTGGATATAGGCCTACTGTATGTAGCTGGATCTAGGCTACTGTGATGTAGGCTAGTTAGCTGTAGTGGGTAGGCTATACTGTGATCAACCCCAAATGTATCCTAGTCTATTTTAAGTGGGTATACTGAGATGGTGAGGCGTTTTAAGTTGGTATAACCTACTGAACAGTCCTGCATATGTAGGCTACACTAGAGCCATAGAGATGGCTATAGTAGGCTACACTGTCGGCGGCCATTTTGCAACACAGTTGATCGGATAGACGATTCAAGTGAATAGACCTCTGAATTTTGCCTTCAAAAAGCTGAGATCCGGTAGCCTATCTTGCAATTTTTGCTATGGGAAAATAACATGGGGAGAGAATTATTGCACTCTCCCGTGGACGAAGAAGTCTGAAATGCAGACATTTTGCTCAACACACGTTTGTCCTCTGCCTTCGAGTGGTAGGCTAACAGGCCTACGTTAAGACAGCAACTTAGATTTTTGCTACCCCAGACCTAACTTGCAATGTAACTTGTCATAGGTAGTTAGGTTAAATTAACACCCAAATTAACATCTCCTTATAGGCAAAGATGGCAGTTTTGGTTCCTTTTTGTAGGCGAACTTCAGAGGTCTGAGGTCTACGCCCATGCATTTCTATGGATGCTGTGTCTCCCCATTAGAAATTCTCTGGGCTACAATACAAAAATCAAGTCAAAAGCTGGGCCAAATATCCAGTTAAGAAAATCTGGTTGTGTACAGATGACTGATTGCTGCAATACTATCAATAATAGTTTTCTCTATATGGAAATACTGCTTTGCTCTACTACTGGCTCACAAAAACGTTGTTCTCTTAACATAGATTCATACACCAAAGCTATGGAAAAATGTCAGCGGCTGATGGACACTTCTAGCATTGAGGCGGAAGAAGATGCGAGCGTCCACAAAAGGCAGTGCATGGTCACGTGATGGTAAGACCTCTTAAATACAGACTACATTATTTGCACAATTCAAATATTCTTTTTGCAATCAGTGCAGATTGCATGGTCTTTTATTTCAGATGAATCCGTTCCGCAAGCAAGAAAGCATTCCAGGATGGTGCGTGTGCCTGGAAGCCCTGTCTGTAAGTTAACATTTATACATGTATTATTTAAGAAAACCAGTTGAGTCATATTTCCTACCATGGAACTACTGACATTCATGTTTATTAACCTAGTGCATATCATGTTACTGTTCTGATGTATTTGTCTCTTCCTGCCTTTTATTAGGTCAGCAGATGTCACTGCCTCCACCACCTGCATGTGAGTTTTTCTTTTTAGCGATTGTTTAATGTAACAGCATAGGTTTATCTTTTGCAAATGTCATGTGCAAGAAACCTACCATAAATTAACTGACCAATATTCATATTTAATTTCTTTTTAGATGAGTCAACACCACACAGGCAACCAGCTCATTGCCCAGATCTGGATGGGTCTATTATAACGCCTGCCACTTCATCTTGGGACCCAGTTGAAGGTACAGTGTCTTTGAATTTTCCATTTCCAAGTAAATACAATTTCATGACAAGGAACTTGAGAGTAAGTAACTTTTTTGTTGTTGTAAACAGCACAAGTGACTCATCACACAGAGGGAGGTGGCTTGGCCATGGAGACGGAAATAAGAGGTAAGAACACTCACTTAATTTGTTCACATATGCAGGTATATAATGTATTTAACAACTAAAACTAACACCATCCATTTTCCATAGCAATAAGGACAACCATTACCGCATGGCATAGCGAATGGACGCATTTGAGGAGAAGATGGATGAGCTGCTCATGCTCTTAAGGAGCTCCCAGTCACCTCCCTCTGCTCCAGTCGATGACATATTGCTGTCGTCCTGCTCGACAGTCACTGAGCTGCAGGAGAGGAGGAACAAAATGCCCTCCCTCCAGGACTTGTACTCTGGGACCTAAGCGGGCAGAGACCATCACCAAAGACTCCACATATCCTGCACACACACTCTTTAACTTCCTCCCCTCTGGCAGGCGCTACAGATCCCTGCACACAAAAACAACCAGACACAAGAACAACTCTTTTCCCACTGCCGTCACTCTCCTGAACTGCAGATAAGTGGGGTCATCCCCACTTTGACCGTTTACCTGCCCATTACATACTTTATCATTCCAATATACGTCTTGCACTCTACATTTGCACTATTACTTTGCACTCAACAGCCCACTCCATGTGTACTTGTATTGGTATTATGTCTTTGTATATTGTGTTGGTATCTGCCACAATGTATATTGTTGTCTATTGTACTGTGTGTCTATTTGTTGAATGTAGCACCTACCAAAGTCAAATGCCTTATGTTAATATACTTAGCTAACACTAAGTCTAATTTATATATATATATATATACAGTGAGGCCTTTTATATTGTTTTTTTTGTCTTTTGATAATTTTATATTAAAGTTATAAGTTCCATCGATTTTGCCAGTTCATTCTTTCCTGCTAATATATAATAATGCATTCCTGCTCGTGCTGTTTAAAGTAATTAGTATGCAAAGGTTGCAATGTTAGGGGAGGGTTCCCTAAAGGTTGCAATATTTAGGGAAGGGAACGTTCCCTAAATGTTAGGGAACGTTATGGGAACAGTTAGGGAACGTTAGGGGAAGGTTTCTAAAGTTTGCAACGGTTAGGGAACGTTAGGGGAAGGTTTTTTAAAGTTTGCAACGGTTGGGGAACGTTAGGGGAAGGTTCTCTAAAGTTTGTAACCTTTAGATAACGTTAGGGGAACGTTCAGGGAACGTTTTATATAACCAAGAACTAACGTTTCCGGAACGTTCAGCAAACTTTCCATGGGAACCAAAACTTGCTCAAAAACTAACCTTAGGGTAACGTTTGGGAACCAAAAACTAACGTTTCCGAAACCAAAAACTATGGTTCCTAGAACGTTTTGGAAACCATAAATTGTTAGCTGGGTTGTTAATTTGGTGTCATCAAACATAGAGGCATAGAATTAAGTCGTGGTATGAGCGTTTATTCAATGCATGCGTGTGCACGTTGGTAGCAAAGCTACGCTTCAACTTATTGGAAGGCTATTTAATTATGAAAAGACATTTAATAGAATGACGTGGATTTATGCAACTTCCATAAAAAACAGCACAGACAAAACACTGTTTGGCATTAAGTATTAAAGTCAGCCAAAAGCTATTAATTAGTCTTAGTTAAAGATAGTTAAAGATCTCCAGATCAGTGATTTACGGATGATCTGATCCGCCATTTACCATTCACAAAAGCTGGTATTGTGTTTCCTGAATCCTTACATTCAGGCATTCAAATGAAATGTAATTAAATAGCATATAAATATTCTATCAGTGTATGATGCTTGCATGAGGGAAACATCCCAAAACAACGGCACCCATATAACTGTTGTTTTGAGAAGTATTTCTCATGCAAGCATCATGCAACAATGCAAAAACAAAAAACTATTGTAGGCCTAATTATATTTTACATTAGTAAAGCAGTACTCTGATGTGCATGTTTTCACAAACTTTTGTGAACAATCTTAGCACTTTAAACATTGACTGTTTTGAAGTGCATGTATAGCAATATAGTATAAAAATAATAATAATTGTGATATCATTATTATAATTTGATGGGGGGGTGGGAGGAGGGGGTGGGTTCATGTAGGTGGGCCCTATGACCCCAAAGTATGCCTTGACTGGGCCTCAGGTCAAAGAAGTTTGAGAAAGGCTGATGTAGACGACAAAGCAGCAAGGAGGCATCATATGATCATTTAAACAAGTTTTATGACAAGGTCGGTGAGGATGGGAAAAATCGTACATTTCTGTGCAAACGTTGCCCGCACTTCAGTCACAGTCATTATTCATTTAATCATTAAATAAAATACAGTACACGTCTTGGTTCAATAGGTTACGTGCAGTCATTTTAATATGTTTTAATAAACATTGAACCAGTCCGGCCCCCGGCTTGTAGCAAATTTGTTTTTTTGGCCCTCTAATGTATTTGACTTTGACATCCCTGGTCTAGTGTTATCCAATTGTGTGCAGTGAGATTTTTAAATGCATGCTTGTTGCCGCCCCTCGAGTTGGGCCATTACATTGTTCTTTGCCAGACCCTTAATCTTTCTAGATTATCAGGGTCTGGATTTTCCAGGCTAGTGCTATTCATGAATAAAGCAAAATTTGGGCCGTCGCTCAGGGCCTTGCGTCTGATGGCCTCACACCTGGCCAAAGATGACATTAAGCGTTTATTGTTCCTCATAATCACTAAGAACCTTCAAAAAATTTAGCATGAAGTCATAGTAGGCCTATGAACTTTAAGGGCCGTATCATGACAGTAAAAAGCGCATTGTCACTCGTCAAAAGCTTATTCAAATTTAGTAGGATGTCCAGTCCACATTGGGAGGGTTTTCGTTATCAAATGTCGAGTGCATGGCGCAACAAGGTGTTCCTAGGTTTCTTAAAGGAGAATTCTGGTGTGATATTGACCTAAAGTGTGTTGAAACATGATACCGAGTGTGAACGTATGTTTCATAGCTCATCTCGGCTTGTCCCCTGCACTCCAAAATCTGGCGCTAGTTAGCCGATGCTATCAACAGGTTTTCGAAGGGAGTGCCTCGGACATCGGGCTAGCCATGCAAATAAATCACTGTTTTACACCATTTACGAGGCTCAAAGTAGCTCCATACTTCATTGGTAGACTTCCGAGGGCCCTGACATTTAAAACGAGACATTGAGAACTTTGAAAAAGCACTGGTAGTTTATTTACAAGACGATTTATACAGACAGTACCTTGAGGAAGTTTACCGTTCGCCGCCATCTTGAATTTAGTCATGATAAGTCGACCGGCGAGTACGAATGAAAAGGTATGATAAGGGATCAAATTCCAAAAATAATTCCGTGGAAATGCATGGATTCTAGTTGCTGCTAATGCATTTGAGAGGGAGTTACAGTTATGTAGGTCCATTTTCATTGTCATTACAGAAGTCTCTCGCTAGCAGGCTACTTCAGCCTCTAATCTAGAACTGACATTATAGATCATGGCGTGAAAATGTGATGCCTTACGCTAAATAATACATTACTACTATGTAGGCTAATGTTCCGATGTCTTTATTCTGTGGCTAACAACACTGGTCGTCGCAAAGTAGCAAAGTGACGCAACCAACCATCCTTGGGGTCAAATCTCGCTCCTCTAACCACTGTGCTACCGCATTTCTTGCAAATAATGAAATTACAATAAGTTTTAACACTTAAAGCATCAGTTGCTAGGTTACGATAAACAAACTCAAATATCTTAATTCTTGATTTCGCTTACAAACTGACGGTTTTATGCGTTCACTAAGCAAAGATTATGGAAGTTAAACACCACTTTTCCATCAAAAGGCTTGTTGTAAAAAGCATAACTTGTCATAAACTCAATGTATCTGTTTTTGCATGTTTATTTTCCAATTAAAGGCGAACTATCAGTCTAATGGCCTTTTTACTGTTGCTCCCATGAACAATTGGAGTAATTTGAAACATTTTTGAAGTTTACTGACAACACAGACAAGGAATCAAACAATTCAAAATACAGACAATGAGGCACCAATGCACCAGAGAAGAACAGAGGTATGATGTGTACTGTATCTGTGTACTAACTTACCCTCCATCAGAGTGTGTGGGGACAGGTATGATGTGTACTGTATCTGTGTACTAACTTACCCTCCATCAGAGTGTGTGGGGACAGGTATGATGTGTACTGTATCTGTGTACTAACTTACCCTCCATCAGAGTGTGTGGGGACAGGTATGATGTGTACTGTATCTGTGTACTAACTTACCCTCCATCAGAGTGTGTGGGGACAGGTATGATGTGTACTGTATCTGTGTACTAACTTACCCTCCATCAGAGTGTGTGGGGACAGGTATGATGTGTACTGTATCTGTGTACTAACTTACCCTCCATCAGAGTGTGTGGGGACAGGTATGATGTGTACTGTATCTGTGTACTAACTTACCCTCCATCAGAGTGTGTTGGGACAGGTATGATGTGTACTGTATCTGTGTACTAACTTACCCTCCATCAGAGTGTGTGGGGACAGGTATGATGTGTACTGTATCTGTGTACTAACTTACCCTCCATCAGAGTGTGTGGGGACAGGTATGATGTGTACTGTATCTGTGTACTAACTTACCCTCCATCAGAGTGTGTGGGGACAGGTATGATGCGTACTGTATCTGTGGATTAATTTACCCTCCATCAGAGTGTGTGGGGACAGGTATGATGCGTACTGTATCTGTGTACTAACTTACCCTCCATCAGAGTGTGTGGGGACAGGTATGATGCGTACTGTATCTGTGTACTAACTTACCCTCCATCAGAGTGTGTGGGGACAGGTATGATGTGTACTGTATCTGTGTACTAACTTACCCTCCATCAGAGTGTGTGGGGACAGGTATGATGTGTACTGTATCTGTGTACTAACTCACCCTCCATCAGAGTGTGTGGGGACAGGTATGATGTGTACTGTATCTGTGTACTAACTTACCCTCCATCAGAGTGTGTGAGGACAGGTATGATGTGTACTGTATCTGTGGATTAATTTACCCTCCATCAGAGTGTGTGGGGACAGGTATGATGTGTACTGCATCTGTGGATTAACTTACCCTCCATCAGAGTGTGTGAGGACAGGTATGATGTGTACTGTATCTGTGGATTCACTTACCCTCCATCAGAGTGTGTGGGGACAGGTATGATGTGTACTGTATCTGTGGATTCACTTACCCTCCATCAGAGTGTGTGGGGACAGGTATGATGTGTACTGTATCTGTGGATTAACTTACCCTCCATCAGAGTGTGTGAGGACAGGTATGATGTGTACTGTATCTGTGGATTAATTTACCCTCCATCAGAGTGTGTGGGGACAGGTATGATGTGTACTGCATCTGTGGATTAACTTCCCCTCCATCAGAGTGTGTGGGGACAGGTATGATGTGTACTGTATCTGTGGATTAACTTACCCTCCATCAGAGTGTGTTGGTTTGCTGCTTTGTTGCACACAGCTGTGTGCTGCAGACTCTGGTCTGAGTGTCTCACTGTGACCTGCAGCCTCCTCTCTCTCCTGAGAGACACTCATCCTAGCAGCAGTGGGAGAGTCTCTCTGGGAATGTACATGAGACAAATGCAGCTTTACGTCTTGTTTCATGTGTCACCGCATACTATAGATAATAGCTGTAGCTAAACATGAACCACTATCTTTGTTTTCAGTATTCTGACAAGATGAAGACACAGAACAAACAGAAGATGATGAAAGACAATAAACATGCAGCTGTATGGCAAGCCATTTTTACATTTAAAGTAATTAGAACTAGATGCACCGCAGAGTGGTACAAAATATGACCACTGCCCAGACCAGCACATTTTTCCCACAACAAAAAGTCATGTTTGTCAAATTGTGTTAATTTCCTACTTTGTTCCTTTTTTGTGTTTGTAATTGAGTGTGTGCAGAATGTGTGGTTGTTTTTGTGTACTGTATATGTGTGGTTCTGTGAGTCTCTATTGAGTGTGTGTGCCTGCATGTCAGTTAGTTTTTGTGTGTGTGTGTTTTGTGGGTGTGTGTGTGTGTGTGTGTGTGTTTGTTTGTGCATGCAGGTGTGTTTATGTGTTTGTGTGCGTGTTTGTGCAGAGTAAAAAGGGGTAGGGTGGGGTGAGAAGGGTTAATGTAACAACATATTACAGTTATAGCACTTTTCTTGACACTCAAAGTGCTTCACAGAAGAGGCGGAATCTCACTAAGCACCACCAATGTGTAGCACCCATCTGAGATGCACAACAGCCATTAAGTGCCAGAATGTTCACCACACACTAGTTTCAGGTGGAGAGTGAATGAGTGATGAACCAGTTACACACTGGGAGGATGATTACACACTGGCCGTGTGTTTAAACTGATGTCTTACTCCACTGCTCCACTTATAAGGGATCAAGGCAGTATGTTTAAACTGATGTCTTAACTCCACTCCAGTGACTTTTCACTCACAGCTGAGTTTCCACAATGTCTCATTTCATTCTAATGTTCCTCATTTGTCTTTGTGCTGCTCCCTTCATTATTCTACTGAAAGACTTGAATGAATCCCATGAATTGCGCAATATTGATGCCTGTTTATTGAATATTAATTAACAGTTGTACACACGTGTTAAATAGAAATGTTAGGATGTAGGCCTATAGACTAAAGTCAATTCCTCAGTACTGATCAAGGGCTTTGGCAATTCTAGTTCACATGGCTTTAGGACAGTTGATTAGGAAATTCTTAAAGGCCACATCAACATCATACTGAGTCCTTACAGGAATAAAGAAGTGTTTCAATGCTGGACAGTGCTACTGTACTTTTCCTGCATGCATTTTCCTGCATTGAAGACTGTTTGAAAAGCCTGCAGCTTATCGAGTTGTCAATGATTACATTGACACGGACACCATGTTCTGTGCAAAGTCCATATTCTGCTTGAGGTAATATTCTGAATTATGTGTGGTTTACATGCACAAGTCCTTTTAGATCCAAAGCAAGTGTGTAACAGCCTATATGTTTTCACAAACCTTATTAACACATTTTTACTGAGATATGGGTAGGCCTACTTCAAATGTTTTGAGGTAGTTTCAGCATACGTTAGCCTAACTTACTCTATGAAGGCCCATTGTCTACATAGTGGGACATATGTTAGCCTAACTTACTGTGTGAAGGCCCATTGTAGGTCTACATAGTGGGATATATGTTAGCCTAACTTACTGTGTGAAGGCCCATTGTAGGTCTACATAGTGGGATATACATTAGCCTAACTTACACTGTTGGCCTACATTGCGTAGCTTGTTCTTGTTTTTTACACACCATACATTTGATTTAAGATACATCTGCTGTATCTGTATAATCAAAATATGCAAGTAGAGAGAGTCCTGGTGGTGCTGGTGTCTGCCAGCACAATCTGCTTCCTGACTCTCATGAGCACAAAAGAGCATATATAAAGAAGAGCATGTCTTTATATGGCTGACAGTATTAATAATGTTATTATATTTCTTCATTCTCATATTGTCTCATATGTTTCATGAAAGAGTGTAGCGCTGTAGCTGCCTGGCTGTATTAGGTGTATATACCCCCAGAGTGTAGCGCTGTAGCTGCCTGGCTGTATTAGGTGTACATGCCCCCAGAGTGTAGCGCTATAGCTGCCTGGCTGTATTAGGTGTACATGCCCCCAGAGTGTAGCGCTGTAACTGCCTGGCTGCGTCAGAGGTCACTTATAAGGAATCAAGTCAAAGCAGTGTGTTTAAACTGATGTCTTACTCCACTATTGAGAACTGAGAGTTTCCACAATGTCTCATTTCATTCTAATGTTCCTCTTTGCCTTTGTGCTTCTTTCATTATTCTACTGAAAGACTTGAGGGAATCCCATGAATTGCACAATATTTATACCTGTTTATTGAATACTGAGGAATAGTTGATTAGGAAAGGCTTATAGGCCACATCAACATCATACTGACTCCTTACAGAAATAAATTAGTGTTTCAGGGCTTGACAGCGGTACTTTTTTGCACACATCGAGGAGTCCTGCTTTGAAGACTGTTTGAAACGCCTGCAACTTATTGAGCTGTTATTGTCAATGATTACATTTACTTGCACACCGTATTCTGTGCAAAGTCCATATTCTGCTTGAGGTATATTCTGAATAAGGTGTGGTTTACACGGACAAGTCCTTTCAGATCCAGACAAGTGTGTAACAGCCTATATGATTTCACATACCTTGTTATCTTACCTTATCTTATCTTACCCCTCTCTCTCCCTCTGACCCCCACCACGCTCCCTCACTGACTGCCTTTCTAAAGTTATGGATGCAAAACAATTTTCTCAAACTCAACACAGACACTCTCCACTCTGGGAGGCAGGTCCTTCAGTGCCTTGGCCCCATAACTCTGGAACTCCCTCCCCCAACCTCTCTGTGACTGCCCTTCCCTTCCTTTCTTCAAAGCACATCTCAAGACCTTTTTGTTTAATGATCACTTCTCCTCTACACCCAACACATAGCTCTATACACATAGCTTCTCCTCCACACCCAACACATAGCTCCATACACATAGCTTCTTCTCCACACCCACGGAACACATAGCTCTATGCACATAGCTTCTCTGTTGTATTGTTCTTTGTTGTTTGTTTGTTTGTTGTTGTATTTTTTTCCACTAAGTAAAGTGACGTTGGGTTTGAGAAAGGCGCTATATGAAATAAACATGTGTTATTATTAGAGGGGATGCATCCCCTCTATTGAAATCCGAAAACTTCTTCTTATTATTTTTCTTTTTACCTTTTTGTGCGCGCTATTCAGCCCAAACCGCTTAACGTACAAATTTGGTTCAAACACCGTTCCGTAGATCTTCCAAGGCTTTACCGTCCTATCCGTTTTTCATTTTTGAGAAGTTTATACTTTTTGAGATATTTGTAATTAAAAGTGTATTTTTCCCCCATAGACTTGAATGGGGGCTGTGATGTCATAATAGAGCCAGCTGCGCTCGTTAAGTAGTTCTCAGAGCAGTTCCCAGGCTAATCAGAACACTGGCACAGGTGTCACCTGTGAGGAATTCAACTGTCTCAGCTTCTAAGCATACAATCTAGCTCTACCTGAACTACACATCATGTTAAAGTGTTTCCTGTGTGTCAAAATAAAAGCCCCAGCCATATCTCATGCATTCAGCATTATATCTCCAGAAAGGCTTGACGTACATGCTTCAAATTTTTATGGACTCAAAGGTGAAGTGAGTTGATGTTGGAGGTTGAAGGTCAAATGTCAAGGTCAAAAACACCTTGAGTGTGATATCTCAAGAATGCCATGTCACACAAGATTTAAATTTGGTTACTCCAAAAGCACCTTTGCAGGTATCACAATTACCCTACCAACCAGCTAGCAGCAAGCTCAACAGCCCCACCAACACCCTAACCAGCAGATTGCATCCCCTCGTGTAATTCCTCGGAATTGCATTTCCAGTTATTATTAGGGGTCCGAGCAGCGTAGCTGCAGGAACCCTATTGTTTCTGTACCGTTCATTTTTTGGCCAAAATTCTGTAAAAGTCATACTGCAGCCTAAACCGTAACTACAAAACTCTTGAAATTTTCAGGTATGGTTACCAGTACCCCCCTCTACCCATAACCCAAAATTTGGGGTACTGCACCCAAAGGTGGCGCTATTAAAAAAAAAAATAATTATGCTTATTTCTCCTTACCAGATTCACCTAGACTCAAAATTCTTTCATCATATTAATCTCTACATTCAGATGCATCTTTTTCACCCTGGTCTTATGCTCTAAAAATGTTTACTTCTGCCACAATTTCAGAGAAAAGCCAAACATCATAAAAAGTTTCACAGGCTTCAAAAATTATCAAATCTTCACCAAAATTTTCACAGACAATGTTTAGACAAAGCCTCACAAAAGTTATCAAAATAATTTGGATATGTTGTTCCATTTCAGAGATATAGGCCAATAAAGTTTGACCACTCAGCCTATTTATCCTATATCACCTATATTCCTATATGAGTATTTTTTTTTCTTGGATAACAAGCATACAGCCATCATTAGGTGGATACCATTAACAATGCACATTTTCAGATCTGTACTCTTTTTTATAAAGCCCTTAATTCTATTGTCAAATGTATGCTAGGAATTTTCTTGATGTTGTGTGTTTGCCAACACACATTTTCACCATGTGAATGTGACTACCCAATATGTAGGATTGTCAGTGGCTCAGTGGGATAATGCAGAGTGCTGGTGTTTGTTAGGTTGAGAGTTTGAATCCTGGTAGAGCTTTAGGCTCAACCTGCATATGCTATTGGTTATTGAAGATTCACACCATTGAACAGCACCTGAATGACATCAGGCAATCAACTTACACAGTCATTAGTTGCCAAGAATCAGAATGCTGAGACACTGACATTTAGGGGAACTTCTTTGTTTACTATGTTTCCTTCATCATTAAGTCTATCATATTTATATTTCATCCATTAGTGTTCTTCTCTACAAATGTCTAATTGCCCCAGAATATCCAAAAGTTTTCAGGTGTACTCTTTCAGGAAAGCCCTTCATTTTATTGTCAAATGTATACTTGGAGTTTTTCTTGTGTGTTTACAAACACACATTTTCACCATTTGAATGTGACGGCTGAATGTGTATGATTGTCAGTGGCAGAGTGGGATAATGCCTAGTGCTGGTGTTTGTTAGGTTGAGAGTTCGAATCCTGCAAGAGCTTTATGCTCAATATGCACATGCTATTGGTTATTGAAGATTCACACCATTGAACAGCACCTGAATGACATCAGGCAATTGACATTCACACTCATTAGTTGCCAAGAATCAGAATGCCGACACACTCTATGGCATATAGGGGAACTTCTTTGTTTACTATTTTTCCTTCATCACTAAGTCTATCATATTTATATTTCATCCATTACTGTTCTTCTCTATAAATGTCTAATTGCCCCAGAATATCCAAAAGTTTTCAGGTGTACTTTTTCAGGAAAGCCCTTCATTTTATTGTCAAATGTATACTTGGAGTTTTTCTTGTGTGTTTACCAACACACATTTTCACCATGTGAATGTGACTACCCAATATGTAGGATTGTCAGTGGCTCAGTGGGATAATGCCTAGTTCTGGTGTTTGTTAGGTTGAGGGTTCGAATCCCCGGTAGTGCTTTAGGCTCTAGCTCGAATACTATTGGTTATTGAAGATTCACACCATTGAACAGCACCTGAATGACATCAGGCAATCAACATACACAGTCATTAGTTGCCAAGAATCAGAATGCCGAGACACGACATTTAGGGGAACTTCTTTGTTTACTATTTTTCCTTCATCATTAAGTGTATCATATTTATATTTCATCTATTAGTGTTCATCTCTACAAATGTCTAATTGCCCCTCCATGTTTGGAGTTTTTCTTGTTGTGTGTTTACCAATACACACTTTCACCATGTGAATGTGACTGGCCAACATGTAGGATTGACAGTGGCTCAGTGGGATAATGCCTTGTACTGGTGATCCTTAGGTTGAGAGTTCAAATCCCACTTGAAGCATTAGTGGGTTGTGGATGTTAGCATACTACAATAGAATGCTGTTGGGTTGTGGAGGTTAACACACTATGACATTACAGCTACTTGTCAATATGGACTTGTAGTGCAAGGCAAGTATTACTAGCTGTAGCCTATAATTATTTGTTATTCTTATAATATTTGTCATTTCTTATACATATTTAGTCGGCTCTTCCACTTGACAGAACAACTCTATATCGGTTAAGGATGTCACGCATGAAACAATGCTGCAGAAACACGAAAATACGACTTTGAGTTTAGTAGGCTATAATTTTCAGTTCCTGTTTATCTATTGCACAATGGGTAATAATTTAAAGGAATCGTGTTGCAGTCTTGTAAATAGTGACCCTGCAAGATCCCTAGTCATTGCAAAATCATAGTCTGTGACTTAAAACTCTACTACTTGTCTTTATGGCGGCCTTACATTGTACGATTTTGGTCTGTTTTCACAGTCGGCGACTAAATTTCCAAAGTCGGACAGAAATCATGGGAGTTGTACTGGAATCGCGGCGCGCTCCCGTCAACTAGATCGTTTAGTGTAAGGTGCCAATCTTAGCGGTTTTAAGTCAGTCGGAGTCAGTCCTTTTCTAGTTTTGCCGTTACGACAATATTAAACATGTTTGATATTATCACAAGTCTTTCTAGTCGTGGCTCATGCAAATACTGACGTGAACTATAAAAACCAATAGTAACCTCTCTTCAACACCAAACAGGAAGGGGCAAAGTAGGCGACAGCTGTAGCCTATATGATTATTTGTTATTCTTATAATATTTGTCATTTCTTATACATATTTAGTCGGCTCTTCCACGTGACAGAACAACTCTATATCGGTTATGGATGTCACGCATGAAACAATGCTGCAGAAACACGAAAATATGGCTTTGAATTTAGTAGGATATCATTTCAGTTCCTGTTGATATATATTGCACGATGGGTAATAATTTAAAGGAATCTAGTTGCAGTCTTGTAAATAGTGACCTTGCAAGATCCCCAGTCATTGCAAAATCATAGTCTGTGACTTAAAACTCTTTTACTTCTCTTTAAGCCCTCCTTACACTGACAGACTTTGGAAAGATTTGCAAGGATTTGGAAAAGATTTTTGAAAGACTACAGTTTCAGACCCTCTCACATCTAAAGACAAGTAGTAGAGTTTTAAGTCACAGACTATGATTTTGCAATGACTAGGGATCTTGCAGGGTCACTATTTACAAGACTGCAACTAGATTCCTTTAAATTATTACCCATCGTGCAATAGATAAACAGGAACCGAAATTATAGCATACTAAACTCAAAGTCGTATTTTCATGTTTCTGCAGCATTGTTTCATGCGTGACATCAATATAGAGTCGTTCTGTCACGTGGAAGAGCCGACTCAATATGTATAAGAAATGACAAATATTATAAGAATAACAAATAATCATAGGCTACAGCTGTCGCCTACTTTGCCCCTTCCTGTTTGGTGTTGGAGAGAGGTCACTATTGGTTTTTATAGTTCACGTCACTATTTGCATGAGCCACGACTAGAAAGACTTGCGATAATATCAAACATGTTTGATATTGTCGTAACGGCAAAACTAGAAAAGGACTGACTCCGACTGAATTAAAACCGCTAAGATTTGCACCTTACACTTAACGATCTAGTTGACGGGAGCGCGCCGCGATTCCAGTACAACTCCCATGATTTCTGTCCGACTTTGGAAATTTTGTCGCCGACTGTGAAAACAGACCAAAATCGTACAATGTAAGGCCGCCATTAGATGTGAGAGGGTCTGAGACTGTAGTCTTTCAAAAATCTTTTCCAAATCTTTGCAAATCTTTCCAAAGTCTGTCAGTGTAAGGAGGGCTTTAGATGTAAGAGGGTCTGAGACTGTAGTCTTTCAAAAATCTTTTCCAAATCTTTGCAAATCTTTCCAAAGTTTACCTGCTGGGAAACCCTGTAGCTCCGGAGCAGGGGCTCAGACCAGGATAAATTGTTTGCTCGCCCTCAGTTCGCTCTTTTGTTCATCTCAACCCAGCACTCCAGTGTGTCCTGCTCTGTGTGCGTCTTTGAGTTAACGTAAGTCATCACTTTAATCACCCTCACTATGACTTTTGTGATGTTTATCAGTTTGTAGAGTAGCTCTGCCATCATGTGTAAAGTTAAGGTCTTTGTTTGTTGGTTTGGTGTGTTGGAGTCCCATGTGAGAGATGATTAGGTGATGTTGGTTGACTTGGGATGTCAAGTATTGTTTAGTTGTACCTTATATAGCCATATGATTTCAGTTTATTGTTCAAATGTCAATTGGTTTGTTTGTGAGTTGGGATCTGTACTGATTTACCCCATTTCACTGATTACTCCATTTTCTGTTTGTTTCCTCTTTGATGCAGCACACATACAAGTAAAGAACAAAAGAACAGATGAATTGAAACTCAAATAAAGTTAACTTGTGTTGCACCGAAACCTGCCATCTCCGTGTCATCACTCCATACCATTGAGCCTTCTGACCGAGGCTCTGCCTGCTCGCCACACACTCACTCTACCTCGACCCACATCGCCCCCTACAGTTCCTTCAGTTGGGTTGTGGAGGTTAGCATACTAGAATAGAATACTGTTAAGAATACTGTTGGGTTGTGGAGGTTGGCACACTATAACGTTACAGCTGCTAGTCAGGACTTGTCGTGCAAGGCAAGTATAACTGTATAATTAAGTGTGCTTGCAAGCACACTTATTGTTCTTAAGTTTTATTAGGGGTCCGAGCAGCGTAGCTCAGAATTTTGATATTTTGTTCCATTTCAGAGATGTAGGCCAATAAAGTTAGACCACTTAGGCCTTCTTTTCTAGATCACCTATATTCCTATATGAGTATTTTTTTTTCTTGAATAACAACCATACAACCATCATTAGGTGGATACCATTAACAGTGCACATTTTCAGATCTGTACTCTTTTTTTATAAAGCCCTTAATTCTATTGTCAAATGTATGTTAGGAATTTTCTTGATGTTGTGTGTTTGCCAACACACATTTTCACCATGTGAATGTGACTGCCTAATATGTAGGATTGTCAGTGGCTCAGTGGGATAATGCCTAGTGCTGGTGTTTGTTAGGTTGAGAGTTCGCATCCTGCTAGAGCTTTAGGCTCAAGATGCACATGCTATTGGTTATTGAAGATTCACACCATTGAACAGCACCTGAATGACATCAGGCAATTAACATTCACACTCATTAGTTGCCAAGAATCAGAATGCTGACACACTCTATGGCATATAGGGGAACTTCTTTGTTTACTATTTTTCCTTCATCATTAAGTCTATCGTATTTATATTTCATCCATTACTGTTCTTCTCTACAAATGTCTAATTGCCCCAGAATATCCAAAAGTTTTCAGGTGTACTCTTTCAGGAAAGCCCTTCATTTTATTGTCAAATGTATACTTGGAGTTTTTCTTGTGTGTACCAACACACATTTTCACCATTTGAATGTGACTGGCAAAGATGTAGGATTGACAGTGGCTTAGTGGGATAATGCCTTGTACTGGTCATCCTTAGGTTGAGAGTTCAAATCCCACCTGAAGCATTAGTGTTCAAATACTGTTGGGTTGTGGAGGTTAGCATACTAGAATAGATTGTTGTGGAGGTTAGCACACTATAACATTACAGCATTACAGCTACTTGTCAATATGGACTTGTAGTGCAAGGCAAGTATAACTGTATAATTATAGGCTATTTATCTTATTGACTCCAACACAGAACCCACCACCACAAATGCAATTCAATTCTGTGGGAAACACTGCCTTCCATTATCAAACCCTTCATCTTATCCACAACAAATAAATAGTCCTGTAGAATCAAGTATTGTTAGAATACTCTTGGGTTGTGGAGGTTAGCACGCTATAACGTTACAGCACAGGGTAATCCTAATTTTATGGATCAAATTTATTCCAATCTAACTCAAAAGTTTTGAACAACACAAAGGTTTTATCCAGATCAAAACCAAGAATAGATTATGTGATCTAATCCAATTTCAGGATCCTTGTTTCCTTTTGAACAACCCATTTTTAAGATTTGATCCAATCCGATAGCCGAAATCCGGTAACTGAAATCCGATCACCGAAATCCGATCACATTTCTTTTGAACAATTGTGCCCAAACAATCAAAGCATATGTAAAACTAAAAAGCTATGCTACCTCATGTTTGTTTTGCTCGGACCCCGTAAATCACCGCTTGCGGTTATATTTATTATTATTATTATTATTATTATTAACTTGTTTTCACCGAGAAATTGGCAGGTCTATTTCAAATGTTTTGAAGTAGGTACTTTAAGTGCGATATATGTTAGCCTAACTTACTCCGCAAAGGCCCATTGTAGGCTTACATACTGGGATATATGTTAGCCTAACTTACTCTGTGAAGCCTATTGTAGCACACCACACATTTGTTTTTGAAGATACATCTGCTAATATGATATACTGATCCTGCAGCAAGTGCAGTTCCATAACTGATAGAGAGTCCTGCTGGTGCTGTTGTCTACCAGCACAATCTCCTTCCCGACTCTCTCATGAGCACAGAACTCACTGATATAGACTATGTGTGTCACCACCTCTCTCCTCTGCTGCTACCAGATAAACTCCCACAGACACACAGCACTGACCTCAGCACAGTATGAGTCACCATGCTGACCTGCAGTCAGCCCTCCTCTCCTCTGGTAATATTAAATAAACTCCCACGAACACACAGAATTGACCTCAGCACAGTATGCACTTGCAGAATAGATAGACAGATAGATACTTCATTGATCCCCAAGGGGAACTCTGTAACTCACTGTAACTCCTGAATGAACCTTAACTCTTATTTCTATTTCTTTAATTTCTAACCAACCAACTTGAGCCATGTTAACTCCCACAGACACACAGTGCTGGCCTCATAAATCTACCATGTTCACTCCTCCAGACACACAGCGCTGGTCGCATAAATCTACCATGTTCAGAATCTGTCTTGACAGTCTCATATTTTGAGAATAGCATTTCTTTATATGTCTGGCAGTATTAATAATCTGATTGTATTGATGTTGCACAGATAGTTCTTCAGTCTAATCCTGTTCAGCCCTGCAACCATCTTACTCTATTTTGACACTAACCATTTGTATTCACTATGTAGGAGAATGTTGGGGTCAGAGACGATGCTGTTGGCCAGCCTTACAGTAATATCTCACTCTGATACGCTGATTCCTGGTTTGCCTACGATCTTTGAGAATACCTTTCTTTGCTGTTACAGTTTAGACTCTTGTACTTTATAATATCATAAAACTACAGAAATACAAAAATGTATTTACACACTCCAACAAAATATAAACTCCTATACAAAGTAAACACACTTACCTTGTCAATTTGAGCCTCCGTAGGTACGTTTCACACTGCTTCAGAGTGAACGTCAGAGTGTTCCTGTAACAAGCCGTTGTAAAAGGTTTACAGCTTAGATAACTAGAGAGCTAAAGTCCATCCGTCAGCCTCAAGATCATTTGCTTAAAGACACAGTAACATGGTGTAGGTGCTGTTGGTGTTTGGGACTGAACCTTTGGGTATACAGATCACATTCTGGACCAGAATCACTTTATACAGAATATGTGTGTATTCCCCCTTTATGTACGTACACTTCTTTATATCCAAGACTGCTAATTATGAGTTAAGTTGCAGTTGATAAAGAGATGCAAATAAAATTCAACAAGTCTCTACCTCTTATAACCCATCCCATCTTTTTTAAGACTGTGTTTCATGGTACAGTATACAGTGCCCTGGTGGTCTGTGAAGGCACTGCATTAAATAACAGTGGTCTTAGACACATTAAATAATTTGTGGTGTACAAGCTAATACAGTGGACATTCCAATGAATCTGACGTTGGAAGTAGTCAACCTAAACATGAGAGGTCAACAACATCTCCGACTTCACAATTTAATACATTTGTAAATGATGATGTGTCTCAGCTGACCTCTTGTGATTGGATCATGCAAGATATGTTCTAAAAACAGGCCCACGGACTCCTTCCACATCGCTTATCTGCTGGGGTAAATCATATCTGTATCATTAATTGTGCATTAGAACATTGTGCCATACACCTTAAATTAAGTCAAATGACTTTACAGGAAAGCTCTAAGTAAGTAATTTTATATACAGTGCAACCGGAAAGTATTCAGATCAACCGGAAAGTTTTCCATATTTTGTTATATTTCAGACTCATCTTGCAATGGATTCAATTCAGGGTTTTGTCTCATCAATCTACACACAATACTCCAATACTCCAAAAAAAAATCAGGTGTTTGGAGTGTTTTGTAAATGTATTAAAAACAAAAGTCTGAAATATTCCATTTACATAAGTATTCAGACTTTGTGTTATGACACTTGCAATTGAGCTCTGGTGCATCCTACTTCTATCAGTGGTCCTTGAGATGCTTCTACAACTTCATTACAATCCACCTGTGCCTAAATTAGTTAATTGGCCATTATTAGGACAGGCAGACATCTCTTTATATAAGGTCTCACAGTTGATGGTGTATGTCAGAGTGAAAACCAAGCCACAAGGTCGAGACAATTGTCTGTAGATCTGCGAGACAGGGTTGTGTGAAGACACAGACCTGGGCAAGGATACAAAAAAAAAAATTCTGCAGCATTGAAAGTGGCCAAGAGCATGGTAGCCTCCATTATTACTGGAAAAGTTTGGAACAACTAACAGTCTTCCTAGATCTGGCTGCACAGCCAAACTGAGCAATCCGGGACAAAGGGCTTTGGTCTGACAGGTAACCAAGGACCCAATGGTCCGTATGAATGAGATTCAGAGTTCCTTTGAGAAGATGAGAGAAGCATAAAGAAGGACAAACATCATACCGTCATATACACACAGATGTGTTCCATTTAATAGCCAACAGGCTATCAAAGTATTATATTACTTTTATTAGGATTTAATTGTTGTGATTTATTGGTTTCTACTGATGATGTAAAGCATATTGAATTGCCTTGTTATGAAATGCACTATTTAAATAAAATGGCCTTTCCTGGCATTGCCTGGCTTACCTGTAAAACGTGGATCCTATTGCTATTGCAAGTGATGTCATTTGTGATGAATTTACAGAAACGTATTAATATATGTTTTTCATCATCACTCACACTGTTGTTGGGTAGTGCTTGGGATTGGTAGAAATGAGCTGGTGTTGACAATAAAACCAACAACAATGATTGTTGCTCATGTATTAGCCAGGTGAAAGGACTCAGGTATGTCCCACAGATGTGCATGTTCACATGAGAATGCAGGATGAGCATGTTCTGGTCATTACTGGAGCCAACCACTAGAGGGAGCTCTAAGGCTTTCCCTATCCGAACTAATAGTGGGTAATTCAAAATAGTAGGCAACCACCTTTTATCAACAGTGTATTTAAAGCAACACCAAAGAGTTTTTTGTACCTTAAAATAATGTTTCCAAAATCGTTTCAGTCGTTCATCAACTTTTAACAGGGTGAACGGCACTTCTGCATTCGCTTCGCGGCCCTCTATCGGCTATAACCGCACTATGTAAGTTTGCCAGATCGGGTAGCGGATCTGTAGTTCAATGGAATGAGACATAAGAAACTACAAATTTGACTTGCATCTGATGTCGCAATACATCGTACTTTCATAAATTGTGCAACATATTCTACATTGTCTGTGGACATCATTATTTGCAAAGCCGGTGCTGGATAAACAAATAGCGTGCGTGCGACAGAGGGAAAGTTCTTTGGTGTTGCTTTAACATACTGGGGTTGTAGAAATTGCATAAAGAATACCTTGCGCGTGTGTGTGTGTGTGTGTGTGTGTGTGCACATCTGTGTGTTATGTGTGTGTTTACATATTTAAAAACACATAAGTTGTGTGACTGTTACAATTGAGATAAAAAAAAAAGAAAAAGGTATTTCTGCAGCTTCGACTTTAATTTTCCATAACTAGCTAGCAATACGTCTTTTGGAGAGTCTCTGTGTGTGTGTGTGTGTTTGCCAGAGTGTGTACAGATGTACAGATGGGTGCAAATAACCTGACTGAGTGCATGATGGACAGAAACCTGAAGCTGCTATTGGTTCCAGTCGATGAGTATTTGCGTATCAGAATGCAGACTACTGGGATCATCCTCTGAAGTCTAAGGTATGAGCTACACCAGGCGCGTAACTGAAGCGTTCCGTTCGCGACGCGTAAAATCCGTTTTAGATTAATGGTCTATTTTTGCCAAACCTGTTTTGACGCCACACCATGACTGGTCTGATGCAGAGATGGATCCCTGTTTTTTTTAACCAATGGCAGACATCTGTCTCTAGCCAGACACAAATATCTTGCCTGATGCCTGAGATGATGGTGGACTTAACATGTTGACTAAATGGGATTTCACAATTTGAGCATTGTTTCACACTGGACTTAAACCTGCAACTCATGCAATTAAGACAGAGGTGCTACTAAGTATGACACAATTCCAAAATATTCCAAATATTTCAAAATATATGTAAATGTATGTTAAGAATGCAACATATTCATGTTTTGGTATTTTAATTGATCCTTGTCATGTGGACATGTGGATCCTTGACATGTGGATCCTTGTCATGTGGACAACAGTCTGATAGTGGTTTCATTATAATCGTTAAGTATCTGTGCTACACTGTAGTTTGGACTTGAATATCACACATGTCCTTTTACACCAGCTGACCAATGACAGGCCAGCATGGACGATGACATTAGTTTGATCTGGGGCATATTTGCAATTGCATATTTTACATTTAGTCTTTAGCACTTTTTACAGAGTGACTTAAAGCAATACCCTTCAATATTGTTAATATTACTGGAGGATAAGATTGTACATGAGTAATGACGTCATCCATAGCAACGAAGACTCACTCTTAGTTTAGGAGTTGTCATTTTTCCTTACTAAGATTGTACATAACTTAAGCATGTGTTTCAGATCTATATCTTGAGAGATAGCTTTTCTTCTCTTCTATGGCCTCGTCCTGACCCCCCCATCCTTTCTTTTGTCGTTTGTTTTGAATTCTTTACATATAATGAATTCTTGGTTTATCCTGTTGGGAGGGGTGTGTCACTGTACAGATGACTGCAAATAACCTGATGGACAGAATGCTGCTAAACATTAAATAGACAGATGACATCAGAGCAGACGTGAGAATCTGCGATCAGGAACATTTATCTTTGCAGAGGGAGTTGTTCTGTTCGTCACTGTTGGCTTGATATTCGTTAGTGCTGGCTGTTCAGGTGGACATTTTCTGTGGATAATTCAGATTACAGAGGGGGACTAAAATCATATAAAGGTAATAAAACATTTATTCACTTTTTTCTTCTTTTCTTTTTGTTTTTCTGTTTTGCTTCTGTGTGAGTCAATATGTTGGCTTTTATTCCTTGACAGTCACAAATGATTGCTGCAGATATTTAGATATGGACCTACTGTAAGCCTTAAGTAGATTTCTTCATCATGCAAAAGAAGTCAGAGTAAATAGGCTCCATGTCCACCAATAGGCTATTATTTTGGATTGCTAAATCAGTAACCTATAATTTAGTTGGACTGGACTGGAATAGCTCAATGCTCCCGGACACAGTAGCTTTAGGTTATTCATCAGACACTTTGCTTGTTGTTTGACTTTACACTTTGCCAGTCATGACACGGAACAGGTAGGCTTTAGGTTCTTCACTTTACACTTTGCCAGTCATGACACGGAACAGGCAGGCTTTAGGTGATTCACTTTACACTTTGCCAGTCATGACACGGAACAGGTAGGCTTTAGGTTCTTCACTTTACACTTTGCCAGTCATGACACGGAACAGGCAGGCTTTAGGTGATTCACTTTACACTTTGCCAGTCATGACACGGAACAGGTAGGCTTTAGGTTCTTCACTTTACACTTTGCCAGTCATGACACGGAACAGGTAGGCTTTAGGTTCTTCACTTTACACTTTGCCAGTCATGACACGGAACAGGTAGGCTTTAGGTTCTTCACTTTACACTTTGCCAGTCATGACACGGAACAGGTAGGCTTTAGGTTCTTCATCAGACACTTTGCCAGTCATGACACGGAACAGGTAGGCTTTAGGTTCTTCACTTTACACTTTGCCAGTCATGACACGGAACAGGTAGGCTTTAGGTTCTTCACTTTACACTTTGCCAGTCATGACACGGAACAGGTAGGCTTTAGGTTCTTCATCAGACACTTTGCCAGTCATGACACGGAACAGGTAGGCTTTAGGTTCTTCACTTTACACTTTGCCAGTCATGACACGGAACAGGTAGGCTTTAGGTTCTTCATCAGACACTTTGCCAGTCATGACACGGAACAGGTAGGCTTTAGGTGATTCACTTTACACTTTGCCAGTCATGACACGGAACAGGTAGGCTTTAGGTTCTTCATCAGACACTTTGCCTTAGTACTCTTTCCGCCCATCCTTTCTGCTGCTATCACCCAGCTATTGTATATGCATTGCTACAGTATTAGAGTTGACATCTAATAGAGAACACACCTATCTTGCCTAGAGTTGGCATCTAATAGAGAACACACCAATCTTGACTAGAGTTGGCATCTAATAGAGAACACACCAATCTTGACTAGAGTTGACATCTAATAGAGAACACACCAATCTATTGTATATTCATTGCTACAGTGCTAGAGTTGGCATCTAATAGAAAACACACCAATCTTGACTAGAGTTGGCATCTAATAGAGAACACACCAATCTATTGTATATGCATTGCTACAGTACTAGAGTTGACATCTAATAGAGAACACTCCAATCTTGACTAGAGTTGACATCTAATAGAGAACACACCAATCTTGACTAGAGTTGTGCGCTTTGTTTTGCTTTGTTTTTTCTTGTTCAGGTGTCCAAGAGCGGAGGCCCCCCCTCTTTGATGTTTTCCTAAAAAAACAGAGCTGGATGCAGATGAGAGTTGGTCAGAGGAGGAGAAGCGGTCCAGTTGCTGAGAAGGGCCTGCGCCAAATCCTGTTCTTGTGTGTCTTGTTCTTGGTCGGTCATTCCATTTGGGGTTTCGCCAGTTGTAGACGTTGTAGATTCAACACTATTGTCATTGTGCAGAGTACAAGTACAAAGACAACTAAATGCAGTTTGTGTCTAACTATTGCTAACACAAAAAAGCAGAAAAGTGCAAAGTAGAGAGAGGTGGTGCATAGACAGGACAGGAAATGTAGACAGTAGTATAGACCCTTTCAAGAGAGTTCCATTATCAGCATCATAGTTGGCCCCACAAGACTTCCTTTTTAACATTCCATATGTTATCTTAATGCAGAGGAAGTAGTTTGGGGCCCAAATAGAATGTTCAAGCATTGTTTTTGTTTACCTTGTTGAAAGGGTCCATACAGTTAGTTTACGCACTGCAAAAAATGAATTCTAACCAAGTGTTATTGATCTTATATTAAGATTAAAAAATCTATTTGGTATTGTTTTTAGTATGAAAAGACTTACCTAGCGCCCTCTCAAAAGATAATTTTGACTTAATTTATGAAGACTTTAACTTATTTTAAGGAGTCTTATCAAGAAAAATCAGACACACACTGGCAGACTATTTGCTTGTTTTTAAGATGAGATGTCTTAAAATAAGTCTTTTTTTTAAAAATTAAGTCAAATGATTTCACAAGAAAGCGCTAAGTCTCTTTATACTGAAAACAATACCAACTAGTTTTTATCTTGATATAAGATTAACACTTGGTTAGATTTTGTTAGATAAGCAGTTTTTGCAGTGCAGAAGATGGTGTACAGTAATATAAATTAAATATAAATATGTGCAGTGTCTTAGCAGTTATCTTAAATACTGGTACTTAATCGGATCAGCTGGATGGACAATGAGGTGGGCATTCTAAACTCACCTCCCCTTCTTCCTACTGGCTTTAAAATGAATGTATACCTTGTTGCAATATGGCAATTCCCAAAACAGTAAAAGTTGGGATGTTGTGTAAAATGTGAATAAAAAAAAAATGTTATAATCTGCAAATCTCATAAACTCATGTTTAGTTGCCAAAAGAACACAGACAACATATCAAATGTTGAAAATGATTTTAGGCTATCATGAGCTAAAACAATTTATTAACAATGTGATTTGAAACAGGTGATGTCAACAGGGGATTGTAGTCATGATTTGGTATAAAACCAGCACCCAGGAAAGGCCTTGTCCTTTAGCAGCGAAGATGGGCTGGGGATCACCAGTTTGCCCATAAAGAAGTGAGAGAATTATGGATTTGAATATTTCATCCTCTACAGCAGTGGTTCAGGGCAGCCGTGGCCTACTGGTTAGCACTTTAGGACCTGTAACTGGAGGGTTCGAACCCCGACCAGTAGGCACAGCTGAAGTGCCCTTGAGCAAGGCACCTAACCCCTCACTGCTCCCCGAGTGCCGCTGTTGTTGCAGGCAGCTCACTGCGCCGGGATTAGTGTGTGCTTCACCTCACTGTGTGTTCACTGTGTGCTGAGTGTGCTTCACTAATTCACGGATTGGGATAAATGCAAAGACCAAATTTCCCTCACGGGATCAAAAGAGTAGATATACTTATACTTACTTACAACCCCAGTATGTTAAATACACTGTTAATGAAATGTGGTTGCCTACTATTTTGAATTACCCAATAATAGTTTCTGATAGGGAAATCCTTAGGGCTCCATCTAGTGGTGAACTCAAGGAATGACCAGAACATGGTCATCCTGCATTCTCATGCGAAACATGCACATCTGGGGGACATACCTGAGTCCTTTCACCCGGTTAATACATGAGCAACAATCATTGTTGTTGGTTCTATTGTCAACACCAAATCATTTCTACCAATCCCAATCATTACCCAACAACAGTGTGAGTGATGATGAAAAACATATATTAATACATTTCTGTAAATTCATGTGCAATAGCAATAGCCCTTTGTCCCAGATTACTCAGTTAACAAATACAAACAACAAACAATAAACCGTGGGTGACGAAAGAACTAAAGGACCTACTAAATGAGAAAAAGAGTGTCTTCGCTTCAGGAAGCTTACAGAACAGAAAAGACACGCAAAGGAAGGTCAATAAAGAGATTTATAAGGCCAGGTGGGAATTCAAGAGCTGCATGGATTGGTATAGAGTTGATGGCAAATGCCCCCTTCAAGACAGGAAAAAAATGACTTCATGGATGACATAGCAGCCCTTGCCCTGGCCAACAACTTAAATGAACATTTTACCCGATTTGAAATAAATGACAGGGACGACATCTCTGCCAACAAACAGATTGTGAGGGACGATGCTGATATGGAGAGCACTTTGATAATAAAGGAGGAGATGGTCCAGCGAGTGTTTTTTTTAATTTTATTTTTTTTAATATATTTTTTGGGGCTTTTTATGCCTTTAATTGGATAGCACAGTGAGTGAGTGGGAGAAAGAGTCGGGGTGGGATCCGGAGAGGACCACAGGGCGGGAATTGAACCTGGGTCACCGGCGTACGGTGCAGGTGCCCCAGCCAGTTGCGCCACGGCATGGGCCAGTCCAGCGAGTGTTTGAGAGGATTGACGTACGGAAGAGCCCGGGGCCGGATAACATTGGAGGCAGAGTGCTGAAGCACTGTGCGGTCCAATTAAGAGGAATTTTCTGTTCCCTCTTCCAACGCTCAATGGACACCCAGGTGGTTCCGCTGCTTTGGAAAACAGCAGTTGTGACCCCCCTTCCCAAAGTCTCCCATCCATCCTCATCCAAGGATTATAGGCCCATCGCCCTCACCTCTCTTTTAGTTATATCACTTGAGTGGATCATTAAATCCCACATCATTAACTCCTGTAGACATGCCTGCAGATTTGGGAGGGACGGACGATGCCATTGTAGTGCTTTTAAATGATCTGTATACACACCTGGAGGGTTGTAAAACACATGCTCGCGTTTTATTTGCAGACATTTCATCAGCATTCAATACAATTCACCCACACATTTTAGCAAACAGACTTAGAGAGAACTTCCAACTAAACTCAACACTAATTAAATTGATCTTGGACTTCTTGAGTGGGCGGCCACAAAGAGTAGGGTGGGGAACACATTATCTGGAGTAGTGGTAGTGTCTTGTCACCAATATTGTTCACTGACTGTTGTCACAGTAGTTACCCTGGACGTCATATAATCAAATTTGCAGATGATACTGCTGTGATTAGTTTACTGGAGCGAGATGAAACTGAACATGGTCCAGTGTTGCAGGAATTTGCTGACTGGTGTGAATGTAATGCAACTGAGCGGAAGTTACCATTAACCAATGTGGGTGTGGCCAAAGAAGCAGAGGCAGTAGTTGAAGATGGACAGAAATGTATTATTCGGTTTGGATCGAACGACTAAGCAGATGAGTCCATAGAAAAATGTACAGAGAAAAAGGTTAACAATAATAATCTTCCAAAATTGCGATATTGAACCAGTATGAAAATTCTGCGTTTAGCCTCTAATCAAAATGCATGGGAGCTGTAACAGAGTCATAGCACTCACAGTACACATCAAGTAGACATCATACTTGACATATACCAGCACCATTTAACATAGACAGGTAAACACTAAACAATCAATTACAGTTTTTTTCAACTGCTTACACACTAAATCTTTGCTTGTCACACAATTTTCTAAACATGTTTTCCAAACATCATAACCCCACACCAAATCTGCAAAACCATACACTAATTCTCAGTGTTTGACTCAGTTTTCAATTTACTGAAACACATTTTGCAAAACACCACACACAATTTTCTACCTAACACAAAAAGTTGACTTTATGTAAAATTTGTCTTTTTATTCTATTTTGTTTGTCCTCATGTTGCAGTACCATTAGCTCAATACATTTTTTTGTGCCTCCAGAAATGCCTTAGGAACGCTTAGGAGTGTTTGTTTCTGCAGTTGAAAGGGTCTATAGGCCTATGAATACATACTGTACACGACCCCCCCCCCCACACACACACACACTTTGGAAAAAGCAAAGCAATTTGATAGTATAGTCAGCCATTTCCGTCTTAGGCAAAATCAGTGTTTTCAAAACTCCATGTACATCTGGGGGTCACTGTATTCTGCTATGCTTTTTTTCCTGTTAGCAGTAAAATATTGTATTCGCAACAGCAAATTATTTGGGAAAAATCACTATTTTTGGTTTCAATATTGCTTGAATTTTTGCTGTATTTCAACTTCTCTTTGTTGATACAGTGACTTTCACTCTTGTATGGAAATACATATAGAAAGCCTAAGACAGAAGAGCTTTAGGTTTTGAGAAACAGTGTGTACATGATGTATCCAAAATGTCAAAAGTGTTTGTAATGTGAGGCGAATGTTTGGTTTGAAGATGTGTTTGCGACATTTTGATTGTTGTGTGTCATTTTGCAGGGGATTTGAGGCATTTTGCATTTTGTGTGAGCAATTGTGGGTTTTGTGTGTGTGTAACTTGCGTTGTGTTTGACTGGTGATACACTCGGAAACGATGATGGTGGATGAAGCAGTTTTATTTGTCTGCATGGGTTAGGAAATACAAAAGTGAGGGAAGACAGAGAGATCTGGTCCGCCTGCAGCAGTTAACTTCCCTTCTGCTCTCAGACACAATCCTATTGCTACACTAAGTATCTAAGCATATGGTTATTTCCTTCTGCTCTCAGACACAATCCTATTACTACACTAAGTATCTAAGCATATGGTTATTTCATTTCAGGTCCAGTATGAGGTGAGGTGTGTCAATAAAATAATACAAAATAAATTCCAAAAGGGAATAATGTGGCATAAAATCATGAGTGTGAATTTGTAAATGTATGTAACTGTATAAGTAAACTACTTATATATCTAATCTGTTGAAATCTGTTATATTTCTAATTAGATCTAATTATATTATTACATGGGGTGATCATCCAGTATGATAAAATAAATATAAACAGTAGAATATGCAAACATTCAATCGAGAGTGAATTCGATGTACCACATAGAAATACAAACACTATTTCATCTATTTTCATTAGTAAACGCGCAAAACAGTGCTCATAAAAAGGTAAACACTCCACTCTTGTGGTGATACAGCGGTACTGCATTTAGAACGCAACCAAGACTTTGATGGCTAGTCATTCTAGCTCGCGAATGCTAGCCATGCTACGAGTGAAACATAAAACATTCACGAAACATAAAATCAAAACAACAAATACAATTGGTTACCTGCATGGGTCAGGAAATACAAAAGTGAGGGAAGATAGAGAGATCCGGTCCGCCTGAACAAAATAAATGTGATATTAAAATTTGCGCTAAAGCCATACTATTGTGCTCAAGGTCAAACGAAAATACAAAACCAAATAAAAGTTACAAGACAATATAAAACATCGCTGAAACGTGAGTTATGTGGATGAACATACATAATGATTTTAACAATAGATATAGGACATATATAATACAATTTATAACACTTTTAATGACTTTTAATGCGGACCCTCATTTGCCCAGCTTACCTGCAGCAGTTAACTTCCCTTCTGCTGCAGGACACCCACAATGCAACTACTGTACAGAATAATTCCAAAATAAAAGTCTTGACCCATTTAGCAGGATTTAACATTAACTATGTGGAGCACTTTATTAACACTGTTACATGTGGAGTTTTGAAAAATAGACACAGAGTTTTGAAAATGTGTGTAAACAGTTGTAAAAAACTGTAACACACAATAGACAAGACAGACCCTGGGCCACAAGCATAAATATATTACATATGTCACTAGCAAAATACATTGTTATAACAGACTCGGTTACATGTGGAAAGACTAATCATGCGGCTTGATCAGGACCGTCTCGAAGCTTCAAGCTTATACGTCTAATTCAGACAAACAATAAACGTGCCACCATAGCTAATAGCTACGTCTTGTGTCGTTTCTTACATATCTTAAAAGTGCTGGCCACATAGCAATGGCCCATGTATGAGTGTAACCTATGTGTTGTGTGTGTGTGCGCAAATAACAGCTGATGCGTAGAGGACGAGTGCCGACCGGTCACCAGTCATGTGCGGTCGTAGCTAGACCGTCACAGTGAAGTCTCCCAGTTGCATTTGAATATGTCCAAGATAATTCGAGCACTGAATCTAAGTCTAATGTAAGTCCTAACTATCTGATCATGTGTGTTAGGATCATGGCAATACATTGACCTGTAAACTCTTGTTCATTCATGGGTTAATGAAATATCAACATATCCCATGTTGCTCCATGTATTCAACCATTAGCCCAATCAGTGGGAAATCAAAGTCAAAGTCAAAGTCTGCTTTATTGTCAATTTCTTCACATGTTCAAGACATACAAAGAGATCGAAATTACGTTTCCCACTATCCCACGGTGGAGACAAGACATTTTACCAATTAGGTCCACAGACAAAAACATAACATTCAAGTAAACAATATAAAAAGTAAAGAGTAAATAAGAAGGCACATACAGTGAAGAAATAAGAGCAGCAAAAAAATAGGTTGAAAAATTGTGCAATTGTGCATACAGTAGACAGTCAATATAATAGTGCAGAAGTCAGGCCAATAAATGGCTGAGGTAGTTATGTTTGACCTAAGTATGCATAGTGGTGCAAGTTATATAAGAGCAGCAGAAGTGTGTTCAGAAGTGTTTTCAGGACACAGGACAACAACAACAAGTTGCAAAGTGTGCAAGTGTACAAGTGGAGTAGTGCAAGTGGAGTACAGGGGCGTCACTAGACCTTATTCACTGGGGCACGTGCCTTAGTAAAAGTCTCTGCAGAGTTCGCAGGTGCTAGGCTAGCGCAAGTCAACGGTATGTGCTAGCCTGCCACTAAAGACAGTCTTACCCACTCCAAAGTACACCCGAGGCAAATTCCAGACAATCGATGTAAATGTCTGTGTTGGTAGAATAGTGTGAGAAATACAACTACCCTCGCATCGCGTTGCAATAGCTATACTTTGGTCCCTGAAGTTGGTAGTAGTCATTTTGCATCTCAGCCGCGGCCTGATATTACCAAGGCTACTACTAGGCATCCCCATTGGAGTGCGCTTTACTGTTTACTTTTCGGCGCAGTACTACTAACCGGAGCAAGTATAATTCCGCCGCTGCTAAGAAACTAGTCCCTCAAAATGTAATGCGATCGTTGAAATGCAAGGATAGAATAACGTTAGAAATAACACTATCAAAACAGACATTTACATCGATAGTCTGGCGTTATAATTTATTTGCCTCGGGTGTACTTTGGAGTGGGTAAGACTGTTTTTAGTGGCAGGCTAGCACATACCGTTGACTTGCGCTAGCCTAGCACCTGCGAACTCTGCAATTAGAAGGACTGGATGAAACGTGTTGAAAACGGTCTCCACTGATAAATATCACACTTGCTTACTTGGAAATGAGGTCCTATGTCCAAAATCCTGAACCACCCCTTTAACATTTATGCTGGTAATAGCCAGTGCTGTGATTTAATCAATGGTTTAATGGCAAACTTAAATAAGTTTGCTGCATTTGCAAATGTAGCCTATAATAATCTACACAGAATCAGAGTAGCCTATAGGTTTATAGATTATTAAAGGCTGCATTTGCAAATTATCACCAAAAGTCAGTATGAAGGCTTTAGTAGGCTACAAAGAACTGCAGCATTGCCAGGATGACTATAGGACCCTTGCCTGGGAGGGAAGTATATCTCTATATGCCTAATTTATCAGTTTATCCATTTATTAATTTCAACAGCAAATAGCCTACATTGGCCTGTAGGCTAGGGCCCATTGGTAATGCTCATAGGTCTTCAAAGCCTCCCAGAACATAGGCTAGAACACGTAGGCCTACTCATAAGTGTCAGGACGCAGCAATGTCTCCCTTTGCATCTAAGGTTCTGATCTCGAGCTGACATTATCAATCGCTTGGCACCTTGATGCAAGCTGAACAGTGTTTGATAGCCCTCTATCTCTACATCCACTGATAAAATGCGATTACCAACACCGCGCGCCAATATGTATCAAAGCACTGCAAAGCGTTACACGGACCAAGTAGGCCTATCATAACCTTAAAATCTAAGAGCTCCCACATAGCAAGAAGCTGATTTGCTACGATCAAATATCGCTTCGGGGAGGGGCTGGTTAAAAGCAAAAGTAAATAGTCCAACTTCGTGGCGTCTGTAACTTTGCCTTGCATCGAGGACACACAATTTGTAGCCTAAGGTAAGAAACCCACTATTTAATATGTTCCTGTTGTCATTCACTTTGAGATTTTGGTATGTGGAATATTTTGAATAAACAAATTAGAATTTCGTTGCATGAAAGAACGTCGTTGTTTAAGAAACGTTGTCGACGGAGATGTCCTACAGAGAGGCTACAGTTAGTAAATGCGGGCATTCTAACATTTAGTAGCCTATAAGCCTAGGCTACTGAATAAGTCATATTTCTTAATTTAACTCCATTGTAACGTAATATAGGGCCTATCGTGTTGGCCTGCTCCTTTGACAAGGTCAGATTATGGAATCAAGCTTAGTCGTCTAGCTAACTTCACCGCGCTACCGGGTAGCTGGATACGGGCGCTAGCCTACAGTATGATCAGCAAGGGCATATTTTTGCATGGATCATAGGTAGGCCTACATGTCCATACCAATAGTTTTGGGAATGGGATATGACAATAGTGTCTTAAACGACATTTTAGCGAAGTCATTGGTATTGTTGTTGTTTTTCTGTGTATCGTTGTGAAGTCGTATTCATTCTGATGTATCATAAGTGTAGTTGTAAATCTCCAGTAGGCTGCAACCAGGGGGTCAAGAGCTTGCAGTTTAGCTTCGGCATGTTCGCATACGCCATTTTCAAGTAAGGCGACGCATGGAGCATTTGGAACCAGCTCTGTGCACGAAAGTCCGTGTTGGGCACGAGCTCTCATGAGCGTACATGTTGGTGGGCGGGTAGGGGAGAGTGGGGTGATTGTTGCCAGTGGGGAAGTTGTGCCACCCCCTATTTCTAGGAAACCATGGAAGAAATTGGTCATGTGACCACACATTTTTGAAGACTCAGCAATTTCAATCATCCTGCAGAGAAGAGAGCCTCATTGCATGAGAGGTAAGCACATTTAAGTTAAAAGAACTGTTTTTTGCCTTTCAAAGTAAAATTTCTATGATCATGTTTTTTTTTATTGTTGTGTCAAAACAGTCCCATACAAAAATGTCATATATGGCAATATATGTAAATCACATATATTATGTATATGTCAATGTATGCCTCACACATAAGTCACATATATACACATACATGTCAAATATATTTCAAAATATAGCAAAACTGGCCGTTTTTATATATGTCACATATATTTTCCCAGATATACACATATATTACAAATATATGTTAATATATGATAAGTTATGTATTTGTACGCATACTAGGGATACCAATATATTGCAAATATATGTTAATGGACATATATTTGCACTCATATTAGGTAAATATATTGCAAAATATATGTAATGTTCTGCTATGTCACATTTATAGAAATATGTCACAATATATGTATATTTCAGAAATATAACATTGTTGATGTTCCAAAGAAAACACACAAAATATTTGTTTAACCTTTTATTAAAGTTTATTTTTTCCACACAAACAGTGAGTAAACCAGGTAGAAACTTTTTTTCTCTGTATGGAAGTGGCACACATTGATTTGGCAGAATGCACTCAGTGTTCTCAGGGCAGCAGTCCTCACAAATCACCACCTGCAAACAGGGAACAGAGAAGATTAATATGCTGTAAAACACACAGAACATGAAAAGACCATCACTAAAGCACTACTACTTTCACATGCATCTTTAATAAACACACGCCTTGGCACAAGTAAGCTTAAATAAGGGCTATGAGATGAAGAACATGTAGCCTAATGATCCATACATAAGAATACTTTGACAAGATTTGGGAAAGATTCTTGAAAGATTGGAGTCTTTTAACTAATGCCCCCCATTCAAGCTTTACTCAAAAGACTTTAAAGAATCTTCCCCAAATCTTGTCAACACTACCCTTCACAAACTAAAGATCCATTTAAGCCTACTACTAGTGTTCACGTTAGCCTGCATGGTTATTAGCAGCCACTTTAAATGTAGCCTAAGTTAAAGCTACCTGATATTTCATTCAAACTAAAACTTATATTCATAACGACATCTCAGACAGGCTTGTTGTTGGATATGATGTTAACTATCATTCTAGATATTCTACATAATGGTAAAGTTAGTTAATGGAAAAGTTAACATTAATAGCTAACATCGCTAACGTTAGCAATATTAGCTCGCTAACGTTATCGATAGCTAATTGATAACATTAACGTTAGCTAATTCTAACATGATGGTTAGACTGTTAACAAACGGATTTGGTTAACATTACACACATTATAAAAACAATAATTTTCTAACTAATTCCCATTTACTAAAGGCCTTCTTACCTTGGATATGATGACAGCAGAGTTTGCACAGCTTACAAAGTCAGATGCATGACAGGACAGAAAAGTGACGGTTGAAGTCACCGTGGTTGGTGTTCAAAAGTCAGTCAAGGGTGGGGGATGGGTATTGCTGTGTGCGCATGCGCATATCAAGATACTACAAGCATCCGTTATATTTAAAGTAGCTTTGGCCTCACACATTTTTGTATGCACATGGTGCAACGCAAACACTCCACACAAAACATTGACACATAAGGCAAAAGATGCCGAGCAGCATAGTCGACACCATACCTGTGACGCCAAGACATAAACAAATATATTCACACTAAGTTCTCCATTTGGAAAATAAGTAGGCTAATGGAATCTAGTGTATGGATATGTATGCCACCATATATGGAGACTACAAATATGTCTGCCACATATTCACACATAAAGTTCTCCATATATTTAGAAAATAAGTAGTGGAATCTAGTGTATGGATATGTATGCCACCATATATGGAGACTACATATAAGTCACATATTCACACATAAACTTCTCCATATATTTGGAAAACAAATAATTGGATCTAGTATATGAAGATAAATAGCATCTTATATGGGAAATTAAAATATTTTGTATGCATGTATGGACATATAGCTTTGAATATATGTTTGACTTAAATATTTGAATCGCATATGTCCATATAAGTAAAATTATAAGTCCCTGTTATTTGACATATATGTTCATATATTGCCATATATCACATTTTTGTATGGGGTTATAGACAAGTTTGAAACATTTCACACATGTTTTAGTGCTTTGGTAAGCTACATTATGAGTATATAGGCCTACAGCTAGCATGATGTTAGCTCAAATCTGATGGATGATGCATTTTTTCCAAAATGGTGGGGTTGGGGTGATTTGTGCCAAAGGGCCTGGGTTAAGTTGTGCCAGTGGCCCCACTTATAAATAATGTTTTAAACATATTATCTTTTGTAATTGTGCATTTTATTCTTACATTTTATCACTAAAACTATGTGACATTCTTAATTTTAGACCAAAAATAGAAATATACCATCATGCCACAGAGTTATAAGAAGAAGACAGGCAGGGCATACTGTATGGAGAAGGAGCTGGCAGAACATATAAAGGCACTAGGAGTAATGTTCCACAGTCTAAGTCCCATTAAATGCTGTGAACTTCACACACACACACACACACACACACACACACACACACACACACACACACACACTGACCAGGAAGCCTGGGAAGGAGAGGGGGAACATCATCAGGTAGCAGTGGCAGAGTTGACATCTACACAACCACATCCAACCACCTAAATCTGCTGTAAACTTCTCTGATCAACAAAACTTTAATCTCATTTCAGGTATGACTTCCCTCCACACAAGATCTACAACATGGATGAAACTGGTGTGACAATGGAAAATGACCTTTGATGTGCTCGTGTGGCGCAATAGGCTTGTAGAAAATTGGCCTTTGATGTTGTAAAATAACTTTAAATAAACCTTAACCCTCTAGGCGCCACGGTCGAGTTTACTCGACAAGATGCGGTACTGAATAAAACGGCCGATTTAGTCAAATAGGGTGTCATATTTCATAGTTCGACCTCCACTCTACTAGATGGCAGACATGTCATACGTCATCCCCGAGTCCAAAAAAGGTCATGCTTTAAACAAAACTTTCAAGCTACAGCGCATTGAATCAGTGCGTGCAATACCGGAACTAGTGTGCGTGTGAGCTACTTTATCAGAGCGATATTGTCAACGTCAGCGAGTATTTGCATTAGATTATCGTCTAATGGCATCAAAAACGTTTACCCGAAATGAAGTGTTTGGTCTTCTATTCGCGGACCCTGATTCTGAAGGGGAATATCTGCCTTCAGAAAATAACGGTGATTCGTTTAGTGAGGCTTCAGATGCGTCCCTGCCTTGCAATGATGCAGCTGGACAAAGTGAGAGTTTAGCTTACACCAAGCACAAACATTGAATCGTTTGCCCAATGTCAGTGGTGGGAATAATGTTTCACAGGGTCGGAGTGTTCATCGGGAAGTAAGCAGGGTGTTAGTGGTGTGGCGAACGAGGCGGGAGGTAATGCCCATGTAGCGCTAGCTTCTGTCTTCTGACCGTGTGCCTCGACAGCGCATTGAATCAGTGCATGCAATACCGGAGCTAGTGTGCGTGTGAGCTACTTTATCAGAGCGATATTGTCAACGTCAGCGAGTATTTGCATTAGATTATCATCTAATATCATCAAAAACGTTTACCCGAAATGAAGTGTTTGGTCTTCTATTCGCGGACCCTGATTCTGAAGGGGAATATCTGCCTTCAGAAAATGACGGTGATTCGTTTAGTGAGGCTTCAGATGCGTCCCTGCCTTGCAATGATGCAGCTGGACAAAGTGAGAATTTAGCTTACACCAAGCACAAACATTGAATCATTTGCCCAATGTCAGTGGTGGGAATAATGTTTCACGGGGTCGGAGTGTTCATCGGGAAGTAAGCAGGGTGTTAGTGGTGTGGCAAACGAGGCAGGAGGTAATGCCATGTAGCGCTAGCTTCTGTCTTCTGACTGTGTGCCTCGACAGTAACGTGGTGGAGCCTTTGTCTAATGCCACTGCATATGTTAGACGAGGTCGAAGTGCTCATAGGACAGTTAGGGGGGAACGTAGAGACAGTGTGGGGAGTCGCAATGAGAATGACAGTAGGCCTAGTCCGAGCTGCGAACATTTTCTCCACTGCTGCTCGCATGGTGGAGCAGGTGGTGACACGGGGCAGGGGAGCCATTAGGCCATGCATAGCCTATCACAAGATGATGGGAATGCCGGCCCTGTATGGATAGGGATAGGGAGTCATTATCTCTACAGCAAAAGGCCTGCTACATAAAAAAAAAATGTCAGCCATTTATTAAGTGTGCTTGCAAAGCAGCACACTTATTGTTCTTCTTAAGTTTTATTATTATTTTTCCCGTCTCCCTAATTTTTTGTCAGCTCTAGCGCCTAGGCCCTTTGAGACAGAGACACCGTTCCAACTTTAAAACGTCCGGTCAGTACCGGTGTTGTTGGTTGCGAAGATGACGTCAGGTGGGCGTGTCGTTCGTCCGCCATATTGGATTGAACAGAAAGCGAAACTAAATTTTCACAGGTCACAAATTTGGTCCGAACGCCACGAAACTTGACGTACATTATCCTTGGACCAAGCCTCACAAAAGTTACCGGAAGGATTTTTGATTTTCGAAAGCGTTTGCCCGTCACAGCCAAACGAAATTGGCGGCGAAGCTCCGAAACAGGAAGTCGTCCATATCTCAGGAACACTGTCACATATCGATACCAAATTTTGTATATGAACTGGGGACTCCAATGTGAGGGTGCATAAGCTAAAAAAAAAAAGAAATATTCCAAAAGTTTCCATCATTTTGCATACCACCCAGAGCTATTTGGTAACTCTCACCATTCACCTTTGCAGCATTCACCTTCTATCACAATGCCTTCCAAGTATGCTCAATGCCACTGGGCAGTCACAATGTCGACGGGCAACCTTGCCCACTCATGAAATCCTTGCTCTGCCATGGGATAGTATAGACTTTCGAACTGAAATAGCAAGGAGAACAGTAGCTATATATAGCTTACATAATAGAGTTGTTTTCACATTGACGGTATTCAAATTAAATTTTTCATTATTGTTAAATATCATGATGGGAGAGTATTATTAAAAATGTTACAAGTATGCAAATGTATATGTTTACGGGCATTTAGGTTTTACTGTGTTGTTTTGTTATAAAGACATGCAAGGCATTCTGGGCCATAATGAACAGTGGTCGGCAGCACTCCATAGGCTACATATTAATATGAATAGGTGTTTCTGTAAACCTAGGGACAATAAGCAGCTATCTCTGTTACAAAAACGAGCTGGTAATCGCTCATTGAAGAGGGAACTATGATAAAAAGATTGTTTTCCTAAAAGCATGGAGTTGACGAAAGAATAAGCAAGCAATGTCACGTTAATGTTAAATAGCCTAACGCTAGGTGGCAACGTTGTATTACATTTCACTGAATATGTGTGAGCTTCACAAGTAAGGAAGGTGCAAATATTATGTAATTTATCATGGGAAATTATTGGAAATGTTATTTCTTGTTTATTCTAATTGTAAACCACACATCCATTCGTAATCACACGTACACTTTTAATACCTTGAAAAGATTCTCATTTCGTTTATTTGATGTTGCCTAGCAATGGAGCGTTCAGAGCAAAGATTCTAGAACAGAGCTTCAGAGAGACACGTTTTGAGTTTGTGGCCAAGTACCTAAAATATCGGTTTCCATGTGTATGTGCTGGATGGCGTGCCTCCTTTATGAAAGTAAGTGTTTTATAGAGTTACAGACATAATGAGTCATGTTGTAGTGGTCAACATAAATGTGCCCCTTCTGTTATTAGAATGCTAAGTGGAGATTTAAAATCATTCATTTCTTGTGTGGCTAGAAGCTAGCTAGCTAGCTATGTCAGGGAGGAGATTTTGCTGTAACGTTATGGGATTTATGTTGCTTAGCGTAATGCATTTGATATGAGATGCTTGTACTCGTAACTTCGCCACTCGTAACTTTAGGACTCCTATTTTTTTTTACTAAGAGTAATTCATGAAGCATTTTAGCCCTAAAAGTAGCGCCTGAGTCTGTGACAGCTTAAGCGAGGACTCCTAATAAGACCGATTCACAAACAATGTTTTGTGGTGGCATTTCACGTCGCGATGTTTTGAAATGCGTCTAACAATCACGAGGGAACAATTTTGTATTGTAGGCATAACTAAGGGATGCAGTAACACCACCAACAACAACCAAAACTAGCCTACTCATTGTTTACATGTACATTAAATGTAACGTTTTGTGAATCAAATTAAAAGATTCTTCTCTTTGCAAACGTTGGCATAGGCATATGGTGACAGATTAATTTAATAATGTTGCTGCGTGAATCACGGTAAGCGTGAATGAAGTGGCCACTTCTTAATGGGACTCACTGTATGGAAGTAGGCTACGTAAAATAAAGATGTTTAAAATAAGATAAAGTTAGGATATGCCCGCTTGACAACGGCAGAGATACATGGCCTTTGGCCATAGCAACCATCCATTTAGAACGACTGGCCTTCATAGCAACCAAGGATCTTAGCTGTGATTCATGTAGCTACAGTATGCATGCAATGTGATGCAAAGTATAGAAAGATGATGAAATATACAGAGACAGGTCAAGAAATATAGTGCAATGTAGACAGTAGTATACAGTTGATTTACAGAAGGTGGTTTAGAGTAATATGAATTAAATATAAATATGTGCAGTGTATTAGCAGTTATCTCATACAATAAGTAGAATAATGATTATAATAGTAGAAATAATAAGATAGATATATGCAGTGTATTAACAGAATATAATAAAACAGAATAAATATGGATATTCAATATGACAAATATATAACAGATATGTACATAACATACAGCTATGTGCAGTGTGGAAACAGTGTCATTGTAGTGCAGAAACAACATAAGAGTAGTAAGAATAAGTCTATGTGCAGGATGAATAGTATAAAGATCAGTAGAATAACTATGTATAAATGTAATTACAGTAGGTCTATGTACATTTGTAAATAAATAGAAAACTATGGGTGAGAGGGATACATTAATTTTATTTAATCGTAAAAGTAAATTGCATTCAATTAAATTGCAATTAAAAATCTTTCCAGTAGGCTTTAATGTCACGCAAAAAGTACAACCAAAGCTGAGCTTGATCACCTAGAACGTCTAAAGAACCAGAACTTGAGTGTAGTTTTTTGCTGGGTCCCAGGCCATGTTGGTCTGAGGGGAAATGAGAAAGCAGACAGTGCTGCTAAGCAAGCCCTCAATGAAGAAGTCACAGAATGTCAAATCCCTGCCCCAGACCTTAAACCTATACTGAACTCTTACATCTCAGATAAGTGGCAATCTGAATGGGATTAATGTACCAACAACAAGCAAGGAATGTGAATTTTGGCTCATTTTCATGATCCACTGGGTCGTTATGGGCCACACAAAATACGGTGTTGCTAAAATTACTCCTATTGTGGCTATTAGAGACATGCGTTCATGAGTATCCAGCTACATTCAATGAGTTAAGTAAAATACATTCACACACAAAAAAAAACTCCATCACTAATGTTGTGGACATTCCTTTATTCTGAGATACATCAATAGGCTCTCAAAACAATCCCAAACAGACATAAGGTCTTTATAGAGCAAATCCCTATAGATTATTTGTCAAATAAACCAGTAAGACAGAATTAGGGGATGGAATATATAACATTCACACTCATAGCTCATATTTCTAAAATAAATCAGTGAAAAAGTATCCTGACAAACAAGCAGCATTTTAATGCCTTAGTCATATTTCATAATTTCAAATTTTTCTCTATGTTACCTGATAGCCCAGTTTGAGAGGTGCAAGACGCGTGACATTATTTATTTTTGCAGCCAATCACTGCTGTTGTTTTATTTTATTGATTTGATTTTAGTCATAGAAGCTAAATTCGAAGGCAGGCCACAGGTAAAAGCCAACGAACCGCATTCACCCCGCAAGGCAATAGTTGAATAGAGCTTTTGAGGTATTGCCACTGCTCCAACACTGAAAGGCACTGTTAGAATGCTTGGATCAAGCCAGGTTCAGCATAGCGTATGTCACTGTCTGCTCACGTTGGTGACCGGACCAGGGCAAGCACACTTTCGCAGTTCCCGCCGGAAATGCAGTCTAGTTAGTAATGATTTACACTGTTGATTTGCTATCTGTTTCCCTGACCATTTAGGATATACACTATGCGTTCTTTTTTGTGTTCTTGATCTTGTGATGTGTGTCTTTGTCAGCTAAGAAAAAAACGACAACAAAAAAAACATTAACAAAAACAACAAAAAGAAAAAAAATACTAACATTGTCTCTTGTCTTGTCTCGTCCTCTCACTCCTGATCTGTGCCTTGCCGTGGCAAGTGAGCTTTTGAACTAAACAGGTCTTGTCTACTTGTGTTTGTGTGTCATCTGAATAATATATATGTGCCCTATACATGGAATCAGAGTGCCTACTGTATGTAGAAAATGGAAAATCTCTACAGCAAAAGGCCAGCCTACCGCTACATGCATTTGGTTTGTTTCTGCCATTTATTAGTTATGATTTACACAGTTTGTTTACTAACTATTTACCTGAGCATTCAGTATTGTGCAATATAGCATACAGAAGGTGAGGGACATTTTGGGGGGAAAGAAGTGGTGCATTTTATCATTCAAACATGCAACTTTTCATGAAAATTCTATAATCCAATATAATATGCAAATTAGATATAAACATTTAATCTCTACATAAACTTTGGGTCATCCTTAATATTTCTCTAATTTACAGAAAGTCTCTAAAAACTGGCACAACTCACCCCACTCTCCCCTACCTATCCAGTGGCTACAGCCAAACGTTATTCAGTGCGTATTTCTTGAGGAGCCTATGAGAAGACGTGTATATTATGGTTATTTATGCATCAAATGACAAATAAAGAAAATTGTATTGATCTTATTTCGTTGTTGTTTGTCCCGAACAAAAATAGCCTAAACATGATTAAAGACCCCTCGTTACACCATGGGTCTCCAACACATTGCTCTAAAACAGGTTGCAGCTATATATTTGCCGAAACAATTACAGTGTTGTGTTGACCGTTTGCACAAACGAGGAGCTGAGAACCTGCATTCCATGATTCACCGCTGAACTACGTTGTAGGCTACCGGAAATGCGACTGAACGAACGAACGAACAATTCAGAACGAATCATCTTGGCAAACTGAACTACGCGAACTGTGTCATGAGAACGAACGACAAAATCCCCCTCTACCGAGAACGCAAGTGAGGCCACAGGACACCGGCTTTATTCCGACGGCAATTAACATGGAGCCACGCCCCTCATTAGCCACCGGAGCTCTCCAGCTCCTCCTGCAGGTCAAAATGCAATATGACATATACAGCAACATGCCTAGTGCTCAAGAGCACCATAGAAGAAGAGGCGTAACGCTTCACAGCGCAGCAAAGCTGGGGCGTCACACTAGTTAGACTATACAAAAAAACGACGATCAAAAATCAAATGTGTGGCACAGCAGAAGGCCAAGAGCTCGTCCCTCGAAACGGATCATCCGTTGTTCGAAAATATTTCGGATTTCAGGCAAGTGAAGTTAACCAAAAACATAATCAAAGCAGGGCTCTCAATTCATACCGTGAAACACATCACATGACGTAAACCACACATGCCTTTTTTATCACGTTAAAGGCACACTATGCAGGTTTTTTAGCTTAATATGCAAGTTTTTTTTCACTTTTCACTTTACCTTCATTTAACAGCTTCAGGGTCATTGGAATGGTTATATGACTTTTTTTCGGGTTGAATGGTGGCTGTCTCGCTTCCCCCTAGCGCCTGTGAGCGGAAAAAACACCCTTGCAACTGTGGGTCGGCGGGCCGACGGCCTCAGTGTCAGGAAGTATAACGAGTGGAACGAATTGCTTTACTGCATTCAAATACACATACACGCCAGGCACTGGCTAGAAAAAGGTAGCGATGGAGTTTCTCAGACATTCGTCATGACAAAGCCAGCGAAAAAGAAGCAAAAACCGAGAAAACAGTAAGGAAATTGCCAATACTGCATAGTTTACCTTTAACTTTTAGTCCTTGTCTGCTTCCTCCGATATAGCCTATAATAAGAGTTGAGCTAACAACGGGATCCGTGAATATTATTAATGTATTTTATAAGCTACATGTGCAACCTACAATGCATATGCGTTTCGAGACACAGCCTACTCAAAACGAGTGAACAATAATGAAAATGTAGCCTACACGTCAGTGTTTTACATATCAACGAATGACTAAACCAGTGTCCAAACTACGGCCTGCCACGCACTTCAATCCGGCCTGCTGAGCATTTATTTAGGTTATCATTGGCCAATAGCTATTTTTTCCAGCGATAGACGACGTTGTGGTTAACTTTAAGCTACTGCAAACTAGGGCTGCACGATATTAGGAAAACATGCGATATGCGATAACATTGTGAGTGAGTACTGTGATAACGATATAACTTGCGATATTTAAATATAAGGGAACACAACCCTTTCCAGTTAAGAAACTGGAATCCATGCATAATAATTCCGTGGAAATGCATGGATTCCAGTTAAGAAACATTTCCACAGAATTATTATTCTGTTATCATACCTGTTCATTCTTACTCGTCGCTCGACTTATCGTGACTAAATTCTAAACTTTGTGAAGATACTGTCTGTATAAATCGTCTTGTAAGTAAACTACCAGTGCTTTTTCAAAGTTCTCAATGTCTCGTTTTAAATGTCAGGGCCCTCGGAAGTCTACCAATGAAGTGTAGAGATACATTGAGCCTCGTAAATGGTGTAAAACAGTGATTTATTTGCATGGCTAGGCCGATGCCGAAGCACCACCATTGAAAAAGCTGTTGGTAGCATCGGCTAACTAGCGCCAGATTTTGGAATGCAGGGGACAAGCCGAGATGGGCTATGAGACATACGTTCACACTTGGTATCATGTTTCAACACATGTTAGGTCAATATCACACCGGAATTCTGCTTTAACACAGAGGAGAAGGACGCATTTGGCGCTCGCTGTAGCCTCTCAAAAATATTTGAGCGCTAGAATGTCCTAGTCATAGCCTAACAATAACAATTCAATAGCACTATTTTCTGCTAAAACATTAGGCTACATATTTTACGTCCAATGTAGACTATATGCCTGTGAGACATATAGGCTACAAAAAGACAATTACACATTCACGTCACAGTCAGGAATTATTTGAATAAGACAGTAGACTAATAAGTCTTTTATTTTACAAGACGGTAGACTAATACGACTAATAACTGTTTGGCTGACAGCCTTTAAAGTAGGCTTAATTTCATTTCCAGGGAAAGGTTTTTTTATGTTTTAGCCTGTTACAGCAGGAATTAGTGACTGTGGGGGCGTGGCATCACGATGGTTGCTTCCCATCGTGATGCCACGCCCCCACAGTCTGTCAACCATCACGATGGACGATGATATCCACCCCCTAACACACATGATATCGTCCATTGGCACAACCCTACTTTCCACCCCCTAACACACACACACACAGATAGACAAACAGACACACAAACACACACACACACACACACACATATAGACAAACAGACACACACACACACACACACACACACAAACAGACACACAAACACACACACACACACACACAAACAGATAGACAAACTGACACACACACACACACACACACACACACACAGATAGACACACACACACACATACAATCTAAACAGTTGCGACTGTGTTTTTATTCTAGCAGGAGAAAATGGGAGTTGTTTGGTCTTATTTCTTTCCAAATCCATCACCTCCACCTGATCCAGTACCTCTTTGTAAGTCCCCTTCCAAATATATTCACCAACGTGCACACACATACATCTACTGTAGATACAACTCAAACCCTGTTCCAACTGATTTTTTGTTGTCTCTTTTAGTGATGGAAACTGCGTGGTATAACATGAGATGGAAGTAAGTGTAGTGTATCATCTTCACTGTCTATTAACTTGTGATGCATACCATTATGTTATTGTTGAGAAATTTAGCACTAAAAGCACTGTGCAGCACTCAAACGTATTCTGACACCTGAATTACATTTTCAAATACACCTTGATTAAATTGTACAAATGTGTTTGTAGTCAAAACCAGGCGTTGAAGGAGAAATTGAGCACACTTCACCCTAAGCACCCTGCTGTTCAGCATCTCCGCATCCTGGTGTCTGGTCCTATCGGAGCCGGAAAGTCCAGCTTCATCTATTCTATAGACAGCATCCTCCAGAATAAGAAACTGAATGCAGCTGAGAGAGTGACAACTGGTAACTTCAGTGGTACTAAGACAGTGAGTAGAAAGTTTCTATTTATTATGACCGCCGCACAGAGAACCCCAAAAATTGAGGGTAGGGCGGACACAGCTTTTTGTGAATATCATGACAACCGTAGGGCCTAGGATGACCAATTGTTTTGTGTCTTAGCCTTCAGGGGTCATGTCAACCCATCACATATCCACTCATTTGCTGTATAGCGCCTACTAGTTAAAAATGAAAGAGCAAAAACGGTGTATTGTAATAGCAGGTGTAGGATCATTATGACACCCTCTGAATGCATGCCAAGTTTTGTAAAAAATCCTTTCATGGGGGACCATACAATAAATTAATATATGTGTACATTTAGTGATTGTGCACTACACATGCACACACAGGCACTCATGAACACACACAAACACACACACACAAACACACTAGCATGCATGCAGACACATAAAGACACACACACACATTAGACATGCAGGCATACACACGCACATGCACACACACAGGCACGCACACACTGACTCACATGCAGGCACACACACACACACACACACACACACACACACATAAGCACAGACACAGGTACGCACACACAAGCACACACACACACACCACACACACACACACACACACACACACACACACACACACACACACTCATAAAGACACAAAGCACATACACCCAGTGCAGGCATATGCACTCACAGACTCACATGCAGACACACACATGCATAAAAACACACATGTAGGCTAGCAGGCACACGCATACACACACACACACACACACACACACACACACACCATTACCACCACACACACACACTCAAGGGAAAACTCACACACATAGAAGCACACATATACACAAAAGCAAACTCACACATGCACACACTCATTTACATACACAAAAGTTGCCAGTAGCGGATGGAGTAGGAGATGGAGACAAATTGACAAGTGTGATTTATTTTCGCGGAGAAACTGTGCAGGACGGAGGCACGGTCATATTTTGTACCGCTCTGCGGTACATCTAGTTTATTTAGCATCGTTCAGTATGCATGAAACAGTGTTGTATTGATGTTATACTTTTTGGGGGGCAGCCGTGGCCTACTGGTTAGCGCTTCAGACTTGTAACCGGAGGGTTGCCGGTTCAAACCCGAACTAGTAGGCACGGCTCCCCGAGCGCCGCTGTTGTTGCAGGCAGCTCACTGTGCCGGGATTAGTGTGTGCTTTACCTCACTGTGTTCACTGTGTGCCGAGTCTTTCACTAATTCACAGATTGGGATAAATGCAGAGACCAAATTTCCCTCACGGGATCAAAAGAGTATATATTCTTATACTTACTTATACTTATACTTTAGTTAAATGGGGGCTAGTAATCAATATTATGTATCAGGAGTTAGCAAAATACACATCTGCCCTGCAAATTATTATAATGACTTTCAATGTGTTTCTTGATATTATCAGTTTACAACTTCCAAATTTAAAGATGAAAAGGCACATCCTCTATCATTTGTCATTGGTGACGTCATGGGCCTGGAAAGTGCAGATGATTCTGGAGTGAAGACTAAGGACCTTGTCAGTATTTTAAAAGGTCACATCAAAGACAACTATAAGGTACAACAACAGGGTACACAACACAACACACACACACACACACACAAGGACAGACACTTACTTTAAAAAACAAAACAAATATTTACATCATATTAACAGGCATTTTAATGATACAGTACATTTCCTCTCTCTCCCCCCCCCCCTGTATATATCTCTCTCTCTCTCTCTCTCTCTCTGTAGTTTAATCCTATAAGTGCATGCTCAGGAGAAGACATAAGATACAACAGCTGCCCAACTCTAAATGACAAGGCTCACTGCTTGGTGTTAGTCATTCCAGCAGACAGCTTCACAGCTAGTGGACATGAAGCAGAGAAGACAAATATCCTTCTGGACACTGACAGCATCAAGAAGATACAAAACATCAGACGAAAAGCTTTAGATTTGAGTGAGAGGCTATTAAGATAATTAGCTAAATATATCTAAATGATTAACCATATTGTTTTGTGTGAAATGCAATCCTTAGTGTATGTCTGTTACATGCCTTGTTTTAGCTTGCCCTGTTATTTTACTTCAGGGATCCCTCACGTGGTCATCTTGACAAAAGTGGACCTGGCTTGTCCTCATGTGAAGGAGGACATCAAACATGTCTACAGTAGCAGGACCATCCACCAAAAGGTGATTTATTTATTTATTTCAGGGACTTAGTGCTCTGTCTATACTGTCTCACTCACACACTTTAAAGAACAATAATGTCCATAAAATAATTTCTCCACAACGGCGAGTTCACTGCCATATAGTTCATTCAATCATATTGTTCATTAAATCCCAAGCAATTTGTCTGTTGTGTTTATCCAACCAGACCATCCATCAAAAGGTGAATCATTTGACAGATTTTGAACTTTGCCTATACTGTCTCACTGACTGGCTTGTTGACACCCTTTAAAGATAACAATAATTTGAAGGTGTGTGTGTGTGTGCTTGTCTGTCTTTCTGTGTGTGTGTGTGTGTGTGTCTTAGATGCAAGCATGTAGTAATGCCTTGGGAATTCCTACGAGCGACATCTTCCCAGTGAGTAACTACCACGGGGACAACGAGCCTGGGAAGAACCCTGATAAGGATGCAGTGCTGCTGTCCACACTGACCCAGATCCTGGACTACGCCAATGACTCTCTGGAGAAGATGAAGGAGTCTGAAGATGCTGAGGACGGGTTTGCCAGGGGCCCCAGGAGGAGAAGGAGCATGGAATCTAACCCTGACTTTGCAGAGAGTGATACAAAACAATGACACATTCTATTCGCTGTGGATTTGGGACCTCACATCCGGCGCATTGTAACACGAGACACAAATCAAGTGACCTTGCTAGAGCAGTAGCATCCCTTGAGTGTGTGTGTGTGTGGTGGTAATTGTGTGTGTGTGTGTGTGTGTGTTTATGTGTGTGTATGTGTGTGTATGTGTGTGCCTGCTAGCCTACATGTGTGTTTTTATGCATGTGTGTGTCTGCATGTGAGTCTGTGAGTGCATATGCCTGCAGTGGGTGTATAGTGTCTTTATCATTTATCATTATTCTTCAGGCAAATCAACCAGTGCAATGGCTGCGTATTGAGTGCACAAGTTGAACGTAGTTCAGGAGGGTTTTGAAGATAAAGAGGGATATGCCCCTGCTCTGGTAGAAACTGGTAGAGTGTTTCAGCAATGGAGAACAACAGACGAGAGTTTGGCAGAGCCAGGTAGCAGGCAGTATGAGAGTTACATTATATTCATTATGTGTACATTGTGTAACACATTGTGAGGAGAGTTGTGAATTATCGGCTCTAGAATACAAGGTTTACAGAGATAGATAGATAGATACTTTATTAATCCCCAAGGGGAAATTCAACGTCTCAGTAGCATACAGACATCACAAACATCCACTTACAGCATAAATGGTAATGGTAAGTATAAACATATAACAAAACTCCACTGTACAATAGAGACAGTAGAAGATAAGACAAACTAACAAAACTAAATACTACCTAACAAAAAAGTCATTACCTAACCCTTTGTTAATATTTGTAAATTGTTACTAAAATATCTATTTGCCACAAATGAATAGTGTTTTCATCGTTAATTAGGTATTAGTTGTTTGCATAAAATATGTATGTTAATGTTTTAACAAATAGAAAACAATGTATTATTGAGTTGTGAATTATCGGCTCTAGAATACAAGGTTTACAGAGATAGATAGATAGATACTTTATTAATCCCCAAGGGGAAATTCAACGTCTCAGTAGCATACAGACATCACAAACATCCACTTACAGCATAAATGGTAATGGTAAGTATAAACATATAACAAAACTCCACTGTACAATAGAGACAGTAGAAGATAAGACAAACTAACAAAACTAAATACTACCTAACAAAAAAGTCATTACCTAACCCTTTGTTAATATTTGTAAATTGTTACTAAAATATCTATTTGCCACAAATGAATAGTGTTTTCATCGTTAATTAGGTATTAGTTGTTTGCATAAAATATGTATGTTAATGTTTTAACAAATAGAAAACAATGTATTATTGCATTAATATTTGTTAATTGTTAACTAAATGACTTTTGGCACTAATTAACAGTTATTTCTTACATCATTTAAATGTTAAATGTTTATTTACAAACTATATGTAAATATAAAAGTTAGTGCTGTCAAACGATTACAATTTTTAATCACGATTAATCGCTGAATTCCTATAGTTAATCACGATTAATCGCATATTTTATCATATGATTAAAATTCTATTATTTTGCATTTGTGAACTTTCCAGGAGTCCATATTAACAATAAAGCAATTATTGTTTATCTTGATTGGGATTCAAATGAAAGCAAAGCAAGTTACTTTATTAACCGAACTTTAAGACATAGGTCTATTTGATTATTTCAAATCAAATTTCAAAAGATGTGCAGCAGACCTGAGGCAAAACAATATATTCTTCAGAAATATAGCTGATATAAACTGAAATAAATGCTACTGCAGAAGTGCATGCACAAAATGTAGACCTACACACATTATAAAGGGCATAACAAACAGAAAATATTATATTCATACTATGTTATTATGACCGCCGCGCAGCGAAGCGGCGGTCATATAGGTTTAGTCAGAATTTTTTTGTTTTTGTTTTTTTTCTTTTTCGCATGCCCAAATTTCCGTCAATGAGTCCCGGGACACTGAAAGACCGGGGTACACGAAACTTGGTGGGCATGTAACCCCACATGGATAGCATGGAACCATCGTTTTTCGTTTTGATCTGTAGCCTCCCCGCTGGACTGGACTCCCCGAAAGGAGGGTAGAGCAGACACAGTTTTCTGTGAATATCTCGAAAACCGTAGGGTTTAGTAGGACCATTTTTTTTTTGTATGTTGATCTCAAGGGGCCATGTCAACCCATTCCATAACCACTCATTTCATGTATAGCGCCAAAAAAGTAAAAATGAGGTGTTGTAATCACAGGTATCTGTGACCTAACATAGTCAAAACTGCACGAAATTGGAAGTGTAGGATCATTATGACACCCTCTGTATGCACGCCAAATTTTGTGGAATTCCGTTCATGGGGGGCCACACAATAAATTAATTTATGTTACTATACACCAACTGGCCTGTAGGTGGCCGGAGACAGTTTTCTGTGAATATCTCGAGAACCGTAGGGCCTAGGAGGTCCACCTTTTTTATGTATATTAGTCTTAAGGGGGCATGTCAACCCATCCCATTACCACTTATTTCATGTATAGCGCCACCTAGTTAAAAATTAAAAAGCAAAAAATTAGGTGTTTTCATCACAATATCTCTGGCTGACAAGGTCAAAACTGCACGAAATTAAAAGTGTAGGATCATTATGACACCCTCCGAATACATGCAAAGTTTTGTGTACTTTCGTTCATGGGGGGCCTTTCAATAAAATAATTTATGTGTTCATTTAGTGACGTACACCAACAAGGATTCCCGGGACACTGAAAGACCGGGGTACACAAAACTTGGTGGGCATGTACCCCCACATGGATAGCATTCCGTATGTTTGCCTCCAGGGGTCATGTTAACCCATTTCATGTGCACACATGTGCACAAACAGATACACACACACATACATTCACAGTAATCATACGTATGACACATACTCACACAGTAGACATATGTACGCTTGCATGCACAGGCACATACGCAGGCACACACACAAGCACGCACACACACACACACACACACACACACACACACTCACACACACACACACCCACACACATAACATAAACATAACACAAACAATCAAGAATTTCTCAGAATTATGAACAGGCAAGATGGAGGTGGGGTTGTATAAAATTAATTTTACATGTGAAATCTATGAACTAATCATGTTTTGGCACTTGTTGTCTAGCAGATACCAAGAATTGAGTGTGGATAATGCAATTTAGTGAGACAGTTAGAATCATATAGGCCTTTCAGTAGGGCTGGGCGATAAAACGATAGTGATATGTATCGCAATAGACATGTAATCGATATTAATAAAAATGCGTTCGATAGAACATTCAATAATTAAAAGCAACACACACCTCCCGCCTTACGTTGTCCATAAATAAATAGGCTATATCTTGCATTGTAGCTAGCTAGTATGTGCAACTCTACCAGAGTAGACGATAGAAGTCGGCCTACCTCAACACGGACTCAATGAGTCCTTGCCCCGTGCGCGCACTCTCTCTCTCTCTCTCTCTCTCTCTCTCTCTAGGTGCATCCCTCCTCAGCAAGCGCATGTAATCCAAACACTCACAATCGTGCAAGACGACTGAATTGCTATTAAATCTGGTTAGCATCATTAGCACGCTCCACGAATTTGTTCAAAACTGTTGCATTCAAATTGACTGCTAACTTCTAATCAACTCAATCCCGATGCAAATGGAAAAGTATTTTCCAAGACTCAAACGGGCCTGTCCCAAGGAGAAAAAGTATTCATTTGAAACTTAAACACATGTGGGGAAACTAAACAGTCTAACCAGTAGACTTACAATGATAAACTAGCAAATTACTTTGTTTACAATATTTCCAGGCTTCAACCAGTGCTGCTCATTCAGACTTATGTGCACAATTATTTATTTGAGTGTTTTTCATGATTGTGTTGCTATTTCTTTTCCCTGTTTGCTTTGATTGATAACTGAGGTGATTCAAATCAGAGGAAGGTTCAGTTTAAAATAAAAGTGTTTAAATTGAATTTTTTTCCCCCTTCTGGTCCTCATCTGAAATAGATTTAAAAAAAATCAATAATTATCGATATCGACCGATATGAAATACTTATATCGTGATACAGTTTTCAGCCATATCGCCCAGCCCTACCTTTCAGCGTGATTTCTTTTTGTGGAAAAAATGTGCTGGACTGGGCGGCGGTCATATTTTGTACCGCTCTGCGGTACATCTAGTTATCTTTGAGTTCAGTTGAAAATAAGGAACTTTTCAACATGAGTGCATTGCCATTTTATAGGCCTACAGTCTATGGTGCACTGTCACTTGCCACACACATCAACGCCGAAGTTTTTAACAGGCAAGCACTGGATGAACAATGGATTTTATGGAGCAGCAACCAAGTATATAACTGAATCGTGATTTACACAGCTGCAAAGTGCGATGCTGGTGTGCGGAGTTGTATTGAAAAGAATGGAATCTAATGTAAATGAATGTCGAAAGCAGAGTGCATCGCAAATAGTAGCAGCCAAAGAGGAATGTTGATAACAGAACAAGTGACGGGGAAAAAATCTTTGGCGGCACACAACTAATGCGTCAGCCTAGGCTACTACTCTTTGGCCGGCTCGTTAGCCCAACCAAGTGTGTGCAGCATGCCTTTACGTAGCCTACTAACGGCGCATCATCATAAAGATACATTTGATCTGCATCACGCCCCATTTTAGCGGAAAACATGTTAACATTATATCATTATATCTATTGACAGCTAGTAATCACACGTTGACGTTACATCTAGTTATTAATTCACAGGACATTCAATCATTTTACTAACACGGCAGTTATGAAGAATTGTGTTTATGTAACTTAGGCCTACTCATGTCGAAATGATGTACATTAACAACATTCGTTTGCAATTCCCCGATGTATTATACAAATTTAGCATGTACACTTACCATAATATCCCATGCAAAACGGTTAGCTTGCTAGCTAGCTAACTGTGGAACTTCAGTATAACATAGCCAATTATCTCACCTAGTTGTAGGAAATAGGCTACGTTCATATTACAAGTGATAGAATGAATGGTTAGATAGCATCTCACTGCAAACCACACACTGTGGATTGGGGCAGTCTGTCTCCCAATCCACGTGAAGCCTAGCCTGACGTAGTCATACTCAATTCTAGTCAGAATATGAGTCTAATACTGCTCCATTGGGACATAATTATGGGGCGTGTTTCAACCGATACGGGGGGGGGGGGAAATGACTCTGCACTCAATTGGATAGACCTAACCAATCAGAGCAACGAAATAGCTTACCGTGAGGTGTAGGAAGAAAACACACAAACCATCCTTCTTCTCCACAAATGCCTTAACATTGTTTTCTGGTCTTTTGTAAAAGTTAGTGCCGTCAATAACTCCTAGCCTACAACACTCATTAGCGAAATCTAAGAGATAGGTAGTAGGGTAGGCTATTAGGAAAAAACTGATAGCCTATATCCCCTCCGTTTTTAAAAATAATTCTGTTTAACACTGTTATGCTACAAACATGTTAAACAGCTGGGAAAGGCTGTCGCAAATCCCTCAAACAGGTGGTCAATCAGAGATTTCAAACGAACGAGGGAACATGTCGCAATGCAACAGCGATGTTTTCCCTTGATGAAAGTGAAACCACGAGTTTTCCCACATCTCAACTTTGGCCAAAGTTTTCAGAAATAATCGTTTTCAGTGATAAAACCTCATTTAATAATATGCATTTTCCATATGGGGTCTTAACCCATGTATCCTTCTAGCCACAGCGTTTTTGTTACAAACATAAGCCTAATCTAAGCGTGCTCAGGCGCTGTTGCTCATCTGTCCATCATCGTAAAGCCCGATTTGATTGGTCCGCCCAATCTAGGGCGAGCACACTTGCTCCACAATGGAGCAATGCCAGACCGAACTTCCCGACCTCAAATGTTGTGGGCGGTCCCGATATTTAGCAGTATAATCAAACAGTAAGTTTGATATGCTAAACAATTACTGCTATATTTTAAATAGTACAATTATTTGTATCTGTGTTAGTATTTTGATTCAACTTGGGCTTGTTCCTGAATTTTATTCAAACTTATGCTGATACACGTTTTAAACTCATTTAGCAAATAACTACTCTAATGATTAAATGTTGGATCTGACATCTGATATATGTGATATGGTGTGATTTCATGCAGAAATAGCCCAAAGTTGGTTGAGCCACTTGAAACATTAATCTTATTTTGTAAGTAGGCCATTTAGTAGGCAAAATGTTAACAAAACACATACCGGTGATGGTTGCACAATGTTTGCATATTATCATCACCTTCTGAACTGCAGGTCAAAACTCCTTAAATCTACATTGTGTAATCTCATGGGTTAATTCTTCCACTGGATCAGATGTTTTTCTTTTTCCACTGGATCAGATGTTTTGCTTTTTACCATGTACAATTTTGCTCTCATAGCAGGTCTTTAGGAATTCACTGCATACTGAGGCCATACCAGTGACAGTCTGTGGTTTTTGTGCTTACAAGCACAGTATTTAGCATCACTTTAATATTATTAAATAATAATGTTATTATTGAACCAGTTATTAGGAGTTTGGCCCATTATAATATCTGTATGTGTTTGTACATCAACATTATTAATGTACACAAAGGACCACCATCAAATTGTCACTAGCTAATAAGCTTCAGATGAACCATACTCTTGTTATTTATATTATTGTTGCCATGTCAACCATGTTCACCTAGAGAAGTGTGGCAATAAACATTTCCTGACGTCATAACTGGGCGGTGATACTCTGGTAGACATATCTTTGGTTGGTAGGCTAACATGCACATATTCCATAGTACACAAGGGCCATAAATTGAGATATGAGCTACGATAATGAGATCATGATAAGAGACTACGCTCTCATCCAGGTGGCAGTCAGTGACAGGAAAGATAATAACCAGGGTGATATGAGGACATAGGAGATACACACTCGTAGGCACACACACACACACACACCACCCATCAATAAGGAAAGAAAGAGAGAGAGTGGGAGAGTGAGAAGGTACATCAGAAAAAGGAGCAAGTGAGGGATCAAGCGAAAGTGCCCCAAGAGAAGAACATCACCTCCCAGGCACCCGGACCTTCTCACAGGTATGAGAGAAAACACATGAAATATGGTTGACTGAGATCCTGTTCAGAGCTGTAGTACCGACTGTAACTATCAGAACTGTAGCCAGGACCGCCTTCCACAGTCTTCATTTACTTATCTCATTCTGCAGTATAACTCATCAAAATAAGAATAACTCATCTCGTCAAGATAAATCAATGATTTCATGTTGCTACAGTATCTCGCTCTCTCTATCTATCTCTCTGTTTCTCTGTGGTTGCCTTTCTGTGTGAATTAGGGTTATTTTGTGTTTGGGAATGAGAAAGAGAGACATTTCATTTGTGGACATATCCTCTAAGATCTAAGCTATATGAACATAATAGTGATATACAGGGACGGATCTAGAGATTTTTTCCTGGTGGCGAAGGGGTGGCATGAGGTTCCAGGAGGGGGGCCATGGACATTCAAAACTTAAAATTCTAGATGGATAGACAGATAGATAGATACTTTATTGATCCCCAAGGGGAAATTCAAGAAATTGTATTCTATGGATTTCATTGAATATGTTTTGTTCTCTACACTACATTACACGAGGTGGGAGGCAAATCGGAGATGTAGCTGGCGTTTTGGATAGTGTGGGTCTTAATATGTGATTTTCTTTCTCTGTGTAATCAATATAGTCTGTGTAGTCTGTACTTAAACTAGATGTACCGCAGAGCGGTACAAAATATGACCGCCGCCCAGTCCAGCACATTTTTTCCACAAAAAGAAATCACGCTGAAAGGCCTATATGATTCTAACTGTCTCACTAAATTGCATTATCCACACTCAATTCTCACTGGTATCTGCTAGACAACAAGTACCAAAACATGATTAGTTCATAGATTTCACATGTAAAATTCATTTTATACAACCCCACCTCCATCTTGCCTGTTCATAATTATGAGAAATTCTTGATTGTTTGTGTTATGTTTATGTTATGTGTGTGTGTGTGTGTGTGTGTGTGTGTGTGTGTGCGTGCCTGCGTATGTGCCTGTGCATGGAAGCGTACATATGTCTACTGTGTGAGTATGTGTCATACGCAGTGCCGGCCCAAGCCTTTTGGGGGCCCTAAGCAGAATTTGATTTGGGGGCCCCCTCCCACAACGCAGTCACCTGTGCTTGGCGATAATTGACAACTTCACACTATAATGTCATATTATAAATTAATACAGTGAGGTTATGTATTAATACAGCGACTGATTATGAACTACTGTCCCCCTGGACACAGATGCATAAGGACCCTCTCCCCCTACCCTGTTTGTGCAAATGTGGGTACAAACGGGTGGGTGTGTGTGTGTGTGTGTGGGGGGGGGGGGTTAGATGTGATTTCCTGTATTCTGGTGCATTTTTGGGATGGTCAGCTGGAGAAGGGCAGTACCTAAATTTGTTCAGATTCATAGCCTTTTGCTTTTTGACTTATTGGTAGTGAATTCACACAACTACTTGGGGTTCAGGGTCCCTTGACCTCTTGGGCTCGGTACGCTCATTCAGTAATCCATCCTTGCTCACATGCCAAAAATGTTTTGGGGCTCCAATCTAGACTTCTGGCCCCATGTGCTTGGTAAACCAATGTATTAATATAGTTGTTATTTACACCAACCCTGTCACCTTTTAATCTTAGAGGGTACTAAAATCACAGATTTATTTGAAACATTCATATTCAAAGTGAAGCACTAAGGGTGGTTTACTGAAGTTGAATTGACAAATAACAAAATACAACAGCATTTGTATTTGTTGTAAACAAGTACATCAGTTTAATGACTTGTTTTTCAACAGATTTGCTGAACAAATCCGCAAATGTGCATTAAATGAGCAATTTTCAACTACAAAATAAAAACAAAATAGACAAACATTAATAATCAAAAATAAAATGTCCCAAAAAATAGATAATTATTCCTACTTCGTTCCTGGTTTTTAGGCATCTGCAACTCTGCAGTGGACGAACCTGCAATGATTAAATAAATACATAAATAAATAAAAAAAAAAAACGATGTTAAATGTGTCGTGTCATATTAACAGGCTATGTAACCATTTGCCATCAAGAAAACCTCACCTTCTGGTAGGTAGAGTTAGGTAGAGGTAGAGATGTGCTCCAAAGGACTTCAACAGTGTCTCTGAAAAAAAGAAATATTGCATAAGTGCATAGTTGATCGAGCAGAATGAGTTTATTTTGCTATCATTACTTCACTCAAATAACAAGCAATTCCACATGTAACAATTCATATTCTATTGGTAAATGAGGCATAATCAAAAGAGTATACTTAATTGCAGTATGGTGAACGCTTAACATGGTGATCTACTGCAGCCTAAATATTAGGGTAGCACCGCTACATCACTTGCCACTATCTTAATCAAATGTAAGTTTATTTTCATCACAGAAGTCTCCCCACCCAACATGGTATATTTTCTCAAACACTACCATCTCTCTCCAAAGATCTTAGAGCAGAGCGCACTGCTGTTCCATCTTTGCCTATGAAGCTGGAACGTTACCGATGCCCAGAGTCGCGTTAGTCAGTGGGTTGGGTTGGGACTGGGAGCCTGGGCTTAGTCTGTTGTTGCTATCAGACTTACCACTATGTCACATATTATAGAGCAGTAATAAACTATCAACACTTTCAGGTACGAAATCAGAAACAATCCCTCTGTGGTAAATTTGCCTTCAGCTACGTTTTCATGTAGCTACTGTAGTGCTAATGCCCACTTCAGTCAGCTAGCTAACTTTAATTTACGACATAATAAGCCCACCTAGAGCAAGGGTACATGCTTGATTGAACATCCAAAACAATCCCAATATCCTTGACATCTGAAATACATCTAGATAAATATATATTAATGGGAGACATTTCTCTGTTGATGGCGGAGATTTAGCTCTGGTGATGGCTTATATTAGATCATGTAAGCTAGCTAGCTACCTCAAGCACAAAACATACTGTAAATAATCATGCAAAACATACCTGTATCTTGCTCGTTTTTCTCCTCCTCTGTCATTTTCTTCGTTCTGTTTTCGGCACCAGAGAGATACGTCCTTTTTTGTGACTTGTCTTAACATTACCGTCTCTTCCGATTGTTGAACTTGATGCAGTGTCTGCACGAATTGTATATGCACCTGAGGTGTCTAGCACTTTATGCGCGTGACTCAAAGGCTGGCAGACACAGTAGCAGTAGGCAGGCATATTGATCATGAAATCATAATTTTCTTGATTTGAATGATAATTGTTTCATTTATTCATTCATTGATGTCACTTGTTTACGTTATTTATTATGTAAAAAAAAAAAAAAAGAAACTCGATTAGGGGCCCCCTGGTGGCCAGGAGGCCCCAAGCAGCCGCTTAGTTCGCTTATGCCTCGGGCCGGCCCTGGTCATACGTATGATTACTGTGAATGTGTGTGTGTGTGTGTATCTGTTTGTGCACATGTGTGCACATGAACTGGGTTAACATGACCCCTGGAGGCAAATATACGGAAGAAATGGTCATCCTAGGCCCTACAGTTCTCAAGATATTCACAGAGAACTGTGTCTGGCCTACCCTCCTTTCGGGGGGTCCAGTCCAGCGGGGGGGGGGCTACAGATCAAAACGAAAAATGACAGTTCCATGCTATCCATGTGGGGGTACATGCCCACCAAGTTTTGTGTACCCCGGTCTTTCAGTGTCCCGGGAATCCTTGTTGGTGTACGTCACTAAATGTACACATAAATTGTTTTATTGTAAGGCCCCCCATGAACGAAAGTACACAAAACTTGGCATGCATTCGGAGGGTGTCATAATGATCCTACACTTTCAATTTCGTGCAGTTTTGACCATGTCAGCCAGAGATATTGTGATGAAAACACCTAATTTTTTGCTTTTTAATTTTTAACTAGGTGGCGCTATACATGAAATAAGTGGTAATGGGATGGGTTGACATGGCCCCTTGAGATCAACATACAAAAAAAAGGTGGACCTCCTAGGCCCTACGGTTCTCTCGATATAGTCACAGAAAACTGTCTCCGGCCACCTACAGGCCAGTTGGTGTATAGTAACATAAATTAATTTATTGTGTGGCCCCCCATGAACGGAATTCCACGAAACTTGGCGTGCATTCAGAGGGTGTCATAATGATCCTACACTTCCAATTTCGTGCAGTTTTGACTATGTTAGGTCACAGATACCTGCGATTACAACACCTCATTTTTACTTTTTTGTGTTTAACTAGGTGGCGCTATACATGAAATGAGTGGTTATGGAATGGGTTGACATGGCCCCTTGAGATCAACATACAAAAAAAAAATGGTCCTCCTAAACCTTACGGTTCTCGAGATATTCACAGAAAACTGTGTCTGCCCTACCCTCCTTTCGGGGGGTGCAGTCCAGCGGGGGGGCTACAGATCAAAACGAAAAACGATGGTTCCATGCTATCCATATGGGGTTACATGCCCACCAAGTTTCGTCTACCCCGGTCTTTCAGTGTCCCGGGAATCATTGACAGAAATTTGGACATGCGAAAAAGAAAAAAAAAATAAATAAATATTGACTAAACCTATATGACCGCCGCTTCGCTGCGCGGCGGTCATAATTATACAGTGTCAAAAAGCAATTCTGGGGGGGTTTGGAGGTATGTTCCCCCAGAGAATTTTTTAAAAAGATGACCCTTCAAATTATTTCTTCTAGTTAGTTTTGAGGGAATATGCACACATTTATAAAATAAGCCATCAATAGATTTAGGTTATCTGGATTGAAACAAGATTCCGGTGATTTGGGGGTATGTTCCCCTGGAGACATTTTTTTTAAACATGACCCCTCAAATGATGTCTTCTAGTGAGTTTTAAGGGAATATGGACATACAGTATTTAGTCATACAAACATTAGTATAATTTGTATTTTAGTATATTTAGTATATTCTTTATCTTCTACTGTCCTTATTGCTTAGTTTTTTAAATTATATACTGTGTTTTTATATATATACTTTCAGGGGTGAAAGTAAGCCGGTATGGGGTACCACTAAAATATTTGGAGAGGGTACGCCGTACCGGAAAGAAAACTATACTGTCTCTGAAAAATATTGCACTTTCAGCATGACAACACAACTGCTAACGTCAAATTACCAGAAGCAACACGTTTCCCCCAAAATATATTTCATATACATCGTTCTGAACTGTATCTGAATTGTGTCTAAACCTCCCGTGCAGCTGGACAGACAACGAGCAAGCTATAGCGCGCGTACAGTAGCCTACAGTAATTGCGCCAACGTGCACTGGTATCCAAAGTGTTTTAGCAGACGGACGTTTCTTGGAAAGTCTCCCAAATAAACGAGAGACAAGAGACAGACAGCGCGTGTACGGCTTAACCAGATCTTGTGCAGCAATAATGAAAGTGTTTTAGCGGACAGAAGTATGTTGCAGTCTCCCAAATAAAAAGGCATGACTCAAAGAAACGTCTTTCATGATATACAGTAGCCTATATAACGATTGGAAGTGGGAGCGAGCAGAGTAACTAGGCTAAATAAATAAATAAATGTTGAAATTAAGTGTTTGCTATTTATTCATAATCAAAAAGATACAGGTGGGTTAAAGAGTGATACTATAAGAAGTCCTAGTGTGTGCTGTGCGCGCATTATAACTCTATCAGAGTACCACCAAGAAATAAAAACTACTTTCACCCCTGCAGTCTCATCATACTATACTTGTCCAAATTGACCTACAGTATATATATATATATATATATATATATATATATATATATATAAGTATAAGTTTAAGTATATATAATCTTTTGATCCCGTGAGGGAAATTTGGTCTCTGCATTTATCCCAATCCGTGAATTAGTGAAACACACTCAGCACACAGTGTACACACAGTGAGGTGAAGCACACACTAATCCCGGCGCAGTGAGCTGCCTGCCTTATCTGTGCTTGTGGAACGTTGGTAAACCTCACTCCCCGACGCGTCAAGAGTGCTGCTGGCATGTGAGCCAGTAGCCTGGCCTATTGGCTCAATTGTTAGTGCGCTCGCCTCCCGATCCGAGGTGCTGCTGTTCGCGGGTTCGAGTCCGGGCGTGTGCAGGGCTGAATCGCGCAGGTTCAACACAACGCAGGTTACACGTGGATAAGTTGTCAAAATAAAGTGTAATTTGATCTGGGGTTTGTATAATTTGACTTTTTATTGTTATTGTGATAGCCTTTCAAACACGTAAACTATTGTGAGTGACATCCACTTGAGACACTTAATAAGACTCAGATTAATCATGAACATGATATGGCCTCCTAGCATACAGTAATATAACTGGACCTTGGGTTACTGCCCAGCTGAACCAAATAAGGATATATAGATAGATAGATAGATAGATAGATAGATAGATAGATAGATAGATAGATAGATACTTTATTGATCCCCAAGGGGAAATTCAAGGTCTCAGTAGCATACAGACAACACACACGACATGTACTTACGGCAGAAAAAGTAAAATAAGTATAGAGATACAAAATATAAAAAAACCCACTGAACAATAAACGATAGACAGTAGAAGATAAAAAATACTAAATATACTAAATAATATATCCACATAGTGTGCCTATATGTGACCTTGTGATATGACCTTGTGACCTCAGCACATCTCTCTCTCTCTCACACACACACAAACACACACCCACACACAAACTCGTCAACTAATTTGTAAACTAAATGTTGTAAATTGCAGTTTCTGACCGTAAATGAATCGCCTATCTATGTGAGGGCAGGTATCCAGCTCACCTTGATAACACCGGTCCACCTTTTCCACATTCCCCACTCAGAGGAATTTTTATGGCAGGAGTACAGGATGTGTGTCTCAATGCTAGAACTACCACACATTTCAAAGCTATAACTAGATTAACCGTTGGAATTTAAACTCAAACATTTAAAGGGACACCAGGCAAGCCTGATGCTTTTTCTCTACGAAACTCCCCCTCGCTCGGTCTGAAGCTCTTTTCCTTTTCTTTGCGTCTTCCGTCAAGGGTTTTCGCTGCTTCTTTGCCGGCTCTGCCATTATACACACGTTTGCAACAATCTCTAGCGTTTCGTTAGCCTGCCTCTGTGCTGTAAACTGATCCTGCTTCGGTCGACGGGTAGGATACACCGAACTTGCAAGTGGGATATTCTTCCTACAGGCAGTAGGGGCGGGCGAGAGAGCCTTCATTCGCCCCGTAATGAGTCATTTAACCATATACCGACTTACGAAGATGATTAATTAACACGAAAACGTTGCCTGGTGTCCCTTTAACCAGCAGAACAATATATTTAGAGATAATATATTAGAGAATATGAGTGAGTGAGACAGAGGGGGTGGAGGTGGAGAGATAGAAAGAGGAGGATATAGAGAAGAGGGAGTGAGAGAGTGAGTGAAAGAGAACAGGAAGAGGGAGAGAGTGGGAAAGGAAGGTCAAGAGAAAGAGGAGATAGACGGAGAGAAGGAGAGGAAGAGAGGGCCTAAAGGACTCAAATACACAGAACAAAGAACACAGAACACAGGTAAGACATACCAACTGGAGACACAGATTACAATAGGCTTAGGGCGTGGAAATAAATTGTTGAAATATACTTGAGGACATGATGATTTTGTCCTATGATTATTTTTTGTGATGATTTTACCTGTGTGTTTGTGCATAATATACTCTCATTCTTAGTTCCAAACTCACACGATTAAAAATCAGAAGTATGGATCCTTCCTGCCTTTTACCTTCTGTGACATCATGGGTCTGGAAGCTGGGCATTCCGAAGGGGTGGAACCTCAAGATCTTGCCAATGTCCTGAAGGGCCTCCTCAAAGATGGATACACGGTATAGACGCACTCTCACTTAACCTCAATTAAAATAGATATCTTTCAATCCCACATGCTGCATGGGAGCTGGCACATTTGTTTTCTTCTGTTATGGACGGGAACATACTGTACAGCTTGGCGTTGTGACATGGCAATCTAATCCGTCTCTCTCCCCTATTCCTCCATTCATCTCTCTCTCCATTCATCTCTATCTTTATCCATCTCTCTCTCTCTCTATCATCTCCCTCTCTCTCCCTCTAGTTTAACCCTACAAGTCCATGTTCAGAAAATCACCCTGATTACAACCTCAGTCCTAGGCTGAGTGATAGAATCCACTGTCTGGTCAGTGTCATCCCAGCCAAATATGATCTCCATGATGGAGGAAGCCGTCATAGACAAGATGAAGGACGTCAGAGTGATAGAATCCACTGTCTGGTGAGTGAGTTAAAGACAACACTACAACACGAGCTTCTGAGTGAGTTAAAAAGAGAGAGAGAGAGAGTGGGGTTGTTAGAGTGATTATACAAACAGCAATATTGTGTTTTTAAGCATATGTCAGCCCGGCACAAAACACTACTGATTCATCACAAGTTCTGCCAACGCTCCTGATTGTCAGTGACTGTAATGTCTTATTTTATTGTTTTAGGCTGTAGCCCATATCATGTTTCAGTTTGCTATGTTTGCATGGAGGTACAGAGTTCATTTCTGCTGAATATGTTTAATGAACTGCATTACTGAAGTATATTGTTTGTGTTTTGCTGCTGTTTAAATGTATAGGCAACTGTAATGTGTTTTCAGTATGTCTTGTATTCTGGATTAACAGACATTTTGTCTTGCTTAACCTCTGGCATGTGTGTGTGTTTGTGTGTGTGTGTGTGTGTGTGTGTGTGTGTGTGTGTGTGTTTGTGTGTGTGTGTGTATGTTTGTGTGTGTGTGTGTGTTCTCTCTATTGCTGTTGTAGGGATTCCTCAGGTGGTGGTTCTGACTAAAGTGGACCAGACATGTCCCAAAGTGGCGGAGGACACCAAACTCATCTACAGTACAAGAGCAGGAAGATCAAAGACCAGGTGACACATCTCTCTCTCTCTCTCTCTCTCTCTCTCTCTCTCTCTCTCTCTCTCTCTCTCTCTCTCTCTCTCTCTCTCTCTCTTTGTGTGTGTGTGTGTGTTAGTGTTTTGCTGACTGTGTTTGCCATGGCTATTATGCATACATTTGTGTGTGTGTGTGTGTGTGTGTGTGTGTGTGTGTGTGTTTAGATGCAGAAGTGCAGCAACAGTCTGGGAGTCACCATGAACTGCATCTTCCCAGTGAAGTGCTACCATGAGGAGATCCAGCTGAATGCTGAAGTGGACTTGCTACTGCTGTCTGCATTGACCTTCATCCTGAACTTCGCCAATGACCACGTGGCAGTAATGGCGCCCCCTGCAGCCAACATGAGCGGCAGACATTATGTGACAGCAATCAGCAACAAGACTCTCCACCTCCCCGTTAACTGTCATCTTAGAGTGTGGATATGGTGTTTCTTCCGTCTAATTTCAGCTATTTCTTTGTGCCCACTGGAGTGACAGTTTTGTGTTTGTGACTTTTGGCAAATTGTGGAGTTTGCAAACGAGTCATGACTGCAGCTAGAAAACAACCTGATTTGCGCTGCCATGTAGGCTACTCAGCCGACCATATATGGAATGTTGTTTGCATCTCCTCACACATCCACATTTGTCCATGTTTCACGTTATTAGGACGAATTGTGCATACCATTTAATTAGGAAGTGAATAGGAAACGAAATCCCTCAATTTACTTACGATCCAGTGATTTTAACTCTCATAATTCCCCTGAGTTCGTCAGATGGTGCTGAACAAGACCACCTCTTTTTGGAGGTTTCGGACTGATCAATTTGGTGTGCACCTGAGTGTGATTGTTGCATTCCGACCGGCACAAACTAACCAAAACCAAAGGGCTCAAACACACTAGAGTTTGATTCAAACAAACTAAAGGCTGTCGTTGTGGAAACGCCCTTACACTCTTCAGATGCCCTTCTCCTAACCCCCCCCCCCCCCTTCAGAAAACATTATGGTTAGCTGTCAACCAAAGTTCAGTTTTATTTCTGTGAGCTGGGGAGTCATAATCTACTTAAGAGTTATGAAACTGATTCATTCATATTTGGTTTTACTAAAATGTACTAGAGGAAACCTAAACACTTGAAACAATGAAATCTAAAGATTTGTCGTACACATCACAATAATCTGTGACTTTTATTTTGAAATGATTTCTTATAGGAATATCAATCAATCAATTAAGCAAACAAATCAATGAACCAATCAACTGATCAATAATCAAAAATAAGAACTATATATAAACACTTGAAGCAATGGTGTTGAATTCTAAAGACTGGAATATGAAACAGATGGATTAAAACAGATTTTAGAACTATGAATTATTCTGCCAGTGGCAGAATAATCTACCAATCTACCATTTAAATGAATTTTCATAAATATTTTTTTTACATTTTGTTTTTCAAGTAATTTCAGTAGAATTGTAATTGGGTATTGTTATTGGATTTATCTTTACTCAATCCAATCAACACAGCGGTTGATATTACCTGAAATACACAATTAAATAGCCTGACTTTTTAATGTTTTTTAAAATGGACATATAGCGTTTTGGAACAAAACTTTCATTTAAAAATACACATTTCCTAAACAATCAGTAACAACTTATCTAAAACATGACTATTGATTGATAAGAAGAATTGACGATATTGTGTTGAGTAGAGCAGTGGAGGTAGTGTATCTGAACTCACTGTCGGGATGGTGGTCAGGGGCAGCATAGAGCTCAGTGCAGTAAACAGAGGAGGAGCTCAGGTGGGCTGAAAGAGGGAAGTCGGAGAGGCTGAAGCATTTGGGACTGGAGGAATGAGCAGTGTGGGCAGGTGAGGAAGATGAAGATGCAAAATGAGGAGGAAGAGTTATACTGGAGGAACGTCTGGTGACATCGGGTGAGGATGAACCCGAAGAGGGAGTGGGCGAAACAGGAGCAGAAATATTAAGGGAAGAAAGTGGCCTGCTTTAGAAACCAAGAAGCATTGTGGTCAACACTGGCCTGCTTTAGAAACCAAGAAGCATTGTGGTCAACACTGGCCTGCATTAGAAACCAAGAAGCATTGTGGTCAAGAAGAGCTGTCTGTGGCTTACTGCTCACATGGTACATTGCCTTTTTGCCTCATGGTACATTGACATATTTTCCCCAGATTTGCCTACCAGCAGATGGAATGTCACATTTACCAGGGTTGTACACAATTTAAATTTAAATTCTGCTTCCTGTTTGCTACCTCCTGTTTGTGGTTTACTGCTCACATAGTACATTGCCTTTTTGCCTCATGGTACATTGACATATTTTCCCCAGATTTGCCTACCAGCAGATACAATGTTACATTTACGTTTACATTTAATAATTTAGCTGACGCTTTTATCAGATATGCCACTATTGTCTACAGATAGAACATCATGACTGTTTTTGTGTGTGAGTAGGCCTACAATCTAAATATTGCTAACAAGGAGCATAGACATCAATTTTGCCATTGTGTTCCTTTACAAGAATGTTTTTATTTAAGAGAGGAAGTGGACAAGACCAAAATGTAAGCTTTTAATGACCGTACCTTTTTCTTCTTTCTAAACATGATTTCTTTGATGACCTGAACACAAATTAAAAGATACGTGCAGTCACAAATTCAGTATTTCTGTTCTAAGCCAGTCTAAACCAGTCATCAGCAGTAGTATAAAATAAAGACACAAAATGTGTTATGCCAAAACACACTGATGTTCACACATACACACATAATACACACTCACACACATAAACAGCACACACACTCACATACACACACATAACACATACACACAAACAAACACCACACACTCTCACACAAAGAGCAAGAGTTTAAGAAATTATAACAAGTATATAAGTATAAGTATATATACTTTTTTGATCCCGTGAGGGAAATTTGGTCTCTGCATTTTACCCAATCGGTGAATTAGTGAAACACAAACAGCACACACAGTGAGGTGAAGCACACACTAATCCCGGCGCAGTGAGCTGCCTGCTACAGCGGCACTTGGGGAGCAGTGAGGGGTTAGGTGCCTTGCTCAAGGGCACTTCAGCCGCAGCCCACTGGTCGGGGCTCGAACCTGCAACCCTCCGGTTACAAGTCCAGAGTGCTAACCAGTGGGCCACGGCTGCCCAAACACATTGCTTTTTTTCTGCTTTTTTTGCACTTCTGGTTAGACACAAACTGCATTTCATTGTCTCTGTACTTGTACTCTGCACAATGACAATAAAGTTAAATCTAATCTAATATAATCTAAAATACATTGTAATATGGTAGATTCAAATGAGACACACAGCTCCGAACAGGATCTCAACCTTTTGTTCTGACATTCATTATATCTATCATATATATCTATTATATACCTTGATATCAACCGTATTTCCAGTTATTTTATGTCTTACCTGTGCGAGCGATCTGGAGTCCTGAGTCTACAGGAGTGTGGTGGTCCGGTATGGTGTGTGTGTGTGTGTGTGTGCGTGTGCGTGCGTTTTTTCAAGACATTCTTGTAGTCACATCGAGCTGGGGACGTCTTTTCCCGTACATGGGTGTGTTCTCTTATCAAGCGTCAGGGCAACTTCTGATCCAGGGCCTCATAAAAAATAGAATCAGTGGGAGAACAATGAACACACACACACACACACACACATACACACACACACACACACACACACACACAAACTCACACGCGCATATACACACACATACGCACATACACGCACACTCACACAACACACACACACACAAACACTCACAGACACACACACATGCACATACACACACACACACACACAAACACGCACACAAACACACACACGCACACACACACACACACACACACACACGTACACAGACACACAAACACACACGCACACACACACACACGCACATACACACACACAGAAACACACACACACACTGATATCAGAAGATGGTCATCTGACACCCCTACAGCTTCTCTTCCCAGGGTTATCGAACAAATCTCTGATTGGTTGTCGCTTGCATCTGATTGGTTCTCGTTGGCCTGAAAAGGCATCTGATTGGTTCTCGTTGGCCTGAAAAGGCATCTGACTGTTTTTTTGTTGGACTGACATGCAAACGTTTGATTGGCTGTACTAGGGATGTAACGATTACCGGTATAATGATAAACCGTGATAAAAATGTTGACGATAACAATTACCGTTTTCTTTTGAAATATCATAATTATCACGGTTGATTATCACGGTGTTGAAACCGTGTGTTTAATCCTTCCCAGCTTCATCCGAGCCTGCTTTTGACATACAGTAGGCCTGGTACAATGAAGCAAAATTGGTAACCTACTGATTCTGTTGTCTAATTGATGGTTTTAACTGCGAATTGGATTAGGCTACACCTGATTTTAAAAGGCGGAACATTTTCACCGCAAAACTTGCACTGTATCATTTGCACTCTGCGTCTTTTTATGTTCGCGTGCACATTAAATCCATTCCACTCACGTTATCAGAAGAACACAGTAGCCTAAAGTTTTATTTCGAACACTTACTTTGGTCTCACTCAGGGTAGGAATTTCACGGAGGCCACGTTTTTGCCCCTTGCGTTGTCCATGATGTCCCTTTGAAAATCAGAGGTTTACAGGCCACGGTGCCCTTGGTGCCCTTCTTTCAATATTCTGCTTTGCATCCTACTAATAGCGAATTTTATTTAGCCTATGGCCTGTCAAAATAATCTTAGTATTCACAGCGCAAATTAATTTCTTTTACGCAGTGGAGAAAGTGACAGCGCAAGAAAGAAAGTGCGTCTAAATTCACCTATTCTTCTCAGTTGAACTACTCGCCAAGTAGCCTACTCATCACACAGACATCACAAGTATCACATGAAAGAGCTTTTTCTCAGCTTTTAAACGATGTTAGCCGCGAATTGCTGTGGTGAACGGTTCGCGAGAAACGTAATATAATTACATTTAATCATAAATTCTACTGAAGGTTTTCGTCCATCTCCCTACCCATTCCTCTCGGTGCAATACTTCACGAACCTTTCGTTTAACACATGACAAACCATATATCAGAATAAACAGCAGACCTTACCGAACATAAAGGTGTAAAGCAGTCCCCTGTACAGTTAGCCGTTCCAGAGTAATCCACTTTTGAATTTGCAGTACATTTCGACATGCATGGATGTCTCCAAATTTGGGCTTTAAGTTTTACAATGTGTTTAAATTGTTCCACATGATTTCATAACGAGCCAAATACAAAATAAATGTTACAAATATCGCCTATATATCGGTAAATCAGAGGACAGCTGACTAAGAGTTTGTGAAAGTACATCACAAAATGCTAAGCATGCATCTAGGCTATTTGAGTTTCTTAAAGCTGAACTGTGCTTAAATTGTTCAATACATGATTTCATAACAGGCCAAATATAAAATAAATGTTAAATATAGCCTAGATATCTGTAAATATTAGATGTTCAGATGATTTGCAGTTCTATATAATATGTCATGTTTCATGTTTTTGTAATGTTTCATACAGTGATGCAGGTCTACTGCAGTGAATAGGCTATACAACTTTGATATTTTTTATAGCCTATGTGGCCTTTGTGCCCTCCACCAAATATGCCCAACTGAAGGCCAAGTGGCCTTGCCCCCAGAATGGTGAAATTCCAAGCCTGGTCTCACTCATTGGATCCAAATAACAGTAATAGCAACCTCCAAGTCATGGTAGGGTAAGTTAAGCGATAAGCACATAGCCAATTAAACATGTAAAACTGAACGGGACACTTTTTGAAACTATTTCAGCTTGTGTAGGCCTATCAGTGCTTTCTGAACATATTGAACACACTTTTAAAAATACCGTGATAATACCGAAAACCGTGATAATTTTGGTCACTATAACCGTGAGGTTAAATTTTCATACCGTTACATCTCTAGGCTGTACTTGGTTGGACTAATATACTGATCTCCTTTACAGGGAAGCGCCTGGTTGGTTTTCAGTGGACTGTGGACAGCTGTAATGTGATGTCTGCAGTAGGCGTGTAGTGTAACCTCCCGTAGTTTATTGCTACACTGCTGTAATGTGATGTCTGCAGTAGGCCTGTAGTGTAACCTCCCGTAGGGGATTTTATAGTTTATTTACACTGCTGTAATGTGATGTCTGCAGTAGGCCTGTAGCGTAACCTCCCGTAGGGGATTTTATAGTTTATTTACACTGCTGTAATGTACATGACGGACAGCAGGTCAATAATGGTGGAACTACACTGAACGACAGACAAGGTGTATAGAGAGGGAGAGAGAGAGAGAGAGAGAGAGACTTGTCTGTTACACCATCTCTCCTTTTAGGCTGTGTGCATTGTAGTATTGTCAACTCAAGTATCCCACTTCTAATAACAACCAGGACTGTTAGACTGTATTCATTGTTTTACCATCTACATTAAATTCATCTAATCACCGATCCTGATATCCAACCGTCCTTATTGGGAATCATCTTCAATACTGACCTAAAACACAACACAACCTGGAAAAACCAGAGAATCAAACAGCATGCGTGATTGTGTGTGTGTGTGTGTGTGTATGTTTTATATATATACAGTCATAAAACAAAATCTGTGAGTATATACATATATGCTGTTAAGTTAAAGGAGTCCAGAGTTGTTGATGAAACCATCTCACTGGTAGAAAACTGTGTGTGTGTGTGTGTGTGTGTTTTCATCATTCCACTGTAAGTAGGCAGTTAACGGGGTTTATATGGTGGAGCAGGCCGCCGATGCTGCTGCTTGTAGTTGTCAGGGTACTTGTAATGGCTGCTCCTCCTCCTCATGTTGGCAGGAGGGGGCGCCATCTTAGCCACGTGGTCGTTGGAAAAGTTCACAATGTTTTTCAGCGCAGACAGCAGCAGCACGTCCACTTCTGCATTTGGATCCATCTCCTCATGGTAGCACTTCACTGGGAAGATGCAGTTCATGGGAACTCCCAGTCTGTTACTGCACTCTTGCATCTAAACACACACACACACATACATACACACACACAAACATGTAATCTGCATTGTGTTGAAGCACTCGCTCACCCACTCGATTGGTAGTTGGGCGTGTTAACAATCGAGGTAAATGCCCAGGCTGCTAACTCTCGCATGACTCTTACGTGAAGTTTACAAATCGTGAGGTTTACATATTGTGAAGTTTACAAATCGTGAGGTTTAAAAATCGTGAGGTTTACACATTGTGAAGTTTACAAATCGTGAGGTTTACACATTGTGAAGTTTACAAATCGAGAGGTTTAAAAATCGTGAGGTTTACACATTGTGAGGTTTACAAATCGTGAGGTTTACACATTGTGAGATGTACACATACTGCACAGCTATTGTACGTGCCAGTATGCTACCGGTACACACATGTACTTCTCATTTACTGCATTTTCCAGTATACAGTTTTATACAATTGCTAAAACACAGTTTTTGAAACCTTCCACCCTTTTCTTAAAACTGTAAACACAAACCCCCATTCTCAATACTTCATGCTTACTGGATTTAGCCTAAAGTAAATGTTGAATCCACTGAATTATTGATTGATCTTGTTGCTTTGTTTGGTTTTGTTTTTCTTATGTTTTCTATTGTTGATGTACTGTCTAAGGACTGCTCAGTAGTGTTTTCATTTGGACTGCTTTGGGAGATGATCTGAAGACAGTGTTTGGTTTCGAGCACAGGTACAACTGTTTTGAAGCACTTTTGCCGTTTTGCAGAGGTTGACAAAGGTTTTAGAAATGTAGTTTGATATTTGGGATTTGAGTGTACCATTTTAAGAAAAGGGTGGCAGGTTTAAAAAAAATGTGTTTTACCAATTGTGAAAAACTGTACTATTTTGCTCCTAGACAAAACACTAGTACACATAGAGAGTGAAAGAGAGAGATGGGGGGTCATCTTCTCTTTTGTCTTTTTGAACCTGTACAAAACACTAATACACACACACACACACACATACAGTGAGAGAGAGAGAGGCAGAGAGAGAGAGAGAGGCAGAGAGAGAGAGGTCACCTTCTCTTTGATCTTCCTGCTCCTATAGACGAGCCTGATATCCTCCGCCACTCGTCGATTTTAGTCAGGACCACCACCTGAGGAATCCCTGCGTCATACAAACACACAAACAAATAAAAAAATACAAAATAAATATATGAATGTATATATTTACACACACACACACACAGAGACCCTCATATATTGCCAAAAAACAAACTCTTCAACATAGTGGCCACTTGTTTGGGACAACTCGGTGAAAAAAACATGGACAACTAAAGTGAATTTTAAAAGATTCTTCTATAAAGAATTTTTTTTCTATAAGTGAGTTTGGCGGTTTGCAAGAGCACATAATCTAGCTGATGTCAACTTCAGACTGTAACGCTTTTGCTGCTCTAACTAGCTCATCAGAATAGTTCAATACATTTTCAATAAACAAACACAACCATGTGTTTTTGTTCTCACTAAGCCCATAGCATGCAATTTATGTCCAGAGTAAATAAAGATATGTGATGTCAAATTTGAAGGAAATTATTTTACAGTGATGTTGAGAATTTAAAATAAATGACAATACAGCGATGTTGAGAATTTAAAAAAAAAAAAACGACTCTTCAGCAATGTCGAGGATTTGTAAGAAATAACAATATGGCAAAGTGGAGAATTTTAAAAATTAGAAATAACATGATGCCTGATTTATAGCCTACCACAACATTTCAATAGCCTACTAATTCGAAAATTATTATGAGCTAATAGCTTAACTTAGTAGGCTCAATGTTATATAGGTTCATGAGGAAAGGCTGTCAAATTAGTAGCAAAGCTAACTTGTGAAACACATCACACTCAGTTTCAGAAACTGTCACAGAGGGTGATGCAGCAGCAGCAGACCTCTCACCATCTGATGTGGACTTGACTTAATGTATAGATAGCTGTTCTCTCAGCCAAAAGTGTTCAATTTGTATAGATAGCTGTTCTCTCAGCCAAAAGTGTTTTCATTCATTTCATGTTCTAGCTTTTAAACATTCTTCAAATAAAACAGAAATTCAGTGAAGTCTTGGGTAATAAGATTATTTTCTGTTATACAGTATATATAAGAGTTGTTAGATTAATTCAATGTGTGATTAGATAGTAGTTAGTTGTGAACCTCATGCTTCATGCTTACAGCCGGTGGTTGGTTGGTTGGTTGGTTGGGGGGGGGGCATGGCAACCACTTGTGCATAGGGCCCAGAATTTGGTGCTACGCCCCTGTGTGTGTGTGTGTGTGTCTGCTGTATGTGTGTATGGGCTTTATATGTGTATGTGAGAGAGTGTGTGAGAGTGTGTGTGTGAGTGTAAGTGTGTGTGTCTGTGTGAGTGTTTCAAAAACCTACAGCCTCTTATCTTGATATCATATTACTGGTAAGGAAGACAAATCTCACCATCTTCTTGTATGTAAGTTTGCATGCGTCACCAAAACCTCCCTGGTATCTTCAATATCTTCCACTTTTCTGAGAAATGAATTCTGCCTTCATCTCCTCCTCTCCTTCAACCACACACACACACATACACACACACACACACATACACACACACACACACACACACATATACACACACACACACACACACATATACGCACGCAGACGCACACAGACGAACACACACCCACACAAACAGGCCCACGCATGCACACAAGCGCACACAGGCACACACATACACACACACACTCACACACACACAAACACACAGCGTAAATGCTCTTAACCCTTTAGCCGCCAGGGTTTAAAAAGAATAAATTGGATTTGTACATAAAAATTTCAAAAGGCCATGGCTTGCAAGTGGTCAGAGATAAAGTCCTACTGTAAATGTGAAAATCATTTAGTATGAACAGAAGTTTATGAAGGGGATACATTTACTCATCTAATTTGCATATTATGACGTCACTGGATGGTAACCACTGTGAATTATGCACATTTCAGTAAATACTAGATGTTGAACGTATTTGAGCAGTTTTTCTTTCTTTTTTTGTCATTTCACCGACATAACAAATGAACAGGAATACAGTCACATGTAAACCAACAATAGTAAACTATTACTATAATCACAAACCCTATGCTACTATACAATGAAGTAGCCTGGTCAAATCAGTTCCATATCGCGGGTGACTTTGTAGTTCTTCAAAGCCCTATTTTTACAACCCCTGCTGTCTATACCACGTCCATTACGGACACTATTGCCACTGGCACATCCAGCTATGTTGGGCAGAGGGTCGAAATCGGTCGAAATAAGCATGGTATGCTTAGTGGACACTGTCGCAAAGATGTACCTCCATTCACAGACGCACCGTGACTATCAGTCAATAGACGATCGATCATATTCTCCAAAAGGCAGATATTCTCCTTCAGAATCATAATAGGTGAATAACAGATCCAAGACTTCATCACACGTGAATTTTTTTTTCAACATTTGGTGTATTTCTGCTTCAATTTGTGCAAAACTATGGCCCGCATCGCTTCCGCGTTATGGAGGAAATGCACATCTTCTTCGTGTGTTTCTCGCGTGTTTTCGCATGCTTCCTGAAAACTTTGAAAAAAAGGTTGAGCTTGAATAGAAGCTCTGGGTGTCTGCCAACTAGTGGTCAAGAGTACAAATGAGATTTTACACTGTACTCGCGTCTATCGTCTGTTTTATTCAGTAATGACGCTTGTCGCAATATTGCGACATGGGCGGTTAGAGGGTTAACATGAACATGGCCTATACAGTAAGTTCATATGTGGATATTTCTGCAGTGTTAAACAGGCCTCAGTTCATATGTGGATGTACATGGACACTGCAGTGTTAAAAATGCCTCAGTTCATAGTACATGGACACTGCAGTGTTAAACAGGCCTCAGTTCATATGTGTCTGTATGGACACTGCAGTGTTAAACAGGCCTCAGTTCATATGTACATGGACACTGCAGTGTTAAACAGGCCTCAGTTCATATTTGTCTGTATGGACACTGCAGTGTTAAACAGGCCTCAGTTCATATGTACATGTACACTGCAGTGTTAAACAGGCCTCAGTTCATATGTACATGTACACTGCAGTGTTAAACAGGCCTCAATTCATATGTGGATGTACATGGACACTGCAGTGTTAAACAGGCCTCAGTTCATATGTACATGGACACTGCAGTGTTAAACAGGCTTCAGTTCATATGTACATGGACACTGCAGTGTTAAACAGGCTTCAGTTCATATCTGTCTGTATGGACACTGCAGTGTTAAACAGGACTCAGTTCATATGTACATGATCACTGCAGTGTTAAACAGGCCTCAGTTCATATGTGTCTGTATGGACACTGCAGTGTTAAACAGGCCTCAGTTCATATGTGTCTATATGGACACTGCAGTGTTAAACCGGCCTCAGTTCATATGTGGATGTACATGGACATTGCAGTGTTAAACAGGCCTCAGTTCATATGTACATGGACACTGCACTGTTAAACAGGCCTCAGTTCATATGTTTCTGTATGGACACTGCAGTGTTAAACAGGCCTCAGTTCATATGTGTCTGTATGGACACTGCAGTGTTAAACAGGCCTCAGTTCATATGTGTATGTATGGACACTGCAGTGTTAAACAGGCTTCAGTTCATATGTACATGGTCACTGCAGTGTTAAACAGGCTTCAGTTCATATGTGTCTGTATGGACACTGCAGTGTTAAACAGGCCTCAGTTCATATGTACATGGACACTGCAGTGTTAAACAGGCCTCAGTTCATATGTACATGGACATTGCAGTGTTAAACAGGCCTCAGTTCATATGTACATGGACACTGCAGTTTTAAACAGGCTTCAGTTCATATGTACATGGACACTGCAGTGTTAAACAGGCCTCAGTTCATATGTGTCTGTATGGACACTGCAGTGTTAAACAGGCCTCAGTTCATATGTGTCTGTATGGACACTGCAGTGTTAAACCGGCCTCAGTTCATATGTGGATGTACATGGACATTGCAGTGTTAAACAGGCCTCAGTTCATATGTACATGGACACTGCAGTGTTAAACAGGCTTCAGTTCATATGTACATGGACACTGCAGTGTTAAACAGGCCTCAGTTCATATGTGTCTGTATGGACACTGCAGTGTTAAACAGGCCTCAGTTCATATGTGTCTGTATGGACACTGCAGTGTTAAACAGGCCTCAGTTCATATGTGTCTGTATGGACACTGCAGTGTTAAACAGGCTTCAGTTCATATGTACATGGACACTGCAGTGTTAAACAGGCTTCAGTTCATATGTGTCTGTATGGACACTGCAGTGTTAAACAGGCCTCAGTTCATATGTGTCTGTATGGACACTGCAGTGTTAAACAGGCCTCAGTTCATATGTACATGGACACTGCAGTGTTAAACAGGCCTCAGTTCATATTTGTCTGTATGGACACTGCAGTGTTAAACAGGCCTCAGTTCATATGTACATGGACACTGCAGTGTTAAACAGGCTTCAGTTCATATGTACATGGACACTGCAGTGTTAAACAGGCCTCAGTTCATATGTGTCTGTATGGACACTGCAGTGTTAAACAGGCCTCAGTTCATATGTGTCTGTATGGACACTGCAGTGTTAAACCGGCCTCAGTTCATATGTGGATGCACATGGACATTGCAGTGTTAAATAGGCCTCAGTTCATATGTACATGGACACTGCAGTGTTAAACAGGCTTCAGTTCATATGTACATGGACACTGCAGTTTTAAACAGGCTTCAGTTCATATGTACATGGACACTGCAGTGTTAAACAGGCCTCAGTTCATATGTGTCTGTATGGACACTGCAGTGTTAAACAGGCCTCAGTTCATATGTGTCTGTATGGACACTGCAGTGTTAAACAGGCCTCAGTTCATATGTGGATGTACATGGACATTGCAGTGTTAAACAGGCCTCAGTTCATATGTACATGGACACTGCAGTGTTAAACAGGCTTCAGTTCATATGTGTCTGTATGGACACTGCAGTCTTAAACAGGCCTCAGTTCATATGTGTCTCTATGGACACTGCAGTGTTAAACAGGACTCAGTTCATATGTGTCTGTATGGACACTGCAGTGTTAAACAGGCCTCAGTTCATATGTACATGGACACTGCAGTGTTAAACAGGCCTCAGTTCATATTTGTCTGTATGGACACTGCAGTTTTAAACAGGCCTCAGTTCATATGTACATGGACACTGCAGTGTTAAACAGGCTTCAGTTCATATGTACATGGACACACACTGCAGTGTTAAACAGGCCTCAGTTCATATGTGTCTGTATGGACACTGCAGTGTTAAACAGGCTTCAGTTCATATGTACATGGACACTGCAGTGTTAAGGCGAGACACTACAGGTGAATAGGGTAAAATTTTTAACAAGCAGATATCACTATGAAACTTACCCAGTTGATTACTTACATTAATATGAGAAAAAAATGTATTACAAGTTTTCTGTAATATAATGTTTACATATGCAAATTAGGCATTATCTCATTAAATATGCGCTAATTTGCATACATTTTAAAACAAGAAACCTGAGCATTGGATACAGCCAGGTTCAAAATTATGTTTTCATTGTGTTCAGATAATAGATGTTGAAAAAATTACAGAGGGATTAATGAATATCTACTTTAGTTATCCTGTAAATCAGAATATAATGTCAATAGCCCTAAAAAATCGATTTTTGCCATGTTTTTAGGCATAAAATGTCATGTAAGTCAGGCTAGGAATAATATATCAACAAACCCCTCTGTAAATATCTTCGAAATATAGTTAGGCATAAGTCTAGAAAGTTTGGTGTATGTAAGTGCTTCTGAAGTGGAGTTTCCTTGCTCAGAGTGGGAGCGGAAACTCGTTTTGAGAAAACAGCCTTGAAAGACAGCCAATGAGATTCCGTTCTCAGCCTAGACTCGTCTTTGAACTTTCGCGATTGGTTGCTGATACAAAGGAAGTGTCCATATATGGATCACATAGCGTGATACAGGAAAAACAGAGCTTTCCAACGGTACTACACACGATATGTTTTGGGTCACAGTCGCGGGAGTGCATGCAAGGTTAGAATGCTAACTTTTGCTGAATTTAGGATAAATATACAGGCGCGAGTAGACACAATATAATGAAATAAACACCTAAATGTGTAAATCGGACTTTTTTGTTGTAGTAGTGTGATAGAATACATGCTAAGGTAACAGACTAGCTCAAAATCTCGAAATTGACCAGTGCATGAAAAAACGATGTTTTCACCTGCCGTGTCTCGCCTTAAACAGGCCTCAGTTCATATGTGTCTGTATGGACACTGCAGTGTTAAACAGGCCTCAGTTCATATGTGTCTGTATGGACACTGCAGCGTTAAACAGGCCTCAGTTCATATGTGTCTCTATGGACACTGCAGTGTTAAACAGGCCTCAGTTCATATGTGTCCATATGGACACTGCAGTGTTAAACAGGCCTCAGTTCATATGTACATGGACACTGCAGTGTTAAACAGGCCTCAGTTCATATGTGTCTGTATGGACACTGCAGTGTTAAACAGGCTTCAGTTCATATGTACATGGACACTGCAGTGTTAAACAGGCTTCAGTTCATATGTACATGGACACTGCAGTGTTAAACAGGCCTCAGTTCATATGTACATGGACACTGCAGTGTTAATCAAAATGCAAAATCATCAGCGCTACAGACACTCGAACTTTTCTCAACCTTCAAATCGCTACTCAACCCTCAGCTACCTCCTGCTCCATCCAGCCTTACTGCGGACACCCTCGCCTCATTTTTTACAAACAAAGTGGCGGCAATCCGCAGTCAATTCTCTACATGCCCACACAACGCATCCGACTCGGATACCGCACTCCTACAACCTCTAGGGGCTGCTGAAACATCTTTTTCAGCATTCGCGCCTCTCTCCGAGAGTGAAGTATCTAGACTCCTGACATGCAGCCGTCCTACCACATGCTCGCTGGACCCTATACCTACGAGCCTACTTCAGTCCATCAGCCCGACCATCGCACCAGCAATCACACATGTGATCAATGCCTCGCTAACCTCCGGCACATTTCCAACAGCGTTCAAAATGGCCCGGGTAACACCGTTACCAACCTTCTCTCAATCCTGCTCAAGTCGAGAACTACCACCCTGTCTCACTCCTGCCTTTCCTATCCAAAGGCATTGAAGAAGCCAGGGCGACCGCTCGGTCATCAGTACTCATTCTGCTTGACTTATCGGCTGCCTTTGACACGGTTAATCACCGCATCCTTCTCTCTATACTCGCTAACATGGGAATCTCCGGTTCTGCTCTCTCCTGGTTTGAATCCTACCTCACAGGACGCTCGTTTAACGTATCATGGCTTGGTCAGCTATCTGCACCTCACCATCTCACCACAGGGGTCCCCCAGGGCTCAGTGCTGGGCCCCCTTCTCTTTGCTATCTACACTACCTCCTTGGGACAGATTATCCGTTCACATGGCTTCTCATACCACTGCTATGCAGACGACACACACCTCTATCTGTCCTTTCCACCTGATGACCCCTTGGTTTAGGCACGGATCTCGGACTGCCTCTCAGACATAGCTACATGGATGAAGGCACACCACCTCCAGCTGAACCTCTCAAAGACTGAACTGCTGGTCCTCCCAGCTAAACCTACCATACACCACGACATCAACATCAAATTTGACTCCCTGTCTCTTTCACCTACCAGGACTGCAAAAAATCTAGGAGTTGTTCTCGACAACCAACTAAACTTCTCAGATCATGTTGCCTCAGTCGCCCGGTCATGCCGTTTCGCACTCTACAACATACGGAAAATCAGGACTTACTTGACTCAAGATGCTACCCAACTCCTGGTTCAGGCGATAGTCATCTCACGACTCGACTACTGCAACGCCCTCCTGACAGGTCTCCCAGCCTGCGCAGTGAAACCCCTTCAGATGATCCAGAACGCGGCGGCGCGCCTGGTCTACAACCAACCCAAAAGGGCACATGTTACCCCACTGCTCATCCAGCTACACTGGCTACCTATGGCGGCCCGCATCAAATTCAAGGCTCTAACCCTTGCCTACAAAGTAGTCTCCGGTTCTGCTCCCACCTACTTGAATGCCCTCATACAGACATACACTACCACCAGACAGCTGCGCTCCTCAGATGAACGACGTCTAGCTCTACCACCGGTACGCTCAGGCCAAACCAAACTGTTCTCATCTGTTGTTCCTCGCTGGTGGAACACACTGCCAGTTCCTACAAGGGCAGGGACATCCTTCTCCATTTTCAAAAAACTCCTGAAGACCCAGCTCTTTAGAGAACATCTCCTCTCATAGCACCACTCACAACAAGTCTTGCTGATCCTAGCACTCACCAGCCGTCTTTAACTGAGACGTAACAGCACTCACCAATGCACTTATTCTCACTGTACTCTACTGTTTTTAAACTGTTCTTTAAATTGTCCTAAAATTGTTGAGAATCGCTTTAAAACTTAAAATTGTTACCATGTTGTAAGTCGCTTTGGCTAAAAATGTGTCAGCCAAATGTAATGTAATGTAATGTAATCAGGCCTCAGTTCATATGTGGATGTATGTGGTGGATGTTTTATCATGTTTGTCTCTTTTAAGATGGTAGAACATCATCCTCATCTTTTTGTTTATGATTCAATTCGGTACATAATGTCCTCTTTTAAATTGTCTTTATTTATATATGTTTAAAAGTTACAAATCTTTCAGAAAAAAATATATTTAGAGTATAGTAATAATGCCGGTATTTTAAAACATTTGATGGGTTCAAAACAAAAGACCCTGTCTGCCACAACCAAACAGCAACAATGAAATACAATATGTATCAACAGGACAGCTGAGATGCTATAAATGGACATTTTAGCTGCATCTTCTGAAGCTACAGTAGAGAGAAGTCTGTTGAAGTCTGCTAACTTCAGGAGCTACAGCAGACACAGGAGAGAGTAGCGTGTTGTGAGTTCAGATGTGTTCAGCAGCTACAGCAGACATAGGAGAGAGAAGTGTGTTGAGTTCAGGTGTTGAGTTCAGCAGCTACAGCAGACACAGGAGAGAGAAGCGTGTTGTGAGTTCAGATGTGTTCAGGAGCTACAGCAGACACAGGAGAGAAGCGTGTTGAGTTCAGGTGTTGAGTTCAGCAGCTACAGCAGACACAGGAGAGAGAAGCGTGTTGAGTTCAGGTGTGTTCAGCAGCTACAGCAGACACAGGAGAGAGAAGCGTGTTGAGTTCAGATGTTGAGTTCAGCCATCTCCACGTCATCATAGAGGTCTTCATCTCCACTCTGCTGACCCTCTCTGCTCTGACGTCCAGAGGTCTGCTCTCCTCTTCTGCTCCTCAGCCTGAACCAGATCACAGCAGTGACCAGCCCCAGCAGCACACAGCCTATCAGTGGAGCGTACGCTCTGTAGAAAGGAGAGTGCACCCCAAACGGATCCCTGTACACAAGCCGGAAGGTGCCCTCAGAACAAACATAGTTCAAATTCCCTAATGTCCCCTTACGTCCATACACCCTCCATGTGTACAGCCTGCTGTCCTCTGCTGTGAGGTTGGAGATGGTCAGAGTGGAATTAGAACGTAAATTGGACACAGTCACTCGGCCCCTCAGATCTTCAGGTAGAGGCACAGGGTTTGTTTTATAAGTATTATGGAAGTCTACAATCAGAACCTGTGGCTGGAACACTTTCTGATGGTACCACTGGATCCCATATGGAATGAAAGACTTATTCAAGTGTTCAGTAATATCCAGAAGGACACTTTCACCATGAGAGAACACCACATCCAAAAGAGAGAATTTCATACCAACAAAGAGGACAACCATTTCTGTAGCAGCATCATGCTCCACACAACCCAGAGTGTTGTGGTGACACAGAGGTAATGATGAGGGAGTAGTTCCCAGTCTGGCTGCCGTTTAGCATGTACAGGAACGTCTCTCCCTGTGGTTGAGTCTGATTAATGCTGGACTGGACAGACCCATTGTGAAAGGTCCAGTGCACTTTTCTGGGGAGCTCTCCTTTCAGAATGCAGGGAAAAGTCACATTCTCCTCTTCATAAGCAAAGACAAATTTAGGATGTGTATAAACACCTCTGTAGCTATAGCTTTGGCATTGAGCTCCTCTCCATACTGCACAAATGGAGATAGAGCGAGATTCTCTAAGCCCAGACAGTGTGACCAGAGAGGTGTTGAGATCCACCTGCAGTCTGCCCCTCAGATCCTCCACAAGTGGCTCCAGTGAGGAGCTGGTGTCCAGGACCAGAGTCCAGTCAGACCATGTAAGTTTATGATGATTTTGGATCAGGTTAAATTGCCCGCTACTTCTGTACAGCTGTATGCTGCTCCCGTGATCCAGAGTGGAATTCAGACTACACAGTGCAGCACTGCCATCATATGCTACATAAGACTCTTCTGTATCACGTTCTGCACAGACGGTGAGACGGAAGTTTGTGTGTTCTGTCATGTTTCCTCCTTTCCAGCCTTCAGCCCTGTAGTCTCCATTCTGGGACATGTTGAGGTTGATCATTTCAAAATAGAAAGAAGAGGAGTTGAAACACTTCACCTTGTATCCATGTGGCTGTGGTCTCTCTGGCTGTGAGCAGTTGATCAGCAGCAGATCTCCATCTCCAGAAACCCTGTACAGCACGTAGTCATCCACCCTGGAGAAGCTGGGATAAATTACAGCACCTCCTCCTTCATGTCCAAACATGAGTTCAGGATCTGGACTGAGGTGGACACCAGTGATGAAAATCAGCAGGACAAATCCACTCACACACACTGCAGTCTCCATTCTGAGTTCTGTGTTTGCGTTGAAGTTTAGTCTGTTTGTGTCACTCTGCTTCTACCAGACAGACTGTGAGAGCTCTGACAGGCTCATCCTGCCCTTCTATCAACCGGAACTGGTCTGTGTGTGTGTGTGTGTGTGTGTGAGTGAGTGAGTGTGTGTGTGTGTGTGTGTGTGTGTGTTAGTTCCGGAGCCTTCACTCTCTCTATCAGATCTAATATAGAGATAACACTGACAGATAGCACTCAATACTTACTAAACCAAACTATCAGCTTTCCTTTTTAGCTTATTTTACAACAGACCATGTGTTATGTAATGGTCTGATGGGGTTTGTTATGTCGCAAATAAGACATCAGTTCATGCAAATGAGACATCAGTCGTACATGGACACTGCAGTGTTAAACAGGCCTCAGTTCATATGCACATGGACACTGCAGTGTTAAACAGGCCTCAGTTCATATGTACATGGACACTGCAATGTTAAACAGGCCTCAGTTCATATGTGCATGGACACTGCAGTGTTAAACAGGCCTCAGTTCATATGCACATGGACACTGCAGTGTTAATCAGGCCCCAGTTCATATGTGGATTTACATGGACACTGCAGTGTTAAACAGGCCTCAGTTGATATGTGGATGTATGAGGTGGATGTTTTATCATGTTTGTTTCTGTTTAGATGGTAGGACATCGTCATCATATTTATGTTTATGATTCAATTCAGTACAGAATGTCCTCTTTTAAATTTACTTTATTTATGTATGTTTAAAATGTACAAATCTTGCAGAAAAAATATTTTAGAGTATAGTAACAATGCCGGTATTTTAAAACATTTGCTGGGTTCAAAACAAATGTGAGACCCCGTCTGTCTCAACCAAACAGCAACAATAAAATACAATATTTATCAACAGGACAGCTGAGATGCTATAAATGGACATTTTGGAAAACTTTCTTATGGTACCACTGGATCCCATACGTAATGAAAGACTCATTCAAGTGTTCAGTAATATCTAGAAGGACACTTTCACCGTAAGAAAACTCCACATCCAAGAAAGAGAATTTCAGACAAACAAAGAGGACAAATACTTCTTGCTCAGTACTTTCTCTCAAATAACATCTATACACCCCAGAGTGTTGTGGTGACACAGAGGGGATGATGAGGGAGTAGTTCCCAGTCTGGCTGCCGTTTAGCATGTACATCACTTCCTGTGGGTCAGTCTGATTAATGTTGATCCAGAATCCAGAATCATTGTAAATGGCCCAGTTCACTTGGCTGTGGAGCTCTCCTTTCAGAGTGCAAGTAAGAGTCACATTCTCCTCTTCATAAGGAAAGACAAGGTTAGGCAATATACGTAGATTCTTGTAGCTTGTTACGGCCCCCGTATGCTAATGTTGCATGATGCTAAAGCAATGTGTATTTGACCCTGGTGGCAAAATGTTGGTTTGTTTTCTGTCTTGTCTTATCTGTTGATTAATCTATTTCAGTCTAGAAATGTAATTATTTTTAGCTTTAGTCCTTCTATGTATATAGTGTGTAATCCTCACCAGTAATTTTGGTATAATACCAAACAGCTTTTATTTATGGAGACTAGAGTCACCATTTCAGCGGGAGGGTGTTACGTCCCCCGAAGTTCCTTATGATTTAACATTATGATTTTTGGCACACCCTACTGGCTGTGAGTGGTAGGGGTGCTGTTACCTGCCGTTTTCTATGTTTGCTCCCTAACCAGGTGATCCAATTACACACACAGAAAAAAAGGTTCTTAACTGGTTCTTCAAAAGGCTCTATGGTTCTTAGAAGAACCATCACATACTCAAGAACCATTTTCTGCAGTGGATGGTTCTGCATGATTGCTATATGGTTCTTTAGTATATGAAAGGGTTCTTAAAGCATTCCACACACAGCAACTCCCATCCCCCAACCCTTTTCAACTCCAGCCAGTGACTTCAACCGTCACTTTTCTGTCATGCCATCTGACTGCACGTGTAAGCTGTACAAACTCTGCCTGCCATCATCATATCCAAGGTAAGAATTACAGTACTTTTGTGTGCCAATTGAAAACGGGAATTTACTAGAAATATTTTTATTTTTTTCAAAGCCGTTATCGATAGTCATGTTAGAATTAGCTAGCAATTAGCTAGCGAGCTAACATCGCTAACGTTAGCGATGTTAGCTTCCAGTAACTAACTTCACCATTATGTGGAATATCTGGAATGGTAAAGTTAATTAATATCATATCTAGCAATAATTCTGTCTGGGGTGTCGTTTTGAATGTAGAGTTTTACTTTCAATTAAATATCAGGTGCAAGTAAGTTAGCTACTAGCTACATTTAAAGTGGCTGTTATCATGCAGGCTAACATAACAGACACAGATGAAAGTTGTTAACGTTAACTAATAATGTTACCTTGTTAACTTCCAAGGGACATTCTAGGTACCACAAATGAATTAAGCAATATGTAAGTTATGCAGTTTAGCATGGTCATTAACAGACCTGTCTTGCAATGGATGTGAATGGGGGCAAGCATGATGCATTTGGGGAATTTCGACTGGGGGGTAGGGGGTCATACGGACAAGTAGCTGCTAAAGAGATTGTTTCTGAAGGGTAGTGTTAGGCTACATGTTCTTTATTTCATAGTCCTTACTTGTTTTAAGTATACACACACACACACACACACACACACACACGTAGCATCGCATATAACATTATAATATGTTAATATGTAAGCATGTACAGTATTTGTGTCTGTAACTGTGTTTAGTTTAAACCCCTCTTTTCATGTGTGTTTGTTGTTATGACTGTATGTTGTTAGACTGTATAGCTCCTTCAACTGTCCAGGTCACAGTCGGTCTGTCCTGATGGTACTACCTGACTTGATGATGTCTGGTATTCATCGCTGCTGCCTTCAACGTGGTGTAAGTGTTTGTGTTTTGAATGTATTGCATTGTATTTTTTTGCTACATGGTGAGGGCTATGGGGTATGTTATTGTGCATGCACTAATTTGTTTGACATATGTGCTATGCATTGCAAATACTAATCATGATTATTGCAGCTACTTAAAATAGTCTTGAATTTTGCAATTTAGCCTTTTGTTTACCATTGTGTTGGTGGTAATGTGAGCAGTGTTCTAAATATCTGCCAAACTGATCATTATTTCAAATAATAATCATTGACTGATCATTATTTCAATAATTGTACAGCAACTCAAGTTATTTTACAGCATGCATACTTTTTATTTAATCCTATCTTTTATTGACAGAGCCCTCACAAATAAACTGATATCAAGAATTAACATAGTTGGTGATGGTGGCAGGGTGCCTTCAAAAGGTAATTACAATTTCTATTTTATACACCTGACCTTACCTTACTTATTTTTTTAATGATATGATTTTTTATCTTAATCACCAACTTTATAATGGTGGTGTATACTGTATATAGTACACATCTGCATTACTTCTATTGCACCTGACTTCTCGGCTGCTAGTGTGGGTTTGCTTTTATTCATCACACAAGCTGAGTACTTTGCATTAAAAGTGCTTTAAGCGATGGTCACTTCTGTTGACGTTCAAACAAAACAGAGAGCTAGCTTGGTCAGGTGATGTTTGCTGTACAAAAAATGACAAAAAATGACAAAAAACGCAACATTGCTTAGAGCACCTTAAATTATATTGACAGGGTCAATCGTCATATATATATTCTTATATGCTTTCTTTCTCTTTTACAGACACTTGACCTGTACTGCTGAAGGTACCATCAGAGCCCCCCTCCCTACCCTGCAGGACATATATACCAGAAGAGTACGGACAAGAGTCCAAATTATTTTAACATTTCATTCCCTGGCCATGGGCTGTTTTAACCACTGAGGTCAAGCAGACGTCTCTGTTCCCACATGTCTAAAACTGCCTTTTTTGAATGCTTAATGATTTGAAAAAGAAATATATGAATATGATAAGTTAATATTATAAGTATTGTAAAGTTGTAAAGTTGTATTGTAAAGTAGTACTTTGCATTAAAAGTGCTTTAAGCGATGGTCACTTCTGTTGACGTTCAAACAAAACAGAGAGCTAGCTTGGTCAGGTGATGTTTGCTGTACAAAAAATGACAAAAAATGACAAAAAACGCAACATTGCTTAGAGCACCTTAAATTATATTGACAGGGTCAATCGTCATATATATATTCTTATATGCTTTCTTTCTCTTTTACAGACACTTGACCTGTACTGCTGAAGGTACCATCAGAGCCCCCCTCCCTACCCTGCAGGACATATATACCAGAAGAGTACGGACAAGAGTAGTCCAAATTATTTTAACATTTCATTCCCTGGCCATGGGCTGTTTTAACCACTGAGGTCAAGCAGACGTCTCTGTTCCCACATGTCTAAAACTGCCTTTTTTGAATGCTTAATGATTTGAAAAAGAAATATATGAATATGATAAGTTAATATTATAAGTATTGTAAAGTTGTAAAGGGGACAGGGATGTAATTGCAGAAGATTTTTCACAGGTGATTATTTAAATGTAAAAAACAAAACCGAAACAAAAGAAAGATGTTTGAAAACATGGGGGTGGAGGGGGGTTACAAAATATTTTTCATAAGTAATTTTGTTTGAATGTAAAAAAAATGAAAAAGGTGTTTTTAATACATATAATTTGAAAAAAAGAACTTGTTTTTTTCCTCTGTACACAACCCTGCAATAGTGAAGAACCATACACTGCATTTAAAGAACCATTTACATATAAGCAAGAACCATTCTTATCTGAAGAACCATTTTTTAATGGTTCTGCAATGAACCATATGGGTTTCTAAAGAACCCCTTTAAAAGAGGTTCTCCAAAGAACCTTATTTTCTATAAGTTCTTTGAAGAACCAGAAATGGTGCCTTGACGAACCCTTTCTTGGTGGTTCTTTGAAGCTCCTTTGAGGGTTCTTTGAAGAACCATTCAATGAAATGGTTCTTTAAAGAACCTTTGTTTAAAAGGTTCTTTGTTGAACCAAAAATGGTTCCCCTATGGCATCACTCTAAAGAACCATTTTTGGTTCTGGTTTGCACCTTTTTTTTTCTGTGTGTAGCCAGGATGCGGTGCACCTGGCCAGCCTCTTCAAAAGGCACATTCTGGACCTGGTCTGCAGAGCATTGTCTGTTTTTTTTTCCTGTTGGTTGCTACCACCTCGTCGTCTCCAGTTTTTCAACGCCTTTGAGCCTTTTTGCCGGTTTTCAAGCCTGCTTTTTGCCCTTTTTAGGGAACAAATAAATACCCCTTTTGAGCCTTAACCCAGCTGTTGTCCTCCAATTTACGTTGCGGTTTTCCTGTGGGGAACCGTAACATAGCTATAGCTTTGGCATTGAGCTCCTCTCCATACTGTACAATAGAACTTGTCATCTTTTGTAACTCTAGCCAGTGTGACCAGAGAGGAGTTGAGGTCCAGCTGCAGTCTGCCCCTCAGATCCTCCACAAGCGGCTCATGTGAGGAGCTGGTGTCTAGGGTTGTGCCGATGGACGATATCATCGTCCATCGTGATGGTTGACAGGCATCACGATGGAAAGCAACCATCGTGATGCCACGCCCCCACATGCCAGTCACTAATTCCTGCTGTAACAGGCTAAAAAAAAAAAACCTTTCCCTGAAAATGAAATTGAGCCTACTTTAAAGGCTGTCAACCAAACAGTTATCACATATTAGTCTACCGTCTTGTAAAATAAAAGACTTATTAGTCTACCCTCTTATTCAAAAAATTCCTGACTGTGACGTGAATGTGTAGCCTAATTGTCTTTTTGTAGCCTACATGTCTCACAGGCCTATAGCCTACATTGGACGTAATAGGTGTAGCATAATGTTTTAGCAGAAAATATAGATTTATTATTGTTAGTCTACGACTAGGACATTCTAGCGCTCAAATTTTTTTTTGCAAGGCTACAGCGAGCGCCAAATGCGTCCTTCTCCTCTATGTTAAAATAAACAATTTATTTCGTTAATTATAGGATCAGAAGGTAGCCTATTCGTCTTTCACTGTAAGGCTTGTATTTCATGCATTTAGCAAAAGTCCCAGACAGCAGCGGAGTGGTAATCGGGATTCGTTATTTGTAACAGTGTTTTTACTTCGCCCTCCTATAGCCTGGACTGCGCGACCGCAGCCCTTTACTTTCACTTCCCGCCGCCCTCAGTCAGCATAGACGGTAGCCTGATAACGTGGGATGCTGCATAGTACTAAGATTTTAAATGAGTGACCACGATAGTAGTCTTAAGTAGCTTTTTTGCTGGGCCCAGCAAAGGCTGGCAATGTGTAATATTCCGCCGGTTGGTGCACACGCAAGTGTTCAGATTGATTGTCTATCCGTCTTTCACAACAATTTTCTTGGAGCACATCTTCCATACAACTTCGGTAGCCTGGTCAGTATGTCTCTCTTAGCTGTCCACTTTCATCAGGCCGTATAGCCTATATAATATATATTTTTATGTAGAACATTATAAATTTATTTCTGTACAGACGTACCTATAGGCTAATTAATTAGTGTTTACCACCCCCCCCCCACGATATCATCGTCCATCACGATGTTTTACTGTACACATCGTCAAATGCCAATTTAGGCGACATCGCCCAACCCTACTGGTGTCCAGGACCAACATGTCAATATATGTATATTCATTTGTGAATTTCCATTGACGTTGGTACAGCTGTATGCTGCTCTCGTTCCCCAGAGTAGAATTAAGACTGCACAGCACAGCACTGTCACCATGAGCTACATAAGACATGACGGCTTCCACAGAAGATGTTCCATCAGGCACGACTTGCGTAAGTATAAGGCCTTGGTCTCTATTGAAGGATTCTGTATGGGGGTCTTTATCACCTTCTTCACAGACGATAAGATGGAAGCTTCTGTGTTCTGGGATGTGTCCTCGTATCAAGCCTTCAGCCCTGTAATCTCCACTCTGGGAAAGTGAGAGGCTGTACATTTTGAAAAAGAAGTTTAAATAAGGGGAGTTCAAACATTTCACCTCGTATCCATGTGGCTGTGGTCTCTCTGGCTGTGAGCAGTTGACCAGCAGCAGAACTCCATCTCCAGAAACCCTATACAGCACGTAGTCATCCACCCTGGAGAAGCTGGGTTCAAATTGAGCAACCCCTCCTTCAAGTGCTAATATGGTTCCAGGATCTGGACTGAGGTGGACGCCAATGATGAAAATCAGCAGGACAAATCCACTCACACACACTGCAGTCTCCATTCTGAGTTCTGTGTTTGTGTTTAAGTTTAGTCTGCTTGTGTCGCTCTGCTTCTACCAGACAGACTGTGAGAGCTCTGCCAGGCTCATCCTGCCCTTCTATTAACCGGAAGTGGTCTCTGTGTGTGTGAGTGTGTGTGTGTGTGTGTGTGTGTGTGTGAGTGTGTGTGTGTGTGTGTGTGTGAGTGTGTGTGTGAGTGTGTGTGTGTGTGTGTGTGTGAGTGTGTGTGTGAGTGTGTGTGTGTGAGTGTGTGTGTGTGTGTGTGTGAGTGTGTGTGTGTGAGTGTGTGTGTGTGTGTGAGTGTGTGTGTGTGTGTGTGTGTGTGTGTGTGTGTGTGTGAGTGTGTGTGTGTGTGTGTCTGTGTGTGTGTGTGTGTGAGAGTGAGTGTGTGTGTGTGTGTGTGTGTGTGTGTGTGTGTTAGTTCCAGAGCCTTCACTCTCTCTATCAGATCTAATATAGAGATAACACTGACAGATAGCACTCAATACTTACTAAATCAAACTATCAGCTTTCCTTTTTAGCTCATTTTACAAACACTTTCACACAACAGACCATGTGTTATGTAATGGTCTGATGGGGTTTATTATGTCGCAAATAAGACATCAGTTCATGCAAATGAGACATCAGTTCATATGTATATGGACACTGCAGTGTTAAAAAGGTCTCAGTTCACATGTACATGGACACTGCAGTGTTAAACAGGCCTCAGTTTATATGTACATGGACACTGCAGTGTTAAACAGGCCTCAGTTCATATGTACATGGACACTGCAGTGTTAAACAGGCCTCAGTTCATATGTACATGGACACTGCAGTGTTAAACAGGCTTCAGTTCATATGTACATGGACACTGCAGTGTTAATCAGGCCCCAGTTCATATGTGTCTGTATGGACACTGCAGTGTTAAACAGGCCTCAGTTCATATGTACATGGACACTGCAGTGTTAAACAGGCTTCAGTTCATATGTACATGGGCACTGCAGTGTTAAACAGGCCTCAGTTCATATGTGGATTTACATGGACACTGTAATGTTAAACAGGTCTCAGTTCATATGTACATGGACACTGCAGTGTTAATCAGGCCTCAGTTCATATGTGGATTTACATGGACACTGCAATGTTAAACAGGCCTCAGTTCATGCTATTGTAACGTCGGTGTCTTCCGGACTGAGTGCTAGCCTCCCAGAATGCAATGTGTGTGAATGCTGGATTGTGTAATGTCTGTTTTAGTGAGTGTAATTGCGTTTACCGTGTCATGTATGTGTTAGCTTGTGTAGTCTTTCTTTAGGTTTTACCTCATGTGTTTTACCCGGTGTATTGTATGTGACAACCCTGTTCGTGTATTTTGCTGGTTTTATTGACTTCCCTTGTGTTTCCGGCGTAATGGTGTCTTGGTCTTGGTATGAGTGTGATTCCCGCTTCCGCGATTAAATCTTTGATTGGACAACTGCGTGTGTTGCATCAATCGTACCACTATGCTATGCTATGCTATGCTATGTTATGATGATATTTTTCAGTTCTTGTGATGTGGTTTTGAATGGTATCACATCATTTTCATTCATAAAACACAGAACCTAAACAATAATCTGTGTTATCATTTATCATTTTTTATTCATGAAGGAACATTATCTATCAGAAGAGCTTTAAAAAGAGATGCTATTTACATGCTATAAATAAAAACACTTTTTAATCAGAAATATCAAGTGAGAACTAATGTGCAGCACTTACACCACACAAAACTACAGCCTCTTATCTTGATAACTTATTTCCAGACAAACACACACACACACAGACACACACACATATGCATACACAGACACAAACAACCCCCCCCCCCCACACACACACACAGACAGAAACACACACACACACACACAGATGCATACACACAGACACAAACAACCCTCCCACCCCCCCTCTCACACACACACACACACACAAACAACCCCCCCCTCACACAAACACACACACACAGAGACACAAATAACCCCCCCCCCCCCCTACACACAGACACAAACAAAGACACAAACACGCACACACACAAACCCATTCACACTCACATACACAGACAGTTCACTTAGCTTTGGTCATATGACCTGGGCATTTTGAACGATGTTTCGAAGCACATGAGTTTCAAGCATCACGTCCCTACTCATAACACACACACACACGCACACAGTCAGACTAGATATACGCAAACGCACATGCACACAAACCCAAAAACACACACACACACACACACTTGTCAGCCTGCTGGGAGGTGTGGGGAATTTGTTTATTATGACCACCGCTAGCGAAGCTAGCGAAGCGGTCATATAGGGATTGTCAAATTTTTTTTTTTTTTTTTTTTTTCCCGTCATCTACTTCCTGAATTTTTGGTCAACGATACCCGGGACACCGAACCACCGGGACACATGAAATTTGGTGGGTATGTAGCCCCACTAGACTTTTACGGAAACATTTCGTTTCGTCCCCGGGATCCACTCCCCCCCCGTGCTGGGCCCCCCGAACCGCAAAAAAAGCAGTTTTTCCTAAATAACTACCTGAACCGTGGCACCGAGGATGAAGAAATTTTTATGGTATGTTGGTCTCAAGGGCCCACATCAATCTGGCCCATAATCACTCATTTGTGATTTGCACCCCCCCGGTAAAAAATGAAAATGCAATATTATTCTGCTTTAATCGCCCCTATCTTCAGTTAAGATGTTCAGAACTGCACCAAATTTTATTTGTATGATTGACCTGGCATTCTCTGGGGGTATGCCAAGTTTCGTAGAATTTCATCCATGGGGGGGTCTTAAAAAAATAGATTATGTGTACATTTAGTGACTGTACACTCATTGGCCTGTAGATGGCGGTGCACACATATACACATGCACACACACACAGGCACCCACATACTATCGGTATTAGAATGGCCGATACATAATTACAAATTCAGTAGGATTAAAAGAACGCCAAAATATATATTCATCATTATGGCTGCATTTCCAGTATTGGCGATAAGTAGTCGTTTGTCCACTAGATGGCGCATCGTTGCAGTGAGACGTAATTTTGTTGGAAGTTAAACGTGGGTTGGAATAACAATGGACACTTCCTACAAGGACTATAGTTTACTGCAGAGAACGTCTAATAAGGATAGGATGATGTTCACATGAAATGTAATTCCCATTTCTTCTTGAAGCCGAAATAAATCTGAGGATGTTTATCGGACATGCTTGGTTTTTACAGCAGGTACGTTAATCTTATAATATCAATAAGGACCTAGGTAATGTTACCGTTAGCGTTGGTTGAGTGATGGAGGCCAATTTGATTGATTGCATTTGTAGAAAACTATAAATGCGGTTATACCAAGCAAATTGATAGCAGCACTGTAATTGTATCTTTCGACTGTCATTTGTTGCATGTGCTACAAAAATCATTCAGTGCAATGGAAGATTTACCAACGTTACACCGGTCTGATACAGTTTTGCCTATACATGCGTGAGACTGAGACGCCTGTTTATTTTGTGTATAAGTGCGTGCAGGGTGTGAGAGGGGAATCGATGTGCTTCGATTCCAGCTTGGTACTTGTAGTCTGTGAAATTAAAAAGCACGTGTGTGTGAAGTATCCAAACAATGACACCTTCATTTCATTATGGCTGCTTTAGCAACACACCTTAAGCTACTGTGTAGTGGGTCCCATTTAGAAGTGGCTACTTCATTCGCGCTTTCCTTGACTCATGGAGCGTGACTCATGGAGCGTGAATTTTATTACAACTTTTCGCCATGATATGGCAGTTTAAGTCCGCTTGATACTGTAAGGCGTAAGCCATTGGTTTCCAAAGGAGATTTTATTTGTGTCGCCAGCATAGCCTATTGACAATTTATGTTGTAAATAGGCCTACCTTATAAGCCTACCTGTAGCTTAGGGAAGCTAACAGCTTTCTATTAGGATCTAGTTTGTTAGTTACAGTTTTGTCATAACTCCCTGATGCATTTTTGCATTTAGAATAGCCAGAGCGTGAACAATATCGGGTGCCTATGGACTAGGCTTGGTGAACCCAGCCTGATCTGCCCGCTATTTATTTTTTGATTTCTTAAAAGATTGAGGTTGGTCTGGTGAAAGCCAGACTAGCCATGGACCTCAGTTACACAATGCAAGGGAACATGAATCAGCCTATATTTGCACGAACAATAACGGACAACAGCTCTTCAACTTTGGCCCGTTAAAATGTGTCTAGCGACGCATTTCATCAATGCCCATTTGAACATGTCAGTTTTTTCCACTAGATGTAAAACAGCATTTCGTTTCAGACTACTGTTACTTAATTTGTGCATTAACAATAACGTTTCAGACTACTGTTACTTAATTTGTGCATTGACAATAAAGTATTACATGAACTAAAGATGACTAAAATCTTATGTAGAAGAAGAAACATTCACAAAAAGTCCATCCATCCAAAAATGACCTTTGTTTTTGATAGCTGTTGAAAACGGCATGGAACTGACAGAGATGTTTTTGTTTATAAATAAATAAATAAATAAATAAATAAATAACATTATGCTGATACCTTTTGCTTTTCCCAAATACAATGTAGCCTACAGGTGTAAGTGACCTTTCATCAATCCAGTTGCAATGGATGAACTGTGATGAACTGCCCTACTTGTGATTGTTTAGAGATGTTTAGAGAAGGTTTTATAACAATGCTACATCTTCTTTGGCTATTCTACAATCTATTCACCTTTTCAGCACCAGTAGGCTACTCTCTGTGCAGCCGCACACACACACTCAGGCATGCCAAACAAGCATACACAAAAGTTTCAAGAGTGGGGGATGGAGTAAAATATGGAGACAAATTGAAGTGTGATTTATTTTCGCGGAACGGATGTACAGGACTGAGCGGCGGTCATATTTTGTACCGCTATACGGTACATCTAGTTTGGTTTGCTGTGGTTTATTTACTATTTGCTGTGTGTGTGTGTGTGTATACATACTGGTTGCTGTGTTATGGTTTGCTGTGCCTATATACCGTTTGCTGTGCTGTGGATACAATTGGATTCCTGTGAGTACACCGTGTGTTTCCAATAGACTGCCACCCACATACTAACTCTTCATTGGCGGCTCACTAATGACTCTATTGCTTTGAATTAGATCCGCTCACGGACAATTATGACTCTGCCTATCCTGTTACCGGGATGTTGAAGGGGTTGAGTATAAATAGGGATGTTTTTCAGACTTAGAGGAGATTCGGCGGGGATCGGACGCAGTAGCGGACGAGTGGACCCTGGAGCACCGGACGAACCCGAGAAAACCGCGGCCTGGACCCGAGTTGGATACAACGCTTACTCTTCTCTCCCAAAAGGAAAGTGAGAAAGTCCTGTGTGTGTGCGTACGCCATTTCTCCTCTACACTGTAAAAATTGGATGGTTCCTTGAAGAACCTCAATGTTACTCCAAGAACCCAGGGGCTCTTCTGAGAACTCAAACGTGCCTTGATGCTCTTAGGTCTCTGCAAGAACCTTAACGATTTTTCAGTATGAAAGGAGGTTCCTCAAAGAACCCAATTTAATCAAGGTTCCTGGAGGATCTCCAGCTGAGAAAGAATAATTTTCTTGAATTTATCTTTTACAGGCCTATATTGCTGTGTAGCCTAGGCCTAACTGATTCAAAACATAGGCTAACCTAATCAGATAATATGATGCTAGGCCTGTGATAGGCTATGACAACAAAATAAGAGTTTTGATGAGTACTAATCGCCTATAGTTTGACTAGTGTTTAATTGCGCAAAAGATCTGAAGCATTCAGCTACTTGTGTGGTGTTTTGTTAATTGTGTGTAATTAACTATTTTGAAAAACTAGACGTGCATAGGCTAGGCCTAGGGGAGAACTGGTACAATTGTAACAGCAGTACAAATGTAACAGTGTTTTATTCTCAAGATATGGTCTACGGAAACGTAAACAGACACATATCATGTAATTACGTATAATCTTACAGCTATCCAAATATGAATGGTCTACTATAAAAACGACCAGAGATATTAAAGGTCTCATTCACTGAGAAACCGTTTAATACTTGTTACTTTCAAAATACTATAGCTCACTCCAAGTTGCATATGCATGCTGCACGTGAAAATGATCTTCTGCCCGCATTAGCCAATGAAAGAAAATACACGGAAAAACTATGAAGGTATATTGGGTGCAAAAGTGGCGAGCACATTTAACTGCAGATTTTGCATGTGCACACTAAAGTCGTAAATGTGTAACAGTAAAGTTGAAGTTGTACATATTTTTTTATATCTTGTTAACACAAAATAGGGGCTACGGGTTCACAAATCCTTTTTACAGGTACACAAATCCTTTTTACAGGTACACAAATCCTATCCTGTGAGTCACAACTTTCAAGAGTCACGCACTCAACACTTTTGCTCCAATCGTTGCAGCGCAGTAGGTGCGAAACACATTTGCACATCCGTGTTTCATAATCTGAGAACATGCACAACATTCGTGCATTTGTAAACCCAAATGTGAACTAATGCATCCGAAGTTGTGCATCTGTGAAATAATTTCTCATTAATAAAATTCTACAGATCGCTTTGATTTTCTTGCACGACTACAAGTCAATTGATACAAGTGCTCGAATCTGCTTCTACGAGTGACGATACTTTTGCTCCTGGCTAGGTGATATAATAGGAGCAAAACGATTTGTATGTGTGCACGTCGAGCGAATCGATCGAGAAAACAAGGCGGCCGGATCTGGATCGCGCTCAGACTACCATTGCCTGCTCATAAGGTAAGTAACATGATAATAATATGAAGAAAGTTATCTTGTTTGTTGGTTTACATTATCATGACAGCTATGTTTAGCTTAGTTTACCTGCTTGCTAAATCCTCCAGTGCCAGATCAAGCTAGCTATCGCTAGATGAATAACTAGTTTAGAAGTACAGAAATATAACACTGCCCGTCCAAAATCGTTAGGACACACAATCTGACAATCGTTCTGCAATTTTCGAACAGCTGACTTGTATCTTGCACGAAGACTATTGGATAGTGCAAGGCAAGTTAGCAATTGTTTGCTGTGCAGACATTATGAATAATAAGGTCGTAGAACTTAACACCGCACACCGCAACATTTTTTTCCTCGCTTTGTGCAAAGAAAAACTATAAATCGTGTGTCCTTCATTGATAAGGAAACATGCTGAGGTTACTTACTTTATGAGCAGGCAATGGTAGTCTGAGCGTGATCCAGGATCCAGATCCGGCCGCCTTGTTTTCTCGATCGATTGCTCGACGTGCACACATACAAATCTTTTTGCACCTATTATATCACCTAGCTAGGAGCAAAAGTCACTCGTCACTCGTAGAAGCAGATTCGAGCACTTGTATCAATTGACTTGTAGTCGTGCAAGAAAATCAAAGCGATCTGTAGAATTTTATTAATGAGAAATTATTTCACAGATGCACAACTTCGGATGCATTAGTTCACATTTGGGTTTACAAATGCACGAATGTTGTGCATGTTCTCAGATTATGAAACACGGATGTGCAAATGTGTTTTGCACCTACTGCGCTGCAACGATTGGAGCAAAAGTGTCGAGTGCGTGACTCTTGAAAGTTGTGACTCACAGGATAGGATTTGTGTACCTGTAAAAAGGATTTGTGTACCTGTAAAAAGGATTTGTGAACCCGTAGCCCCTATTTTGTGTTAACAAGATATAAAAAAATATGTACAACTTCAACTTTACTGTTACACATTTACGACTTTAGTGTGCACATGCAAAATCTGCAGTTAAATGTGCTCGCCACTTTTGCACCCAATATACCTTCATAAAAAACAAGCGAATCAGAAAGAGCCCTTCCCAATGATGCCGAAGGGAAACTGATTATTCATGGCCTCGCCCACCTTGGCTTGTGACCGCCTCCAGGAAGACTGGAAGATTTTGCGGCTAGGGGATTGTCTCTCTGCAGCTAGGAGCTAACATGGCGGAAAGATAATCGTGCCTGTGTTATTTGTGGCAATAACACATCAATGTTGCATGTCTTGCCTTAGAAACAAGAGTTGAGGAAGAAATGGTTCAGATTTATCGTTGGAACACCACCACCGAAGTAGTGCAACATTAGTTCTGTGTTCCAATCATTTCGACCACACTCACTGCCTACAGTTAGAAAGTGGTTTTGCATCGATGTTCTGAAAACCTGGTTCTGTACCGTCATGACGATCGACCACCAGCTCACAGGCTGTAAGTACAAACAAACTTTTCCACCTAACGTCTGTTACAAAATAGCATGTTCATATTCTTCACGTTAGCATGCATGAAAAGGGTACAAGCTAGGCTTAGGCTAGCCTATATTACAGGAAGCTACACCAGGCATGTAACTGAAGTGTTCTGTTCGCGACGTGTAAAATCAGAGAATGTCTAATAGAAAGGGCTCTGGTAAAATCCATTAGAGGAATGGTCTATTTTCCCGAACGTAGCCTACAGGCCACTAACACGCCAGGTGTAGCTACTTCCATTGATTAGGCCTATTGGAAGCTAATTGTTGCAGTAGCCTACATAACGCGAACGGAATGCTTCAGTTACGTGCCTGGTGTAGCTAACGTTACACCATAAGAAATTGACCACACTACCCAGAGATTTAGATTGTTGAACCTATAATCTTCTAACCTAAGCGTTAAACCACAAATAATAATATTAGCAACAATATCTTATGCTCAACTAAGTACGGATATTGTTCTAGTCTAAACAGGGAAAATCAAAAACACAATAGTGCTACCCGTGCACTATTAGGCTAAGTTGCTATAGAGCTCAGGTATTTACACTTCAGTCTAATTTATGTCTTCTTGCCATTATTACAGTGACCTTTGTAGGCCTACAATGATGTTTTGTTTGATTACTTGCTGTTTACTTAGTGTTTTGTATGTCTTCCAGAGCACATCCTCATGTCAGGCTACACAGCTTTCTAGCCTACATTAGGTCATCACGTTAGAAGCAAAGGTTTGTGATCTATGTTTTTTTTTTGTTGTGCTAGTTCGTTTCTAGAAGTCTTTTTCTAGTAGGCTAATACAGGTTCTTAAGTGCTCATCAATGTTTGGGAAAGTCAATTCATGGGTTTCTTCAGGTCACTTTCCACAGGTGTATAAAATCAAGCACCTCGATTATGAAAGCAGACTGCATGGTGCTTCATTAATACACCTGTGTAAATGGACCTGATGAAACCCATGAATTGTATAACAGATAGAATTGATATTACCGAATGTCTTCTTGTGGGTGTGCTACTTAGTACATCATACACCTTACCGCAGTCACTAAAATATTTTTGTTTCCATTGTGCCAGTACAGTTTTGTGAGAGTGAATGTCCTATGTACTATTAGTATCTTGTAACTTGACAGTAATACACATTTATTTACTTTAGGTACCCAAACAGAATACTTCATGAAAAGTATGAGTATTGATACAAGCACTTCGGATACACCATGGGCATGGGGGCCTGCTACCTCTACTGCCATCAAGCCTGTTCATCTAAGGCCAGCTAGAAGACCTCGGGTTGATCAAGATGAGGAGGAGGATGAAAGCGACATCTCCACAATAACACCTGATAGCTCCACCTATGGCCCAGCGTAATCAAAGAGCAATGTAATAGAATCATCACAGCCAATGAATGTGTTTTGTGTGTTGTCCCTTCGGATCCCCAGGACAATACAAGCCGAAACAACAACTCAGACCTTTTCCCCTAAATAATCCCAGCACCATCTTACAAAGGATCTGTAGGCCAGATGTCTGCATCGTCTGGCAAAAAGAGGACATTGTTAATTCTGTGCATAGTTTGGATGTTCTTGTTTTGTGTTTGCATTATTTTAATAGACTGCAATATTACTATTTGTCAGTGTTTCACAGACCACCTAGCAAAAAAAAAAACAGTAGACCTACTTCAACAGTATATTACACAATAGGCCTTCTCACTGAACCACCTTGCTTATTGTCTTTGCACCTTGCTTATGGTGTCAGAGGATTCATATGATTTAAACTGCCATAGGTTACATCAGTGTTGCAGAACTGTTTGGATTTACATACAAGTTGGTTCAATATTGCAAACAACTCCTCTATTATATTTTACCACATCTACTTGTGGAACACTGGAGATAGCTTGCGGACCACACTTTGAGTACCACTGCTGTATGTAAACATAATAAAGTTATTTATTGAAAATTGACCTGTTTTGTATATTTGTTTTAGGAGTTTCATCAGTTTTTTTTAACCTTTTAAGCTAAAGGTTTATCTTACCTTTCATATCTTCTGTCTCACAGAGGGCCATAGTCGTCATAGTCTAATGTTTAGTGCATTTTGAAGGGAGTATATTATGCTAAGGCAGACTGGTTCAAATCTTGGGTACAGGGTCATACAGACAACAGGGGTACTGGTGTTGCCCATTTTTCTAACCACATGAGCAATCCCCTTACGAAAAAATAGTATAGGAATCTTATAGTATTTGGGACAAAATATTATAGTAATCTAATAGGAATAATTATTATAGGAATAATTGGGACATACTGTAGAAGTACTAATAACTATAATATCCTGTAACCGCTATAGTTTTTCTATAGTAGTCTTATAGTACCTATAGTATGTCCAAATACTATAGTATTCCTATAAGATTACTGTAATATTTAGTCCCAAAATACTATAGTATAAGATTCCTATAGTAGGCTACTTTTTCTGTCATACGTGACAGAAAACAACTTGAGTAGGCTAATCTCTGCCAATGTCAGGCTATCAAAGCCATTCTCATTAAGAAGTCTTGCAGCACACATGCTCTGCTTTTGTAGGCATTCTGGTACAATTCCAGCAAAATATAGCTAGGTAGGTGTTTGCATTTAAATCTATATATATTTTGGGCTATGACCAAGTGGTCTTTCAATGATAGTATCATGGAATTCAAACCATAACTATCTATTCCGATAGCATTAGCAGGCTAGGTCAGTGGCTGAACTGCATTTAGGGTGCTTACCTGTGTTGTGAAGTAAGATTGCAAAGACTTTTGACTGTGTAAAGAAATAGGTCTTTATTTTAATAAAATAATTTAATTATTATTTAATTCTAAAATAATTTAATAAATAATTACTTGAAAGCAAGATGACGATTGTCACAAACGTTTACCTCTTTTAGGAGAAATTTTAAGCTGACAGGCAATTGTTACCATTCTATTAAACCAACGTTCACCGACAAACGATCAGGAAGCGGTTCTTCTTCCTACTCGGATACTAGGATCAAACACATGAAGTTGTATCTCCGAAGACATTTTGTGCAACAGTTTTGACTCGAGTTTTAGCCAGGTTTTAGCACTGTAAAGTTGAATATGGAGCATATAGCACAGGCAGAATCGGATGAGGACGCACTGGAGGAAGCGTCACAGTACTGTTAGCCAATCAGAGGTGAATTCATTAGCATGTCATTAATATTCATGACTAGAGGCAAAATCCAGTCGTTCCTCCCCGCCCACCTTCCCCACCAAACTAGAACAGCATGAAACAGACGCAGGACAGCATTTTTTTCACCAAAACCGGCTCACAGGGCATTCATCAATACTACAGACCACTGCAAAATTAATGAAAAAACGATGAGATGAGACCTTTAATAGGCTTGGGAAAGCTTATTTTTTAGTCAAAATTGAGATATACTTCCCTCCCAGGCAAGGGTCCTATAGTCATCCTGGCAATACTGCAGTTCTTTGTAGCTTAAATAGCCTACTAAAGCCTTCATATTGACTTTTGGTGATAATTTCCAAATGTAACCTATAATCTACACAGAGTCTGTGTAGATTATTAGCCTATAGGCTACATTTGCAAATGCAGCAAACTTATTTAGGTTTGTCATTAAACCATTGATCAAATCACCGCACTGGCACTTTTACATAAATGTTAATGTTACCGTTAATGTGGGCAATTATCATACCTCCCTCGTCCTCCTCATCTCTCCTCACTGTTCCTCTCCTTCTGCCTCTGTTCAGGAAGAATTTTCTGATGTCCACCTCTGAATAGTTTATCAGAAGGCTATGTTTAGTTTTACAGTAGGACATCTTCACAAACAGTATACTGTAGGCAACTTTTACAGGACTCTCTCTACACTGTACGTAAATCATTGTCCGCATGTGTGCATGCAGCCTACGCATGGTGTGAGTGTGTGTGTCAGGGAGAGAGCACAAGCTGGTAAACTGTTGCTAAATTTAGGCTACAAATGTGACACTAAGCATTGAAAAACAGATGCTAATTAGGTGGGCAACATTCTCTAACATCGATCAACTTGTCATATCTTCTGTCAAGTTGTGAATTTGTCGGAAGAATCATGTGAATGATTTTCATTGGTTGTTGCGTTCAATCTTACCCAGCTACAGAGGTGCTATTTCCTGATTGGCTATTATGGCCCCTTTCTTTTTTTCCTTGTTTGTTTTTTATTGGCTGATAAGTCATGAATAAGGCAGGCACGGAGATGCGCTCATGAATGATGTTTCCAGCGAGAGCAGCGCTAGAATTTTACTGGGCCACTGGAGACTTTTACTAAGGCACGTGCCCCAGTGAATAAGGTCTAGTGACGCCCCTGCTATTTGTGTCTCTCTGTGTGTGCGTTATGGTAGATACGGTTCCAACTCTTTACGGGAGCGTTTACTTCCATATTTTACTTTCATTTTATTCTGACAAAAAGTGTGGGGGATAGAATCGTGTTCCAGTAAAAGTCTGTACGTTATAACACCCACATCCCCCACGCTCGCTACGCGCCTGGCTGCTCCTATCTGGGACTCTCCCCCCAGCAGAGCTGCTCCTATCTGGGACATGCATCTCTGTTTAGATGGTAGAAAAGCATTATCTTCATTATGGTTGTGATTGAACTCAGCACAAATTCAGCATTCATGTCATGCTTTAAAAAGATTGAGGTGTTGATGTTTAATCATTTTAAACTCTAGAGAACATCATCTTCCGTATGGTTGTTATTGAACTCAACACAAATTGGTCCGTGTAACGCTTTGCAGTGCTATGTTCTATTTGCAGAATTCACATGAAAAATATAAAAATAGGCTTAAAAATCCGTTATCCATTCTTTAGGACGGCACAGTAAATGGGTTATTGTTGCTTATTTTGATTTTCAATTGAGCACAGTTACGGTTTTCTGTTCAGAAGTTAAAAATTGAAATGATGCGTCAATTTTCTAATTTTCCTTTTTTGTGCTTGTGGTTGGAGTGAACCACGAGCCGGGGGGAGAACACCATCTAGCTAAGCCAGGCTTGATGGTGGAGCGCCGCCTGAAGTTGTTTGTGATTTTGACTCATTACTTTAGAGATTAATAACTAAAACTTCGCCGATTTTTGGGAGATGGCACGTTAAACATAACTTTCAGTCTATGTTGAACATATCTACAGTAGGCCTATATTTGAATACCATGGCCATGCCATATCATAGCAAATAATTCCCCAAAGCAGAATGCTTTGCCACCGACGTCGGTCTAGGCTATACAGGCTACCCCAAGCACTGTTTGACATGGTAGATGTCTGCTTATTTAACACTTGACGCTAGACTAGGTTTCGGCTAAACAAAGACACAACAGTAGGCCTAATTTATCAGTTTATCCATTGATTAATTTCAACAGCAAATAGCCTACATTGCTGTAGGATACTACGGCTCAAGTCCATTAGTAATGCTCATATAGGTCTCCAAAGCCTCCCAGAACATAGGCCTAGAACTCGTACTCATAAGTTTTAGGATGCAGCAACGTCTCCCTCTGCATCTGAAGTTCTGATCTCGAGCTGACATAATCAATCGCTTGGCACCTTGATGCAAGGTGAACTGTGTTTGATAGCCTTCAATCTCTACATCCGCTGATAAAATGTGATCACCAACACGCGCGCCAATATGTATCAGGTCACCAACCCCCCCCCCCCCCCCCCCACGATTGTTCAGCCCAACAAAAACAGTAAAAAAGGCAAAAATCCAATATTAACTGAATTTTACTTTTGTTTCCAATCCAGTTTCTGTTTTTCTTTATCTTGAGTGACTAATGACACATTTACAAAATAGCAGCAATGATCTATTTGCTGACCAGTTAAAAAAATTGAAAATTGGATTATTGAACACATTTTTTATTTGGATCGGATGGATGGAGCAAATAAAACAAAGCACTGCAAAGCGTTACACGGACCCAAATTCAGCATTCAGCACAATTTGGCATATTTTCAATTTACTTTATTCATGTGTTTAATGTTACAAATTTCAGTTAAAAAGATATTTACAGTACAATCATTCTGGTATTTTAATACATGACATGGGTTCCAGAAAAGCTAACATCGTTAAACTAAGCAAAAATAAACCTTTCAAAAAAACAACAAAAATAGCATACAATATTTATCAACAGGACAGCTAAGTTGCCATTAATTTGACACCCCAACAGCAAAAGAACATTTTGTCCTCTTCAACTGACTTTATGTGTCGTGTTTAAAGTTACAAAGTTACACAAAAAAAAAGATATTTACAGTATGCAGGAAATAACGCTGGTATTTCAAAACTTGTGATGGGTTCCAGAAAAACTCTCATCTGAGACCCCATCTTTCTCAAACAAACCGCAACAATAACATACAATATCTAATATCAACAGGACAGCTGAGTTGCTATGAATGGACATTTTATCTGTATCTTCTGAAGCTACAGGAGAGATAAGTGTGTTGAGTTCAGCAGCTACAGCAGACACAGGAGAGAGAAGCGTGTTGAGTTCAGGTGTTGAGTTCAGCAGCTACAGCAGACACAGGAGAGATAAGCGTGTTGAGTTCAGATGTTGAGTTCAGCAGCTACAGCAGACACAGGAGAGAGAAGCGTGTTGAGTTCAGATGTGTTCAGCAGCTACAGCAGACACAGGAGAGAGAAGCGTGTTGAGTTCAGATGTTGAGTTCAGCAGCTACAGCAGACACAGGAGAGAGAAGCGTGTTGAGTTCAGATGTGTTCAGCAGCTACAGCAGACACAGGAGAGAGAAGCGTGTTGAGTTCAGCAGCTACAGCAGACACAGGAGAGAGAAGCGTGTTGAGTTCAGGTGTTGAGTTCAGCAGCTACAGCAGACACAGGAGAGAGAAGCGTGTTGAGTTCAGGTGTTGAGTTCAGCAGCTACAGCAGACACAGGAGAGAGAAGCGTGTTGAGTTCAGGTGTTGAGTTCAGCCATCTCCACGTCATCATAGAGGTCTTCATCTCCACTCTGCTGACCCTCTCTGCTCTGACGTCCAGAGGTCTGCTCTCCTCTTCTGCTCCTCAGCCTGAAGCAGATCACAGCAGTGACCAGCCCCAGCAGCACACAGCCTATCAGTGGAGCGTACGCTCTGTAGAAAGGAGAGTGCACCCCAAACGGATCCCTGTACACAAGGCGGAAGGTGCCCTCAGAACAAACATAGATGTCATTTCCTAATTTCGCAATTCCATACACACTCCATGTGTACAGCCCACTGTCCTCTGCTGTGAGGTTGGAGATGGTCAGAGTGGAGTTAGAGCGTAAATTGGACACAGTCACTCGTCCCCTCAGATCTTCAGGTAGAGGCACAGGGTTTGGTTTATATCTATTATGGAAGTCTACAATCAGAACCTGTGGCTGGAACACTTTCTGACGGTACCACTGGATCCCATACCAAAGCAAAGACTCATTCAAGTGTTCAGTAATATCCAGAAGGACACTTTCACCATGAGAAAACAAAACATCCAAAAGAGAGAATTTCATACAAACAAAGAGGACAACCACTTCTGTAGCAGCATCATGCTCCACACATGTATACCACCCAGAGTGTTGTGGTGACACAGAGGTAATGATGAGGGAGTAGTTCCCAGTCTGGCTGCCGTTTAGCATGTACAGGAACGTCTCTCCCTGTGGTTGAGTCTGATTAATGCTGGACTGGACAGACCCATTGTGAAAGGTCCAGTGCACTTTTCTGTGGAGCTCTCCTTTCAGAATGCAGGGAAGAGTCACATTCTCCTCTTCATAAGCAAAGACATATTTAGGATGTGTAAAAACATCTCTGTAGCTATAACTTTGGCATTGAGCTCCTCTCCATACTGTACAATAGAAGATAGAGCGAGATTCTCTAAGCCCAGACAGTGTGACCAGAGAGGTGTTGAGATCCACCTGCAGTCTGCCCCTCAGATCCTCCACGAGTGGCTCCAGTGAGGAGTTGGTGTCCAGGACCAGAGTCCAGTCAGTCCAGGTAAATCCAGAGTTAACCAGATATATTCGTCTGTACAGCTGTATGCTGCTCCCATGATCCAGAGTGGAATTCAGACTGCACAGTACAGCACTGCCACCATGCATGACTTCTTCCTCAGCCTTTTCACCACCTTCTGCACAGACAGTGAGACTGAAGTTTGTGTGTTCTGTCATGTTTCCTCCTCTCCAGCCTTCAGCCCTGTAGTCTCCACTCTGGGACATGCTGAGGTTGTACATTTTAAAGTAGAAATAAGGGGGGTTAAAACACTTCACCTCGTATCCGTGTGGCTGTGGTCTCTCTGGCTGTGAGCAGTTGATCAGCAGCAGATCTCCATCTCCAGAAACCCTGTAGAGCACGTAGTCATCCACCCTGGAGAACCTGGTGTTAAATACAGCACGCCCTCCTTCAAGTCTAAATACGGGTTCAGGATCTGGACTGAGGTGGACGCCAGTGATGAAAATCAGCAGGACAAATCCACTCACACACACTGCAGTCTCCATTCTGAGTTCTGTGTTTGTGTTTAGGTTTAGTCTGCTTGTGTCGCTCTGCTTCTACCAGACAGACTGTGAGAGCTCTGACAGGCTAATCCTGCCCTTCTATCAACCGGAACTGGTCTGTGTGTGTGTGTGTGTGTGTGTGTGTGTTTGTCCGTTCAGTTCCTACCCCACCAGATATGAGTCTAAGTGTCAGAAAACAGGAAATGTTGAGGTTCTAAGCCACAGTTCAGTTTCATGTGTCTTAGGTGTGTTAGGGTAAGTAATAAAAAAAAACAATGAATCTAATATAGTATGTTATGATAATTAATCTAAATGAATTTCATACATGAATTTTTGCTATAAACATATTTTGCGAATATTTCAAATCCACAACACTGAAGGACCCATTACAGGTGACTGATATGTGACTCTGCTTATCACTACATCTGTCTCCATGGTAACTCTCTACGAGCAGTGGGGTTATCTTGAGCACAGAAACTCCTCCTCTTCTCTCTCTCTCTCCCTCCATCCCTCTCTCACCCCCTCTCTCTGTCTCTCTCTCCCTCCATCCCTCTCTCTCCCTCCATCCCTCTCTCACCTTCACACATACACACACACACACACAAACACACACACACACAAACACAAACACACAAACACACACACACACACACACACGCACAAACCACAAACAGGTCCTGATACGCACGCACATGTGTGTGTGCAGTGGTGCAGTGTGTAGTGTGATCACACCTCCTGTAGGGGGCATTGTGTCCAGGTCCTGATACGCACGTGTGTGTGTGCAGTGTGTAGTGTGATCACACCCCCTGTAGGGGGCAGTGTGTCCAGGTCCTGCATGCTCCTGATTGGCTGGAAGTGGGGGTTCCTGATTGGGCTAATTGGGCAACCTCTAAAAACCCTTAGCATACAGACGGCCTTGGTGCCAAGCAGCAGATTGGCAGTCATGGGGCAGCCGTGGCCTACTGGTTAGCGCTTCGGAATTGTAACCGGAGGGTTGCTGGTTCAAACCCCCGACCAGTAGGCACGGCTGAAGTGCCCTTGAGCAAGGCACCTAACCCTCACTGCTCCCCGAGCGCCGCTGTTGTTGTAGGCAAGCTCACTGCACCGGGATTAGTGTGAGCTTCACCTCACTGTGTGCTGAGTGTGTTTCACTAATTCACGGATTGGGATAAATGCAGAGACCAAATTTCCATCACGGGAAAGACTATATATACTTATACTTATATACATTGGGTCTTGTGACTTGTAATCTGTATCTGTGTTTTGTGTTGACTGTACACACCTGTGTGTGGAGTTTTGTGTTGACTGTACACACCTGTGTGTGGAGTCGCAGGCTACTGGCCTGTGTGTGCCAGAGAGTGTGTGTTGGGGGTTTATTTTCCTTTTGAGACAAATGAGACGAATCAGACATCTGTCTCCATGGTAACTCTCTATGAGCAGTGGGTTTATCTCTGCTAAATCTTGAGCACAGATACTCCTACTCGCTCTGTCTTAATCACACACACACACACACACTTATGAATACACGCATGAACTCACGCACGCACATAGGCACGCACACACAGATCTTCATCTCTGTTTAGATTGTAGAAAAGCATCATCTTTCTTATGGTTATTATTGAACATTATTGAACATCATTATTCTTATGGTTATGATTGAATTCAGCACAGTTTGGAATCATTTCAATTGATTTTATTTATGTGTTTAAAGTTACAAATTTCAGTAATTTTCAAAAGTGGCAGAAGAAAGATATTTACAGTACAATCAATCTGGTATTTTAATGCATGACATGGGTTCCAGCAAAACTAACCATCTTTAAACTAACCAAAATAAACTATCTTTCAAAGAAACAACAAAAATACCATACAATACTTATCAACAGGATAACTAAGTTGCAATGAATTTGACACCCAAACAGCAACATAAAAAAATATTTTGTCCTCTTCAATTGATTTGTCAAGTCATGTGTCTTTGTGTTTAAAATTACAAAGTTACATAAAAAAGATATTTACAGTATGCAGGAAATAACACTGGTATTTCAAAACATGTGATGGATTCCAGAAAAACTCATGTGAGACCCCATCTTTCTCAAGCAAACAGCAACAATAAAATACAATATGTAATATCAACAGGACAGCTGGGTTGCTATGACATTTTATCTGTATCTTCTGAAGCTACAGGAGAGAGAAGTGTGTTGAGTTCAGATGTGTTCAGCAGCTACAGCAGACACAGGAGAGAGAAGCGTGTTGAGTTCAGATGAGTTCAGCAGCTACAGCAGACACAGGAGAGAGAAGCGTGTTGAGTTCAGGTGTTGAGTTCAGCAGCTACAGCAGACACAGGAGAGAGAAGCGTGTTGAGTTCAGGTGTTGAGTTCAGCAGCTACAGCACACAGGAGAGAGAAGCGTGTTGAGTTCAGGTGTTGAGTTCAGCAGCTACAGCACACAGGAGAGAGAAGCGTGCTGAGTTCAGGTGTTGAGTTCAGCAGCTACAGCACACAGGAGAGAGAAGCGTGTTGAGTTCAGGTGTTGAGTTCAGCAGCTACAGCACACAGGAGAGAGAAGCGTGTTGAGTTCAGGTGTTGAGTTCAGCAGCTACAGCAGACACAGGAGAGAGAAGCGTGTTGAGTTCAGGTGTGTTTAGCAGCTACAGCAGACACAGGAGAGAGAAGCGTGTTGAGTTCAGGTGTTGAGTTCAGCAGCTACAGCAGACACAGGAGAGAGAAGCGTGTTGAGTTCAGGTGTTGAGTTCAGCAGACACAGGAGAGAGAAGCGTGTTGAGTTCAGGTGTTGAGTTCAGCAGCTACAGCAGACACAGGAGAGAGAAGCGTGTTGAGTTCAGGTGTTGAGTTCAGCAGCTACAGCAGACACAGGAGAGAGAAGCGTGTTGAGTTCAGCAGCTACAGCAGACACAGGAGAGAGAAGCGTGTTGAGTTCAGGTGTTGAGTTCAGCCATCTCCACGTCATCATAGAGGTCTTCATCTCCACTCTGCTGACCCTCTCTGCTCTGACGTCCAGAGGTCTGCTCTCCTCTTCTGCTCCTCAGCCTGAACCAGATCACAGCAGTGACCAGCCCCAGCAGCACACAGCCTATCAGTGGAGCGTACGCTCTGTAGAAAGGAGAGTGCACCCCAAACGGATCCCTGTACACAAGATGGAAGGTGCCCCCAGAACAAACATAGGTCAGATTTCCTAATGTCCCCTTACGTCCATGCACTCTCCATGTGTAGAGCCCGCTGTCCTCTGCTGTGGGGTTGGAGATGGTCAGAGTGGAGTTAGAAAGTAAAATGGACACAGTCACTCGGCCCCTCAGATCTTCAGGTAGCGGCACAGGGTTTGTTTTATAAGTATTATGGAAGTCTACAATCAGAACCTGTGGCTGGAACACTTTCTGACGGTACCACTGGATCCCATACGTAATGAAAGACTCATTCAAGTGTTCAGTAATATCTAGAAGGACACTTTCACCGTAAGAAAACTCCACATCCAAGAAAGAGAATTTCAGACAAACAAAGAGGACAAATACTTCTTGCTCAGTACTTTCTCTCAAATAACATCTATACACCCCAGAGTGTTGTGGTGACACAGAGGGGATGATGAGGGAGTAGTTCCCAGTCTGACTGCCGTTTAGCAT